>NC_090446.1:249946619-250253865 GCF_031143425.1 Pleurodeles waltl
CTTTATTTCGCCTCATTTTTTCCTCTTTCTATGTGTACTGCATTCTAAAGCACACACAGAAAGCAGAAAACACCACCATTGATTGATTTTGTGAGGGAAGGTGTCCTTTTCTGTACAAAAACAATTGTGCCAACAATGCAGACGCCCTTGCACCATGGTGTAAGGGTGACTACGCTGACATTAGGCACCAATTTTTGCACTGACAAAGGCAAAAGGGACTAGAATGTGCCATATTTAATTAATACAGAGCATTCCTGCCCTTTCCTTTTGAAGCAAGGCAGCACAGCAAAGTGACTGCCCTGTGGCAAAAACTAGTTAGTGAGGACCTGAATCTTTTGTACAGTTAGGTGAAAGACACCCACCCTGCATTATCCTCAACTGAAGGGCATAGGGCCAAATGTACGAAAGGATTTAACATTTCTTAACAGACCCAGTCTCAATGTTTATCAGTTAAGAAATGCTAAATTGCCTTTTCTTATGTACAAAGGCAGATAGGAAGTCGCAGAATGTGATACCCTGTCAAAATAGGAAATATTCAAAAGGTATTTCCTATTTGTGATTACCTAAGCACATGTACAAACCATTTTGTGAAATGGGCCTTTTGGAAATGCTATTCCCATTGATTCCAAGTTGATGGTAAGCATGTACAATTTAAAAAATACGCACTAAAATGCATTTTCTAAAGTGTCATGTAGCGCACATGCCCCTAGGGCATTTGGATGCCTTACATGAACACCACTTTTTTGGGGGTGAATCAAGGGAGCCCAAGGCCCTTAGGCACCCTTGGTTTTGCATTTCCTATTTTAGGGTCTCCTTTTAAGAAATCACAAATTTAGAAATGTAAAACCATTCGTATCTATGGGCCTTTAGACCCATAGGAACAAATTGTGTAGCATTTATTAAATAATGATATCTTAATACGGATTCCTACTGAGGTACTGCTGATTTCTAACCCAGCCGAGAAATGTCAAGGGCATAAGAATTAGATTCATGCAAGCTACAGGAAAAAAGCACCTGCACCAATGTATAAAGAACCAACAAAGTTTATACCAGATTTACTGCAAGCAGTGCACACTGACAAACCCAGATATAAAATGCATCCAAGGCATATGAGGCAGTCTTCTGAGCCCAACCAACAGCCCTAAAGACCGGATTCAGAGCCTCACAAGTCTTGGTAACCTCTGAAGCCCTTATGATTGTGAAGAATATGGTGCATAGAGATAAAAATCCAAAACCAAGTGTGCAGTCAATACTTAATTAACAGTATTGAATACAAAGATACAGAATTCTGGAGATACATACGAGGGAGCTCGAAAAGAGGCTAAGAAGTTTATTTTCTCTTGGTATGCTTGTTATTGTTGTGGTCTGTTTCTTCCTTTTTCTTGTAATTGTGATATAAAGCATGTGTACTTTTAATGTAGGGAAAGAGCATACACCTGTTTTCCAAAAGGTAGATTGCTAAAAGGTTTCTGTTACATAGGACGGGTATTCCCGGCTAACAACAGCACTAATGAAAACATACATTGATAAACCCTAAATCCATACTTAGGGGGAAGAGAAGAATAGTGACCAAGGAAAGGGGATAATACTGATGCCAGAAGTAGCCATTAAATCTAGACATGTAAGACAATTTGGTAGATTATGTTAGGAACCACTCATCGTGCGTTGTCTGTGTCCCTTTGTACAAAGCGCCCCATCAAAAAGTGTACAAAAATATAGGCTATTGCACTGTTCTTATTGTTAGGACTTGTCCCTTCTAGTACACCCCATGGAGTATAGAGACTACTTCTTTGTTATTGTTTTACTGTGAGTGTTTGTGTTGCTGATTATACAAAAAGCATGCTGGTTCTTTCTCAGTGCACAAACCATGCTAAATTCTTCCCCACAAACAAAATCTTCACATGTGATACTGGTGACTCATCATCCTTGTCACATGTATTTCCACCTGCTTGGCTCCTATGTATAACAACGTAAGTGCAACATCAGTTAAAAGCTATTTAAGCCAAATCAATCATGATTTCCTTGCTTGGCTTCGAGAGTTCTGGCTCTTGTGTCAGAGCGTTCCTGTGATGATTCTTGAAGTCTTGGTGTGAGTGAGCAGATTTTCTGCAGGAAAGGATTTTGGTTCATCTTTTGGAAAAGGCAAAGCCCAGCAGCTTTACTAGGTCAGTGTTATCAGATTTCTTTTACAGAGAAAAAGAGAGAAATTAATGCAACTTTTTCAGACATCACTTACTTCTTACAATGTATCTCTCACATTAGACTTTATATTTGATTTTCAACTATCTGTTCTCTTGAGTGCTGTGGTCCTGGTTCTATAAATAAAACCTCAGCAGCTTTAGGAAACCTAACAGTAGAAATGGTTGCTATTGGAATTGCGGTTCTACAAACCGGAAGGTTTTAGACATGGTATTAGCTCAGAAGGGTGGAATCTGTAAGATTAAAATAAATTGCTGCATTTACAAACCGGATAATGCTCCAAGTCTGTTTAAAGCATTAGAAACTCTGTATGGTATTGGGCATCAAGTTCATCAGGAAACTTCTTATGACCTAGTGTCAACAATTAGGAACCTTAATAAATATTTCATTCTGTAGATTTTCTGTCTCTGTTATCTTTTGGTCATGATGGCAACCTGGCCTGCATTTCACTGCATTTGATTTGCAACTGAGGACAAGGAAAGTATAACTCCTCTTTTGCACTCCATCTGGAGACAGATTGTATAGAATGTCGTCTGACATCTTTCAACATAGGGTCCCATTCAATCACTGTCCAATACTTCAACCTTTTCCACCCTTAAGGTCATCCAAGAGAATGAAAAGCTCTTTGGAAGGCAAATAAATAATTGTTTCAATATCATATTTTGGTTAGTTTGTGGGATAGTGTGAGATTGTTTATATAAAAGCAAACTATGGGGGTCATTCTGAGTCTGGCGGGCGGCGGAGGCCGCCCGCCAGACTTCCCCCCTCCAAAATACCGCTCCGGGGTCGAAAGACCGCTGAGGGTATTTTGGCTTTTGCACTGGGCTGCCTGCCAGCCCAGTGCAAAAGACCATTCCCACGAGGACGCCGGCTCAGAATTGAGCCGGCGGAGTGGGAAGGTGCGACGGATGCAGTGGCACCCGTCACGTATTTCAGTGTCTGCAATGCAGACACTGAAATACAAAGTGGGGCCCTCTTACGGGGGCCCCTGCAGTGCCCATGCCATTGGCATGGGCACTGCAGGGGCCCCCAGGGGCCCCACGACAACCCATACCGCCATCCTGTTCCTGGCGGGAGAACTGCCATGAACAGGATGGCGGCATGGGGGATTCAAATGGGCAGCGGAAAACCGGCAGGAGACCGCCGGTTTTCCACTTCTGACCGCGGCAAAACCGCTGCGGTCAGAATGCCCTGCGGGGCACCGCCAGCCTGTTGGCGGTGCTCCCGCCGACCCTGGCCCCGGCGGTAAGGAACCGCCGGGGTCAGAATCAGGCCCTATGTCTCCAATATATGCACAAAGTGGGGGTCCATATCCACAAGGACTGATTACAACTGCCATCCAGTTATCCACAGAGATCTCAAAATTGGATGGGTTTGATTTTCTTTTTCTTCTTGTTGGTATGGATATCAAAAAAGCTATGCCACCTTAACATTGCAGCATAGCAGCTTTTTAGTAATATAATTTGCCACTTGGATCCATTACTTCATGGATCCCTCTTGCAACACTTATGCCAGACACTTGAGTTTGGGCACCTCTAATAGAGTCAAAAATGCCTCCCTGTGTTTCAATACATGGACATTGGGACAAGAGGAAGAAAACTTTAATTTCCTCAACAAAATAAATCTCTAAATTATCACTTCAAGCTTTCTAAAGAGTTCCTGTGACTTCTCTGATAAAAATCTGGAGAGATGCATGATTCTTAGTAACATATTCTCCTTTACTGCAGTAGTTCTAATTAACCAGGGTTCATAAATTGTGTTCTACTGTTTGGCAGTCTCCAATAGAAGGATCATTAGAAGGGAGCAGTATAGTATTTTAGTGTACATACATTTTTTATAACAAAGATCACCAGATATTATTGGACCATCAACTAGAGTCAACAAGAATTACCCGGTGCTAATATTGGAGGGGAGTGGGTGATACTGTTTCATTCAACAAGGGAACCAAGAGTTGCTGAATTCATTACAGATCAATTTTTAAGTGTGCCTCAATGTATGAAAAGGAATAGTATGTTATGTTAATGATTTTCAATGCTGCTCCTTAGAACCACCACACTTGGGGATACAATGTAGTGCACAATTGGGATTTAATCATCATGTTAACTACAGAAAAAGAGGACAGTAGCTAAAAATAATAAACCTTGCTTCAGAAAGAAAATAATCAATGACCATGTTGGTTTATTGAGGAGAATTTAAATATATCTCTGTCAAGTTTCAGGATCGCAATACCTATAATATTGTATTCCACAGGAGTTGGTCAAGTATAGCATCAGTCCAATTCACATTTTTAAAGGTTATTGCGGTCTGGGTTCACACATAAAAAATGCAGCTACTCATTTTATTAATCTCTGTTTCGATAACTTACATTGGGATGGCTTTTCAAAATGTTAATATCTCTTTCATGATATTGATCATGGATTTTGGGGGATTTTTTTTACAATGCCCTTAAGCAGTGACGGAATTCCATTTGACGAATACTGTAGCAGTGGCTAAAATGTTTGTTGGTTTATTATCAACCTGACTGCCCAGTCTGTCTATGCTCTCTACTGATGCTAACACCAAAGACCAGTATTGTTTCCACCTAAACACATGCACATACGCATACACACACACACACACACACACATGCATACCCATCTTAACTGGAGTTTAAGTTGACCAATGCTGAGGTAGTGTCTAAAACCTTTTCCGTCTATTAACATGGCTGTATGGATAATCCTTGCCTTGTGCTGTAGCTTAGTACATATGCTCAAACACATGCACATACACACACATTCAAGTGCATACCCAACTTAACTGCAGTTTAATTTGACCAGTGCTGAGGTAGTGTCTACACCATTATTTGTCTATTAACATAAGTGAACAGTTAGTCCCAGCCTTGTGCAGAAATTATGAACAAGAATCAATATAGTTTTCATTAGCAGACACACACATACACACACAGGCAATTAGCTCAGTAAATATATTCACAGCACTGCAAAACTCAGGACACAAAGCCTTTCAACATACTATGACCAGAAATTTGGCTCTGTCGATGATCTGTAATACATGTGATGGCACTATATAGCAATGCTTAATCACGTAGGAAGAATATAGGGCATGCCGATCACAAACAGTCTGTTATGTGTTCAAATTAAGAAACAAACTTAAAACTCCCTATAAAGTTAAAAAATCTCAGCAATCTATTTCCAGATTTAAAGTTGAACTGCCCAAGTATACTGATGTGTAGAGGTAGTGGAAAATTGTATTTTTTTTAATGAATGCTTACCAGTTGCTTAGCAAAAGGGGCTTATGTGAAATGTTCAAATCCCTCAGAAGAGAGCTTTTTATTATCTAGCCTGGAAAACAGCTACAAATTACTCATTTCAATGTTGCTAATGGGTTACTTTTCATGTGGACAGAGAGGCTGTTTCAATTACTTTTGATATTTTGTGGAAAAATTAATGTGTTTGAATTAAATTTCAGCAACCTTTGCAGAATCTGTATATTTGTAATCGTTATCGAAGAACATTGAATCTAATGTTGGTCATTGCATAATCAAAACCCTTTTTGGCTTTACAGTTTATTTTCTTCTTCTTTGTTATTTTTCCTCATGTCAAATGGAGACTCTATATATCTTTTAAATCTAAATTAGAAAGATTCCAAGCCAATGTCTGGTATTGTATTATTGTAGTCTGTAGCTATGTTATGTTTTCTCTTGAAATGAGGGCAAAGGAATATCTCTGTGCTGGAAATACAAAATTCAACATGTTTGAAACGCATTTGTTATTAAATAATTTACAAATGGTGCATTTCCCCTAGAAATGTATGTGTTGAGGAGCAGGATAATTTAAACAAGAATTTAACCAAGAAATACAATGTATAGAAAATCAAGGCCCAAATCACCCAGATAGTTATATATATCTGGTTACCAGAATATCAAATACTCTCAAATACAATATCCAAGGCACCTAGATGTATAGTTAAGAATAGTACATATGTGCTTATTTGTACATATTTACCTAGTCGATATATTGGAGTGTGCTAGTTTATTTTGGTAGCATTATGTTTAGAACTCAATATTCTGATATAAAACTGAGCACTGGCTATGATGATATTTGGCAAAGGATAAAATAGTACATGCATGGGGAAGCAAGGCTCTCCTCAAGCATGCAGAGAGTTAGACTAAACCTCCCAGAGTGTCTGTTCACATGGTGTTTCAGTGCTCTAGTAGGCATGGCTCTTACAGAGCCATGAAGGTCTCCCATGGTGTGGGGAAGCGAGACTTGACTGGGGCATTCACAGAGTTGGAACTACACCTCCCAGGATGCCTCTTCACATGGTGTTTTAGTGTGCCAGAAGGCACAGTGCCTACAAAGCAGAGAAGGGCTCCAGCGGTGGGGGCGCATGTGGGACGACATGCATATGGGCAAAGACCACGCCAAGACCAGACTAATCTTCACCTGTCATTACCCAGAAAAGGCCGGGCCAGGACCCCTCTCATTAAATACAACGCCCCAACAGAACCTTCACAGAGTAAGCACTTCTTCCCTTTTATCTGTCTTGGATCTTGCAGCCTACTGAGTTTCCTGTGGCTGACAGAGATAACTGTGAACCTGCCCATGCCCTTTCTTACGTACTAAGGGCTCAGTGGGCAAACAATTTTTCATGGGAAAAGGAAGATCCCAGATGCTAAAGATTCCTCCCCCAGGGCTTCCAGCAGCACTCCTCTTCCTGGCCCGAGTGGTTGGTGTTATATCAAAGGAGATTAATTTGGCAGAGTGTAGGTTCTCATTCGAGTTGGAGGGCAGGGCTGGCTCTTTCCTGTCTCTTTAAGCGGTCAACCAGGGAAGGTAGTACCTCAGGTTCATTTGAGTCCTGTTCATCTGTTCACCCCCTCTAGCCCCCCTTTTTTAGCCCAGGTACAGCTGCTTGGGAGCACCCCCCCTTACACCCATAGTGTTAGAAATGGGGTTTTTGGTTGGCAGTCAGGTTACCCCCTGTCCAAGCAAGAACCCTCACTCTAGTCAGGGTAAGTCACACACAATCCAAGTTATCCAGTGCCCACCCTCTGGTAGCTTGGCACTGAGCAGTCAGGCTTAACTTAGAAGGCAATGTGTAAAGCATTTGTGGAATAAATCATACAATAACACAATATAGCACCACAAAACTTTACCACACAGTGTTTAGAAAAATATATAATATTTATCTGGATATTTGCAGGTCAAAACGATCAAAGATGCAATATGAATTGGTAAAGATATCACTGAAAAGTGATATGAAGTGTCTTAAGTCTTTAAAAAGTAAACAAAGTCTCTTTCTAGCACAAAGTACCTGGTTTGGAGTGGAAAATCTCCACAGAGGGCCGCAGAGAGGGAGATGCGTGGAAAAATGGTGTGTGCGTCGGTTACGCCCCTTCACACACGGACTTGCGTCATTATTTTTCACTCAGGGAAGACGTGCGTCATTTTCCGGCACGCAGACTGTCTCCTTCTGTGGGTCGCGGGATTACCAGATGTCCCAGGGTCTGTGCGTGGAATCCTAGGCTTGTTATCCGGCTGTGCGTCGTTCCGGTGGGCTGTGCGTGGAATTTTCTTCCTCATGGCAGGCGTTGCGTCGATTTCCTCTCTGTAAGTCGGGAGGCGTTGTCCAGGCGGGGCCGTGCGTCGAAGTTCCGGTCGCACCGCAGGCGTCGCGTCAAGCGGTGTCTTTCCGGATCGGCGTGCGGTTAATTTTTCGCCCCAGAGCAAGCTGTGTGTCGAATTTTTTGGCGCACAAGGAGTGCAGTTGAAAAAGAGAAGTCTTTTTGGTCCTGAGACTTCAGGGAACAGGAGGCAAGCTCTTTCCAAGCCCTTGGATAGCACTTTTGCAGCCAGACAAGAGTTCAGCAAGGCAGCAGGCCAACAGCAAGGCAACAGTCCTTTGTAGAAAGCAGTCAGGTGAGTCATTTGGGTAGCCAGACAGTTCTTCTTGACAGGATGCAGGTTCTGGTTCAGGTTTCTTCTCCAGCAAGTGTCTGAGGTGGTAGGGCAGAGGCCCTGTTTTATACTAAAATGTGCCTTTGAAGTGGGGGAGACTTCAAAGAGGGGCATAAGAATGCACCAGGTCCCCTTTCAGTTCAATCCTGTCTGCCAGGGTCCCAGTAGGGGGTGTGGCAGTCCTTTGTGTAAGGGCAGGCCCTCGACCCTCCCAGCCCAGGAAGACCCATTCAAAATGTAGATGTATGCAAGTGAGGCTGAGTACCCTGTGTTTGGGGTGTGGCTGAGTAAATGCACAAGGAGCTGTCAACTAAACCTAGCCAGATGTGGATTGTAAGGCACAGAAAGATTTAAGTGCAGAGAAATGCTCACTTTCTAAAAGTGGTCTTTCTAAAATAGTAATATTAAATCCAACTTCACCAGTCAGCAGGATTTTGTATTACTATTCCGGCCATACCAAATATAACCTTCCTACTCCTTTCAGATCAGCATCTACCACTTCAACAATGTATGAGGGCAGCCCCAATGTTAGCCTATGAAGGGAGCAGACATATAAACCACACAGGTACATGTCCTGCCTTTGACCCACACAGCACCCTGCTCTAGGGGTTACCTAGGGCATACATTAGGGGTGACTTATATGTAGAAAAAGGGGAGTTTTAGGTTTGGCAAGTACTTTTAAATGCCAAGTCGAAGTGTCAGTAAAACTGCACACACAGGCCTTGCAATGGCAGGCCTGAGACAAGGTGAAGGGGCTATTTAAGTGGGTGGCACAACCAGTGCTGCAGGCCCAATAGTAGCATTTAATCTACAGGCCCTAGGCACATATAGTGCACTCTACTAGGGTCTTACAAGTAAATCAAATAGCCAATCATGGATAAACCAATCAACAGTACAATTTAAACAGAGAGCATATGCACTTTAGCACTGGTTAGCAGTGGAAAAGTGCCCAGAGTTCAAAAGCCAACAACAACAGGTCAGAAAAAATAGGAGGAAGGAGGCAAAAAGTTTGGGGATGACCCTGTCAAAAGGCCGGTCCAACACATAGTAACAGGGGCTGTCTGCCCCAAATGAAAAGAAAGCATCAACTAAAACGTGCTGGAAATGCTAAATGTCAAACCCATCCTTTGAGTAATCAGGAACCCCCTACGGTCGATTTGGACCCCTATATTGCCTGATTGGGACCATGCCATTAAAAAACTTAAGGATACTATTGTGAAAAGCTTGACTCCCTTACTGGAGATGCTGACTAGTTTAGAGACTGCTGTTTTGGCCTTGTCAAAATCCATCTCTTCCAAAAACGTGAGAAATGGCACCCCTCCTTCTTCTGGTATAGCCAGTTCTCTGAGTTCGGGCCGAGTCGTGAATTCTAGCACATCCCCTTGTAAGCGCCCTGCTTGTTCTGCTGTTGGCCCTCCTTCAACTGGTTTGATTGCTACTCAATCTATTGTGCCAACTGTGGCAGCTTCTTTGACAGCCAACCATGTTGGAAGTGGACCCTCTGTTATCAGGGCAAACTTACAAATGGAGGGCTCAATGTGGAGAGGGGGCAAGGATCCAAGCCGATTTATAGGTTACCCACTTTAAAATTGCCACCTGACTGCAGCCCGGTGTGGCCATCCTGACTGGAGTGCCACCAATTAGCAACATTAACTGTGAATCTACCACCCAGTTAAAGAACAAGGTTTGTCACTGGTTCTGTCAAAATATGAACTTCAATATTAGGTAACATAGTGGCATTTTGTTTGTGGAAGGGATGGGTCGGTCCTACAGCTAAAAGCCTATCAGGGTATTTTATAGTGATCAACTGCAAGTCATTCTCACTGGCTAAACACCTGGTTAATGGCACAAAATTCCCCATGATGGGGATCTGGGATTAACAACCTTTTAGCTTGTTTTTTTTTCTCTGGGGACCTGCTTTCTATACCTTCATTTCCAGGTTGTGCTAACTTGCTGCCCCTGGAACATCCTGATGCACCCAGATTTAACAGAATTCTCCCCCTGTGAGGTCAAGACCAAAATGATTGACTGTCAGTGATTTCTATTTTATCCCCTGAGCTCTAAGATAGTAGGCTACTGTCATCTGTATCCCCAACCTGTGAACAAGGTTGTCCCAAAACAACTTTTGGACTTTAGAGATCCAATGTTGGAATGTGGCTGTGTTAGGGCAAAGTCACAGGGTTCCGAATGCTTACATTTTGTTTGATATGGTCATGTTTCAGGAGACTTGGAGCCAAACACTGATCACCTGGGATGGTTTTGAATGTTTTTACATTGCAGCGACTCCTTCCACAGGCAACAGAGTATGTGGGGGGTTGGCCACTATGGTTCTTATCTCTAAAAACATCAGGGTTACCCCGTTCCTCTTGATCGTTCCAGGATTCAGATCCTATGGGTAGTTGTTTCCTGTAAGTTTCATTTTTTGTAGTAAACCTCTATAGCCAGGGATCCTCCGGCAGATTGATGCCTTATTTCAAGCCTCATCAATTCTTAAGGCTAGATCTCTTAGCCTTCTCAAGTGTTTTAACATTATCTTGGGTGGTGAATTTAATATGAAGCTAGGCATCAATTAACTTACTAAGAACCCCTTCTTGTGTGGAGATGTGTTGTTTTGCCAGCTAATATCTAACCATAGGGAGAGAAATCTGTTTAATGCTTTGGACAAGCAGGTCTCTGTAGCTTGATACAAATGGTGCCTGACTCACCCAACCAACATTCCACCTTTGTGGGCAGGGGGGGGCCACTATTGAATATGTGTTTGCCTCTCAGTCCTTAGTGGGCATTACTAGCTCAAGGTGGGTCCTCGAGACATGTTGTAATGAGCACAAGCCTACTGAAGTAAGGGTGGCATTACCTGCTAGTGACAGTCTTAACTTAGTTTCTGGCCTTAACAACTTGATCTCTCAGGACTTGAGGGTGAAATGGCATAGCCTATCGATCCCAATCTGTAATCAAGTCCAGTTTAGGTATTATCTTAGAATCCCTACTATCTCTTGAGCCATTGCAACTTTCAGTTTTGGAAGCTTCTAATTTTTTTAAACATCTCTATTAATGTCATCATGAGGGAAATGTCAGGAGTTCGGAGATTCGCTCATACTTGCTGGTTTAACAGGGCTTGCAGGGTGGCAAATAGGCAGCTTCGTGAGATTTTAAATTAAAAACCATAAACTAGGCTGACATTGTACCAGCTAGAATGCCATCCGTGAACCGAAATTAGCCCTTAAAGAACCATACTGGTAGAAACTAATATCTGCCGATAAACAAAGAGATTCCAGGGGATTCTGGCTCATTGTCTAAGGGAAGCAGTTTTCTGTGGATGCACCTAACGACATTGGTTCCTCTGTTACACCTACTCAGTGGGTGACCCATTTCCAGAAAGTCTATGCATTAAATGAGGTTGTGTTTGGGAAACCTGAGAAGGAGTATCACTCCTTTCCACTGAACATCAGTTTTGATGTGCTGGAGGTTTGTGCTGCCATTTTTGCCAGCCCTTCTAAAAAAGCTCCCTGCCCACATGGGATTCCTATGAATGACCCCATTTTAACTAATGGTTTGAATGCGGCCACCCAGGTCACAAGTCTTCCCTCTAGGAAATATGCAGTGATTGTCCATTTTTAAAAAGGGAAATTGTCAGGGCCCTAGGTGTTATTGTCCAGTTTCCATGTTAAATTTAGTTGGAAAGGTACTGGGGCTTATCATCTTAAAAGGTCTAGAAGGCTAGGTTAGTACTAACAACATTCTTTGCCCGGCCCAGTACAGTTTCAGGGAAGGAAAGGGTATTATGGAACAGTGTTTGAACCTTAATTTACTGATCAGTAAATATATGGTCATTTTATCTGTCTTTTATTGTCCTTAGTTGTCCTTTTGATCGGGTAGCTAGGGCCAAACTCTGGGAAAATCTAGTGGCCCTGGGATTACCCTCCCCTCTGGTTGATCTCTTAAGAGCTCTCCATACAGATGGTAATGCCTCTGTTAGACACAGGGTGGGGGAGGAATGTACTGATTCTTTTAGCATTCCGCATGGGGTTAGACAAGGCTGCGTCCTGGCACCCATCCTTTTTTTTCTATATATTAACAGCCTTAGTTGTTATCTCAATGCAAAAGGGAAAGATCTGTACAAAGTTAAGTCAGCTTATGTACCCTTTTTGCTGTAGGCAGACAATGCAGTTTTGTTGTCCCACACTGCAAGTGGCCACAAAAAGCTAATCAATCTATATGTTAAATTTATGGATAAAGTCACTACATGGTATGCGGGGAAGCAGAATTCGAAAACCAGATCTATAGCCATCAAGGTGAAGTCTGTAACAAGGGTGGCATCCTCCTCCTACCTGAGAGTTACTTTTGACCAACTTGGCAACTGGCAACGTTGCCTTTTAAATCGATGCACTCGCTTTAGCCAGGCTTGCGGTGCTTTGTTTAAATCTGCTCTCCCGGTAGGTAGTAAACCTGTTCTGCCCCTAATGCAGATATATAAAATGAAGTGCCTCCCTGTGCTGATGTACCGAGCTGCCATGTGGTAGGTTAGTAATTGCAGGGTCATCCAAAATTAGAAGAACCACTTTTGCCAGAGGCTGTTGTTCATGGGACCCTCAAGCTACACACTTTTTGTGCATGAGGAATTGGGTCTGGACTATGTTGAGGATCATGTGAAACTAGCCCTACTGCTATTGCTATTGTTCAGTGTAAAGTGGTGAGCTTACGGCTTTGAACAGGCATTTCATTGAGGACTGCCTTGGGTGTGCGTATCTTCACAAGATGCCCTGGTTAAAGTACGATAAGTCTGCTGCTCAGTCTTTGGGTCACCAGCAGTGCATTAGCGAGAAGGACAGAAAGATAATAAAGGCTTTATTTCTGACTCATGCAAGGGTACAAAGGAAATATATAAGGCTTTTGTAAAGCCCATTATATATTCTCTCTTGCTCCTGAAAATGATGGCTGGCCCTGAGCCCTACCTCAGTTCTGCTAGGCGCACTTGGGATAGATCCCTTTTAACCATGTGTCTGCTGGGTTCAGTTTGTGCCCATATATGCTTCCCCCGGTCAGTTTGGCTTTTGTACGACCTTAGTGTGTCCCTGCAATGGCTGTTCAGCCCAGAAACTGTAGCACTATGGCCCCAATTATGACTCTGGCGGTTGGGTGGTGGAGGCCATCCCCCAAAGTCATCCCGCCATCAGGCCACACAGGTGGGCTGAATCTCGCTGGTTCTAATGTGAGTTCCCAGCTGGGCCGGCACGGCGGGGAACAGGGCCTTGACATTGGAGCTGGCTCCAAAAGGAGCTGGTGGCAATGTGGTGGTGCAGTAGTGCAGCAGCACTCGTCACGCATTCCACTGCCCGTAACCCAGGCAGTGGAATGCGCGATGGGGCTGTGCATGGGGCTGTCCATGGGGGGACGTAATCCCCCATTCTGCCAGCCTTTCCATGGTGGTGAAAACTACCATGGAAAGGCTGGTGGATGGGGACTCGTAATCCCCAGGGCAGTGCTGCCCGGGTGGATTACAACAGCCGGGCCTCCCAGGATGCAGGCTGACGGCAGTCTGCAGCTATTATGACTTTTTGCAACATAGGTTTTTGCTGCATATTTTGAAGGATAGGGGTTTCGTCAGTTTCAGCCAGAATTGTTGTATTTACAGAGGTTTAATCACCATGCAGTGGTGTTAGCCATTTCCTCTTTTTTTGTAGGGTGTGTTGACCTGGAACAAGGTCTTGAACTTTTAACCCATTTGGGTATTGTTTTTAACCTATGAGTAGAATGGGTACTTGGTTTTATATCTTTTTGTTGTTTTCTTGTAATTTTTAACCCACTGGAATTTTTTGCCTGTCTTTGTAATTACGTTTTTTTAAAGGGTATTTTTTCTTTTATGTTTTCTTAATGATCCAATAAAGATTAATTGAATTGAATTGTACATGGGTTAATGTAATATTAGTGCATATATCCCTAAACAACTGCAGCTGAAAGGACCTAGTGATTATTTCCAAAAACACTGAAAATGATCTATTATTTTGAGTAAAGCAGAATGAACTATCCTTAATGCACTTCTCAAGATTGCGCACATTTTATCACAGATTATATCACAAAAAACGTTATCAGTGTCAGCATTTGAGCCATCATAGATTTCACCACAATTGACATCCTCAGTGTGTAGCAATTACCTTTTCTCCATGGTCTCCTGGATTTTATCCTTTTGTGCACTTTAAAACGTGCTTATTTGATTACTTTTTGCTCTGTAACTCTGCCTTTTTGTGCCCCCATAAATGTGAACTAACCCTAAAATGAATTTATAAATTGGCTACAACCAATTCATCTACTAACTCCTCAATAAGGCCATAGTATGTTGGTGCAGGAATCGCAATAAACTCATCAGTAGTATGGAAGGTAAATGTTATGTGTGGACGGCACCACTAACATATATGACAATTACTCACATATATGACGGTGGGTGAGTAGTTCTGGATAACATTCTTGTGCTCTTGCTGGGCCACAGTTTTGAAACCACTGTAGTGACACATAACAAAAAAGTGCTATGCCGTACAGTAAAATTACTTTAATAAAGTTACTACTGAATCCCTTCATGTTGGTTTAATTCCAGTGATAGGTAATTAATATTTACATTTAGGATAAACTAAATTTTAAGGAAACTATGGTGGTCATTACGACCTCAGCGGTCTTTTCCGTAGACCGTCGAGGGACCGCTGTACGGAAGACCGCCAGTGCTGGCGGTCTTCCGCACAGGCCATTTTGACCGTTGGCAGCGCTCTGTCCTTTTACGGATGGAGAGCCGCCAACAGCCATACTGGCGGCAGGCGGGGAAGTGGAGGTAGCTCCACCTCCACCGCCACGCCAACAGAACACCGCCCAGCGAATCACGTTCTGTGATTCGCTGTGGTGGTGTTCTGTTGGCGTAGCGGTGGCGGCGAAGCTGCCCCCATGGGTCCTGTTCCCTCCTGGAGGATCACCAGAACAGGTAAGGTGATCGTCCATTAGGGAATGGGGGTGGGGGGTGTTGTGTGTTGTGTGCATGCATGGGGGTGTGCGTGTGTGTATGTTGAGGGGGTGTTGTGTGTATGTGAATGAGTGCGTGCATGAATGCGAGGGTGTTGTGTGTATGTGAATGAGTGCGTGCATGAATGCGGGGGTGCTGTGTGTATGTGAATGAGTGCGTGCATGAATGCGGGGGTGTTGTGTGTATGTGAATGAGTGCGTGCATGAATGAGGGGGTGTTTGTGTATGTGAATGAGTGCGTGTATGCCTGCGTGCGTGTAGAAATGTAGAAATGTTGGGAATCGGGGTGGGGAGGGGGGTCCGGCCACCTTTGGGGGGTGGCAGGGGTGGTGGGGGGGTAGGGGAGGGAGTCAGGGTGGGGGTGGGGGGTGGTGGTGACCCCTATCGGTGCCAGGGAAGGGATTCCCTGGCACTGATAGAGCTTACCACCATGGATTTCATGGCAGTCCCAAACCGCATGAAATCCATGGTGGTAAGCCGGGTCAGGCGGGTTGTGATACCGCCGGCGGTATAGTGACGACCGCCGGGCTGGAGACCCAGGTCTCCAGCCCGGCGGTCGTCTCCTCCCTGGCGGGCGGAACGGTGAAGCGGCGTGGTCAAAATCTCATTTTTTAGACCGCCAGCCTGTTGGCAGTCTTACCGCCGCTTCACCGCCGTCCGCCAAGGTCGAAATGACCCCCTATGTCCCCAGTAAACAGCTGCAAAAATCTGTTTGTCAGTGCAGACAAAAGAGCAGTTTCGATGAACACACCTGATTGTGAATAAAATCAAGTTTCATAAACCTGGAAAATTTTTGAAAAATATTGCAAGGTTCTTTTGCATTTTTTATAAAAAAATATATATATATCAATATTAACAGATTTTGAAAGAGTAGTAGAAAACCAACTTTTAAATGTATTTTGTATTGTCTGAGGGCAGCATGGTTTTCGACTAGTTTGCCTGGTTGGCATGTGCCCATGACTAGAATACACATTCTAGTGTCAATGAACGGTCCCCTGGAGGACAATGGTATTGCTTTTGGGAGGAGAAAGACTATCATGATGTCTCCAGTTACCAGACTAATCTGGGAGGAGAATAGAAACAGACACCAACACAAGCCACAGCCAAAACGGCTCTTCCAAAGACTTTCTGTCTGCATGCCCACAAGGAGGAACAGTGGTTAGCATGGGGAGAAGGAGTTGCCTAATTCCCATGGGGGAGTGACTGGAAATACATAGCAGACATGTGTAGACAGGGGTAGGCAATTTTCATGTTGACTAAGGTTTGCATTAAGTTAAAAGAGGAAGTGATGCAAAACAAGGTAGGTACTTGTACACTGGAGATGATGAACAGGTAGATTAGAGCTTTGAGGGTAGCATCTTGATCATGCTAAGGACACTTGTATTTTACACAACTGTTTTGCCCTTTATCTATCCACCTACTCAATAATGTTTGAGAATATTTCCCTCCCTGAACTAAGAGGGTCAATGGGAATTTGAATTTTACTTTTTAAACTTTATTTTGCATTGTTCATGAACTGTGATGACCTGTTCACAAACCACATAATGCATGTATTTTTATAAATAAAAAAATGACTGGCTTTTTCCAGCCTTTCAGAAGGGTTTGGTCATGCACAAAGATGGGATATGCTCATCCTGTTATCACAAACCTAAAGGCTTTCAGGACAACCTTAGTATTTGAAAAGTCCCATAGAGAAAATCTATTGAGATTGCCAGGGTTCAAGATTTTGTTTCTATGATTCTTGAAATAGCCATCAAGTTGTTTTGTCACAGCCAATTACATGTGATTTTCATTTCTAGTTTTGGTCTTAGAATCAAAGTGCCAGCATAGCTCTCTTTCGTTTTGTTAGAAATTTGGTGTCTAGTTGGCAGAGGTTTGTACTCTGTCCAAGTAGGGACTACAATCCTAGTAGGGGAAAGTATGATACACAGTGAAAACACCACAAAAGACTCAACACCAGTTCAGAAAACTAGCCAATTTATCTAAGTCCAACAAGAACAAATCAACAAAAATCAAAAATGCACAAGTCAAGTTATGAATTTTCAAAGATTAAATCTAAATGCAGTGCTTAGAAGTCAATAGCACCAATGGGGCTAACTGGTCGCGCTGGGCCAAGACAAATCCAAAGGTTCAGTCTGACTGTAATGGAGCACAGGCCAGGTACAGGAGTCATGCAGACCCACTAACAGTACCTTGGTTGAGCCGATGCTCGGGATGATGCACTGATCCAAAGTAGAAATGTGTTGCTATTGCAAGCAATGCGTCCTTTCCTGATCAGGCAATGTGGTTTATGCGTCGATATTCAGAAGCGATGTGCTGGTTCCGATGAGTCGGTGCTGCATCGGCCAAATCGGGCTGCTTTGTAAATCGCAGTCACTGCATCACACTGTTGGCGAGTGGTATCAGCGGCTTCGGTGCAGGCAGCAGCAAAGCGTTGTTTCTGCAGCAGGATGTGTTTGTCCCAATTGACATGCCGTGTTGATGCATCAGTTTCTTGAGTTGCAGCACCACACTCACCTCCAAAAGCCAAGGACTGGATTTGGCACCACTTGGAAGAGCAGGACTCACAGCAGAGGAGCTCCGGTGCTTGTAGCAAGATGCAGGTGACATCTTTGATATCCTTGAGAATTCAGATACAGGAGGCCAGCTCAGTCAGGCTCTTGGAGGAACTTTAGATTGCAGGATGTAGAGAGTTAAGTCCAGTCCTCTCACTCTCACTCCCAGGCAAGAAGCAGCAGGCAACAGGCCAAGACAGCAAAGCAAACAGCCAAGTGGCAGTTGCTTCTGACAGCACAGCAGTATTTCTTCTTGGTAGGCTTTCCTCAGTCCAGAAGTGTCCAGAGTATATGATGTCAAATGCCCAGTACTTATACTCAAAAAGGCCTCTAATGTAGGGGTAACTTTAAAAGAATTCTCTGAATTACAAGGATTCCTTTCAACCCAGCTGTGGCTTCAGACTGCCAGTAGGGGCTAAAGAGCCGTATTTGCGAGGGCAGGACACACCCTAATCAGATGTAAGTGGGAACTACCTCTCCATCTCTCTGCCCAGGACGACTATCAGTGTGCAGATGAATGAAGATGTATCTTCTGGTACACCCAGCCCTTCCTGCTTTTGGCTGTCTGGAGAGAATGCACAAATGGAGCTATCACCTAAACCCTGATGTTTATTCAGTGGCAGGTTAAGGCACAGAATGGTTAAAGTAAGAAAATACCAACTGTCTAAAAGAGGCATTTTCAGACCTGCAATTTTAAAACCAACTCTACCAAAAGATGTATTTCTAAATTGTGAGTGCAGAGACACCAAACACCATATTTCTATCTTTTGCCAGTTGGAAATTACACTTAAAAGATATTTCAAAGTAACCCAAATGTTAGGCCATGGGAGAGATGGTCCTTGCAATAGTGAAAAATGAATTTCAGAGTTTTTACCTATCTGGACATGTTAAACTTTAAAAAGTACATATCCAACTTTTTAAATACATTACACCCTGCCCCTGGGGCTAAGTAGGGCCTACCTTAGAGGTGACGGACATGTAATAAAAAGGAAGGTCTGGGCCTGGCAAGTGGGTACAGTTGGCAGGTCGAAGTGGCAGTTAAAACTGCACACACAGGCTTTGCAATGGCAGGTCTGCAACATGTTTGAAAGGCTACTATAGTGGGTGGCACAACCAGTGATGCACGCCCACTATTAGCATTTGACCAACAGGTCCTGGGCACACATAGTGCACTCTACTAGGGACTTCCCAGTAAATCAAACATACCAATCATGGAGAAGCCAATATTATCATGTTTTAGGCACAGAGCACATGCACTTTAGCACTGGATAAAGTGAGTCCTATAGCCAACAAAAACAGGGTCAGCAAAAGAGGAGGAGGAAGGCAAAAAGTCTGGAAATTACCCTACAGAAAGGGCCATCTCCAACACTTTTTTGTTGTTTCTAAATTACAATTTTACACCAAACCACTCACAGATTTCAAGTTTGGCTAAGCATAAGTTTACTTGCAAATCTATTCATTAGTTTTTGGGGTGGACTGTAGCATTTGGGAATTTAAATAAGGGGCCACCGTTCAACATCCTCCCTCCTTGACTTGCATGAAACAGGCAAAAAACTGAATTAAGTGTTAGCAAGATTTGTTCCTCATGAACTAAGAGAGTAACCATAACTATGAGGTTGATTTTGCCAACTCTATAAAAATAAATTAAGAATTTCTTGGGAGGGTGTTGGCAGAGTGAAGGTAGGTTATGGACTGTCAACGATGGGTTGTGGTAGCCATCACCCTCGTTGAATTCGTGTTAGGGCAGACTGTGCTTTAAGGCAAAGCCAAGCAAGTAGAGTTATGTGCCAGTTCCAAAGTTGTCTGGTATTGAATTCAAGTACAAGGTTCTCAACATCTTAAATGTAGAGGTGTGTGAAATGTATGTGCTTTGCTTTCACATAACTATGTGAATTTCTGCAAAATTATGTGTAAGTATGCAAAATGAAAATATGTTTTTTTGCACTATATGTTATCATCAAATGAATCCTTGCATCACTTTGTGATGTGAGAAAGCATTTCAACAATAGCATCATGTTGGACTTTTTGTCCTATTCTTCTGACCTGTTGTTGGCTTTTGAACTCTGAGCACCTTACCACTGCTAACCAGTGCTCAAGTGCATATGGTCTCTGTGTAAACTGTACTGTTGATTGGTTTTTCCATGATTAGCATATTTGATTTACTAGTAAGTCCCTAGTGAAGTGCACTAGAGGGGCCCAGGGCCTGTAAATCAAATGCTTCTAGTGGGCCTGCAGCACTGGTTGTGCCACCCACATTAGTAGGCCTGTAATCATGTCTCAGACCTGCCACTCCAGTGTATGTGTGTGCAGTTTCAAACTGCCAGGCCTAAACCTTCCCTTTTCTTACATGTAAGACACCCCTAAGGTAGGCCCTAGGTAGCCCCATGGGCAGGGTGCAGTGTATGGTTAACGTAGGAGATGTACTAATGTCTTTTGTATGTCCTGACATTGAAATACTGCCAAATTCGTTTTTCACTGTTGCAAGGCCTATCTCTCTCATAGGTTAACATGGGGCACCTTTAAAAATGATTAAATCGTATATTCCCTTTGGGAGAAGATAGACGTGGTGCTTGGGGTCTCTGAACTCACAATTTAAAAATACATCTTTTATTGAAGTTGGTTTTAAGATTGTGTGTTTGAAAGTAGGCATTTTCTTGCTTAAACCATTCCGTGACTCTCTCTGTTTGTGGATTCCCTGTCTGGGTTAGTTTGACAGTTGGGCTGTTTGCACCTCTCTCTAGATAGTGACACAAAGGGAGCTGGGGAGTAGCCTGCATGTCCTGATGAACCATCTGTGTTAGGAGGGAGAGGAGGAGTGGTCTCTTACACATGACAGGGTTGTGCCTGCCCTCAAACAATGCAGTCTCCAATCCCCTGGTGTGAGTCTGGGGCCTGGTCTGGGCAAGGCAGGATTTCACAAACAAGAGAGAATTTCTTTTCCTACTTCAAAGGCAGAACTGGGTATAAGAAGAGCACCCAAACCCCCCGCAAATTAGATCAGTTCTGGACATCAAGAGGAACCTCTGCCAAGGAGAAGAGCTGAAGAGCTGAGGAGAAGTACTGCCCTTCCTGTGACTACTTTGTGGAGCTATCCTGTAGTTGCTGCTTCTGCCTGTGCAAGGGGACAAACACTGGACTTTTTGTGCACTCCTGCTTGAGAAGAAATCTCAAAGGGCTTGTCCTGAGCTTGCCTCCTGTTGTTGAAGTCTAAGGGCCATCAAAGACTTCTCCTGCCAAGACCTGGACTCTCTGCTGAGACTCCTGCCCTGCCAAGTGGTGCCCTATCCCATTCCTTGGACCTTGGAAAGTGAGGCCGGCAGACCAAGACTGAAAATTAATGCACAGAATGCCATGGGGGGGGAACTTTCGATGCACCTTCCGAGACGCGGCTGAGAAACGACGCGCCGTCGGCTTCCAGCTGAAATTGACACTCCACCTGCATCGTGGCTGGAAGATCAAAGCACGCAGCTGAGAAATGACGCATAACACCCGCTGAAGGAGGCTGTTAACATCGCAACCCACACAGTGCGATTTTCCTGATACCGTACGGACAGATTTTCGATGCAACATCGCTGGGTGCGGAAAAACAAGGCATCGCTCTCCTGCAGAGAGAAGAAACGACACACACCGACGCGACTGGAGGAGGAGAAACGACACAGAGTCTCACTTGCGGGTGAGAAATCAATGCATCGCTAGCCTTTTCTGATGCACACTCACCCATGCATGTTATTTTAATGCTACCCAGGTACTTGTCAACACTAACAGTGTTTTTACTGTTTTCTCAAGCACTTAAGACTCTTTTTGCTTTTTGATTCCCAACTTGACTTGTGTATGGTGGGTTTTTGTTGTTTTGGTCCTGTTTTGTTTAGATAAATAGTTCTTATCTTTCTAACCCTGTGTTGTGTCATTTTGTAGTGTTTTGATGGAGTTACTGTGTGTGCTGGTACAAATATTTTACACCTAGACTCTGAAGGTAAGCCTGCCTGCTTGTGCCAAGCTACCAAGGGGGTGAGTGTGGGGTTAACTAAGGGTGATTCTCCGTTACCCTAACAAGAGTGAGGGTCATTGCTTGTACAGGGGGTAACCTGACTGGCAATCAAAGACCCCATTTCTAACACACCATTAACAACTCTTGCTTGTATTCTGTTTTTCCTGTGCATTTGTGGTAAAGATTTACTGCTATTGTCAGTTTCACAGTATTTATTTTTTACTGTAAATGGTGTGTAATTACATGAAGTTGGATAAAGGTGTAATTTTAAAATACACTTTTGCAATGTATATTTCACTCCGGCCTAAACACCACACACAACATTCTCTAAATACAGCACCTCCTGCACAGAATGACAGTATCTCGTATCTCTAGCAATAATATTGGCGAAAGGGTAAAATACTAAACCTCACCACCACCTCAGAAGAGCTCTCTAAACTAAGAACAATTGCATGCCTCAATCCAAGACACAGCATAGAGAAGCAACATAAACACATTTTATTTTGTCACGTAAGAAGCGTATAGCACATCATGAAGTCCTAATGGTATGCATGGGTATGATGGGCAGGAGTAAAGGAGATGCTGTACTTTTGTCAGCATTGAAGGTGGGTACAGAAGGGGCTCATTTGTTTCTAGCATAGTTACTATGGTTACCTTAATGACATGTGCTCTGACAAATATATTCTGGTCAGAATGTTTATTGACAATGCAATTCCAAATTCCAAAACTAATGGCACTGTATTTTAGATGGCAAAATCTTTGAGCAATAATTGATTTAACATAATCAATTTCACATGAAATATAAAAGATAAAATATGCTAAAGTGTTTTTTATTAGCAAAGTCACTAGGTCAAATATTTTAATGAAGCTGGAGAGGCCTATTCACTAAAAGCATTTTGGAGTTCGTAAAACAGCGTTCACTTAGATTATTGTTTTTATATATTCTCACATCTTTGAGGATTAGCCATAAAACATTTGAAATGGGAATAAAATTGACAAGTTACTGAATATGTATATATATATTCAATGCAAATACTAGGGACTTTACCTTCCCTGTACTTCCATTAATAGTGAGAGGAACTGCCTGGGTCACAAGGCATGCAAGCGTACATAAACTAGTCCTCCTGAATTATTACTTCCCTTACTCATAAACGCTTTTGTGAAGTGATCCTATAGGGTCCAGCCCAGATTTTCTGAAGAATATCTCAGATATCTTAATAACTCAGATAAGATACTGTATTGAAATCACAATAACAGTCAGTGCATATTTCAACTTAATGATATATTTACTCGCCAAATCATCGCTATCTTCACTAGTCAGGTAACTATGATAGGAGGTTGAAGGTTGCAAAAATTGAAATCTTATTGGAATGCTTCTTTAATGATAATTTCAAAATCATTCACTACAAATTGTATGAAAGGAATACTCACTGGAAAATGCATCAAATACCACAGTAATTCCATTATGGTTATTTACTGAAAGATTTTTGCCATCATCTTTTGCTAAATATCATAACCCTGTAAAGTTTTTCTGGTTTATGTTATTTTACAATTTAAAAAAAATCTGACAGAATGTTTGAGGAGACTGGAATTCATTGATTGTGCAAAAATAACAGTACTCATTTTTAATCATTACTTTTTTTCCTAGCTCTCCCTTTGCAAGTCCATATTGTAACCGTTTTAACTTAAAAACCTCAAGCAAACATTCTACAACTTTGCTAGCTTAACATCTATACACTTTCTGTAATAATCAATGTTGCTCTCAAAGCGAGATTTAAAATGAATGTTCGTTTATCACTAGAGGCATCTTCATAATTCACCTGTTCCCTAACATAATATAAATATGACTCATTCCTATTGGTACATCCACCCAAGAGTTAATGACATTAGCAATAATTTTGCAAGAGCAGACAGTCTCAGTCATCTGAGCGATTTTAGCCCTTCTGCCATCCAGTTAAATTAATCTATAAATGGTTTACAGTACACAAAAACCTGGGGGCATATTTGTGAGCTCCGTCCACTGCCATTGATCCTAATTTAAAGATGTAATTGATGATTCAACCTTTTCCTGTGTCTAGCACACTTTGCATGTTACAAAACACAGATACCATTTATAGCCAGCATTAATTAATGGCCATCATCCCTAGATCTGACAAATAATTTCCATTAAGGTAGACGCTATTTAAGAAGATTCTTGGGTTCAATGGATTTATCAATGACTGGAACCACAGAGATAAGCAATACCAAATATTTGGTAGCTCTAATGTTAGGCTCAATAAACGAATATCAAATGTCTTATGCTCATTTGGCCATATATGTCCGCACCAATACTGCGTAGTGTAAATAACATTGTAGAAGCATATGAACATAATTGAAATTATGCCATTCAAATCAATACGACTAATCCAAAAGCAACCTTGTACATATTTTGACTGGTATGCCTGAAAACACAAAATATTTTATTAAAAAATTGAGATGCATGTGACTTCTGTGGGTGCAATTCCCAGATTTTTATCACTTCCTGTTCGCCTAGCTCCCATATTGGCAATATTACATCTCCCTGCTTTTCAGCCTTCCAGGCATGGGGGCTTCCTGCTCCTTTCACCTCAATTGCAGAACAATTAACATTCTGTTGTTTCATGCCTCTATGGTGTTTCCCCCCACTTACATCACTCACTTTTGCTCCTTCTTATTTTCCATTTTGATCTTCTGCCTGTAATATGACTGTTATATTTGACTACACTCTCTTTCAAATTACAGCAAAAGGGGCATGAAGTAGGCTTGGTATGAGGAGCATAGGCGGAAATAAACTTGGTAAAAACGTGTCTGCATGGTATTCCCCATTCTGGGCTCCTTACATCCTTATGGCTCGATATTGGAGAAGGGTTACTTGCCAACATCATTGAATCTGCATTACTTGTAATGAGAACAATAGTCTCTAGTTATGACTAGCTTCTTGAATCCAATGTGGGTGGAATTTCCACCCAAATGAAATTATTAATCATATAGGATTACCGCCAGCGACGTTACTACATACAGTACTACCATTTGTGATACCAGTGCCAAATCCACCAGGTCAAACTCTGTCAAATGCGTTTTCAGACGAAGAAATTCTGGAAATTAGGAATTCCACTCAGCATAATAACACACATTTCTTCATGTTATACCCCTTTCCATATGTGAAAGTTGTAATGATCTTTAAACATTGTGACATTACAGTTGTGTATTAGCAGTGTCAGTATCACCATTGAAGTTATTCCAGTTTCAGATGCGACACTTGGAATTACCCTCAAACACTGCAACATTACTGCTGTTTATTGGTAGTATCAGTATTATGGTTCACGTAGTTCCCCATTACAGATGTGAAACCTGTAATGATCCTTAAACAGTGTCATTATTGCCGTGTATTGGTAGTGTCAGTCCTATCGAAACTGTTTTACCGGACCATCTTGAATGTGGGTCTAAAAGGGGAGATGCCAAGTCCGAGAACATACATGTAAGCTGCAGGGTGGGATTTACAGATGTAGGCGTTTTCCTGTCACTTTTCAGCGAACTATCTGACTGCAGAACTTGAGCATGAATTGCATGTCTTGGCAGCTCAGACCCACCTGGGACTTGACATCAACTAGCAAAAAGTAGAACAAGAAACCGGGCACCATCGCTATTTTCTGAAATAATCTGAAAGCTTTTCATATATGAAGGATATAATAACCATGCACCTTCCACGTGGTGAATATGTCATCTTCTTGCAGTAATGACTGCCTGACTGCACACAGATGGATTAACTTAAAAAACACGGTATGCAGACATCATTATTATTCAAAGACCTTCGCTTCCTTGAACTGGAGGCAGAACAAAAGCAGACAGAACGGAAAATGAATGCTTTGCACCGTTTGAAGGCGTTTGCTTTGTTAATTTTCTATTACTGAATTCCTCTTGCTTTGTCAGTGAAATATTGCAGACACATCCGTCGATTGTTCAATGGATGTTCGTCCCCAGGCGCACCCAGTGGGGGAAGCCCATTTGATTGTAGGGAGCTAATCTTTTATATCAACGATAACTGCACAACGGCTATCTTCCGTCACAGCTCTCCTTTGTCATGTACGGTAGACTCGTCCCTCGTGCACACAGAGCATCTGGTAATTATTGACTAGGCACGGGTGGGGCCATTTAAAAAAACGTTTGATGTTGGCATATTATAGCAACACTCTTTGTTAAACGTCTTTGAAGGCAAGACACTTAGACCCGTCAATAATAACCTAAGGCCGCCTGTCCGTTGAGCAGAGAACACACATCCCTCCAATTAGCATAAATCAGATTGAAGTGATGGTTGGAGGCACTCCTGCGGTCAAGAGTTTTTTTTCCTTATCCTGATACTGAGTTGCTATCACCACAGAGCTCTAGGGGCTGACAAAATGCCAATAATGCTTTCAGCGGAGCTTCCTCGTATGGTCCCTATAGAGGTTATTGTATATACTCCAGGACAAAAGCAGATCTCTTGTGGTCTGTCATCGCATCGGGATGTTATGTTTAAATAAATAATGGGGCCAGAACGTGACCTTTCTTTAGGATGTTTGCAGCTACGTAAAATAAACTCTGAACTGCAATGAGCTTTAAGGTAGTCTCTAAACACACTTTAACTGCAATGGTGGGTTGTGGGGAAACTGCTGAAAGAACCAGCGCTAAGGCATACATTTACCCATTATTTTGTAGTGGGTGACAATACTGACGTAGCTCTGAGAGGCAGTATTGTCTTTCCTAAAATTGAATGCACAACCAGGTATATGCCGTGACAAATTTGATCTCAGAGCTGTGAAATGCCTTTGGCAGACTCATTGGTGTACCCAAACCTTAGGGCCACCCTTTAAGGTACAATGAGGGGCTCCCATAACACCATTGCATCCGTGTGCACCATCACCAGTAAGCGTGAGGTCTCCCACAGCCGAGCTATCTCACTCTGTATGCAGACCCACAGGCACCTGTATTTTAGTCATGCACTCTTCCCTATTCTCACTTCTTCTTATTTCACCCCGACAAAACAGACAACTTTTTCCCAATCTGTCATTTGCTTTTAAGTCATGCTATAACACGATTAAGATGGGGAAGCCTGGCCTCTTCCCCAGGCAATTTGGGGGAGGCGGGGCATATGTGCCCCTGGGCAGACCGTTGCCCTGAGCCAATTGCGTCAGATGCGAGGACATAGCTAGAGGCTCTGTGTGAAACCTAAGTGTAAGTTGAGGCACACGCACACAACAATGAAAACCACTACCTAGGTTAAAGCTACACCAGCTGACTTCAAAAAAATAAATAGATCAATACCTCAATTGGGCACTCTGACGAATGAACATCGGAGTACAGGTAACTCCACACAGTCAGTATATGCTTCATTATCAAGGTGGAAAGACAGCCCATGCAGAAAGATGCTTATAGATAAGGATAGACCATTGTAGCAGGTAGCATCCATGGTAACCTAAGGAAATAATAGGCTCACTCGCTTATCTGTTTGCTGGTAGTTGTTAAACCTCACATTCCCGCTTGTGAAAGGCCATGTAGGACTGACTGTTGTGCTGTATCATCATCAGGCCCCCAAAGGTGAATACTGCTAAATGTTGGTGAGTGCGGGAGATATAAGAGGACTCAGTAACATTTTTGGTGGCGATTATAGTGAATTTGTGCACCCTAAAGACAGTAGCATAAGATATGGAAGCCTTTTTGTGATCTCCAATTGGTTATGGATCAGGTCTCCATTCAAGTACACAAAGGGGGTCATTCTGACCCCCGGCGGCCAGGGTCGGCGGGAGCACCGCCGACAGGCCGGCGGTGCCCCGCAGGGCATTCTGACCGCGGCGGTTCGGCCGCGGTCAGATGCGGAAAACCGGCGGTCTCCCGCCGGTTTTCCGCTGCCCGTGTGAATCCTCCATGGCGGCGGAGCGCGGGATTCTGACACCCCCTACCGCCATCCTGTTCCTGGCGGGTCTCCCGCCAGGAACAGGATGGCGGTAGGGGGTGCCGCGGGGCCCCCGTAAGAGGGCCCCACTATGTATTTCAGTGTCTGCTATGCAGACACTGAAATACGCGACGGGTGCCACTGCACCCGTCGCACATACCCACTCCGCCGGCTCCATTCGGAGCCGACTTCCTCGTGGGGAGGGGTTTCCCGCTGGGCTGGCGGGCGCCTTCTGGCGGTCGCCCGCCAGCCCAGCGGGAAAGCCTGAATGGCCTTCGCGGTCTTTCGACCGCGGAGCGGCCATATGGCGGTTCCCACGAGGCGGGCGGCGGATCAGAATCAGGCCCAAAGTGCCTAATACTGTAACACTACGTTCCAAACAGTAGTGGCCCTCATTACAACCCTGGCGGTCGGTGATAAAGCGGCAGCAATACCGCTAACAGGCAGGCGGTCAAAAAAATGGAATTACGACCATGGCGGAAACCACCAACACAGACAGCCACTTTAACACTCCGACCGCCACTGCGGTAGCAACAAACACTGTGGCGGTAACCACCAACAGACAGGCGGAACACAATGTACCGCCTCCACTATTACAAGGCACCAATCCGCCAGCTTTTCTGGGGCGGTACCAACACCATCAAAAGCACGGCAGAAACATTCTTTGGAAGGGAAACCACTCACCGCTCGACACTCAATGAAGAACCAGGACGACATGGAGCCCGAACTACAGGTGTAACCAATGTGGTGTATCTTCTCATCTACCAGGAGTACGAATGGTGGCAGCGACGACCACGGTGAGTACTGCACCTAGCACACAGGGGAGGGGAGGAGGGAAAAGAGAGTGACACACAAAACGCAACACCCCCACCCACAACAACACACTCACACATATCCAATAACATCACAGATACACCCCGTCACACCCTGGAAGAACGCAAGGACCAAACAAAATGAGTTTAACTAGTGTAATATTCAAACAACCAGATAGCCCAAGAGAACAGTAAATAATCAGTATACACAAATATTTACAGCTAGTACACAAGTCCGTACACTGTCCCATGAAATGTCTGTGGACCAGTGGTACCAAAAAGCATGGGCGAAGCGGACACATGACACGTGCCTCAAAACAGAGAGAATACTGCAGGGGCATCAGGTCGAAAAAAAGCAGGCACCTCAGGGGGAAACGGGAGGGGCCCCTCAGCCGGATGATGGTATGACGCCCCTGCTTCTCGAGGGGGCTCCATGCCCACTGCTTGGTCCTGGGGAGTGCAAAGCCACAGTCTCTCAAGTCTCTCAAGTGAGTGGTTTGCCCACTGCTTGGTCCTGGGGAGTGCAAAGCCACAGTTTCTCAAGTCTCTCAAGTGGGTGCACTGCCCACTGCTTGGTCCTGGGGAGTGCAAAGCCACAGTCTCTCAAGTCTCTCAAGTGAGTGGTTTGCCCACTGCTTGGTCCTGGGGATTGCAAAGCCATAGTCTCTCAAGTGGGTGGTGTCTTCCACTGGTTCTGGAGGGGGCTTTGTGCCCAGAGTGCTTCATCCTGCCAAGGACTGGGTTAGTGGATGCTTTTCTCCCCTGGTTCTGGAGGGGGCCTTGTGTCCAGTGATGCTGCTCCTGGGGTGTGGCATGTTGACTTCCTCTCACCTGTGTGTCACAGCCACGCAATGTACCCGGAACAGGTAGCATGATACCCCATGGAGGCAGACACACACTCCATCCTGTGGCGACATAGGCTGCCAATTGCTGGTTTGTGTCAGTGCTGGAGGTGGTTTTGCAAGTGGCGTGTCCAGGGTCCAGGACGTCACCTGCAGACTCTGACATCTACACACTGGGGAAGGGGCTGACGTCCGACAGAGAAGCCTCAGCTGTGCACGTGGCGATGCTGATGGTGGTGCCGGTGGCGGTGGCTGCGGCGGAGATGCTACCAGTGCAGGCCATGGTGCAAGTGACTGTTGGGGTGGATGGAGACACCATACCGTCTCCGGCAGCCTCGGATGGCTGATCCTTGGGGAGGATGCTGCAGACTGACGTTGTGGCAGCGGCGGTGCAGGTGGCGGTGCAGGTGACAGTGCAGGTGGCGGTGCAGGTGGTGGTCAGAGCGGTGGTGGTGACTTGGGGTGCATGTGACTGCCATCCCTGATGATTTGGTGGTCACCAGCCCCTCCCCAGGTGACATCGTGCCCAGAGGTGATGTGCCCTTTGGCTGGTGGCCCTTCCCCATCTTGACAGCAGCTGCAGGGACCTTGGCACTGTCCACTCTGTGTTTGTGCAAGGCTTTGCTGGGTGGGTGGTGTGACTGTCCCCTGCTTGAAGCCGGTCCCTTTTTGAGCTTTGCAGGTGGTGGAATAGGGTGGTCCTTCTTTTCCATCTGTAGCACACTGGTAGCTCTGACGGGTACCCCCTTTGACAGTACTGGAGTAGCAGGGACCACAGCAGATGCAAATTTGGTGCCTGAGGTGCTGGGCTGGGATCCTGACATCCTGGCTCTAGGAGAAGGACGGGGGGGGGAGGTGCAGGGAAGAGCTCCAGGTTAGCTAGGTAAATGTCTTTGGACACACTGGGACAGGAAGATGGAGGGCATTTGGGAGTGGAGGAAGAGGGAGTGGTTGTAGGAGGTGTATGTCTGCTGAGTGTGGGTGAAGGTGCATGGGTTGGAGGCTGTTGTGAAGTGGATGGCTGTTGAGTGGGTGTTTGCTGGCGCTTGTGCACTTTGGGAGGAGGGCTCACAGACACAGTGGGAGAGAACACAGGGGACGTGTGAATGGTAGTGGGCGTGGTGATTGCACGTGAGCCGTGTATAGAGATGGGCGTGCTGCTGATGGAGGTAGTGGCTGAGGATGTAGTGCATGCAGGTGTGAATGGAGACGAGACAGGGAGTGAGGTGGAGGGCGTGTAGGAGGGGGACACAGTGGAGGCAGTGGACGTTGGTGTGTCTGCATGGGTATGGGGCTTGTGTGAGTGCCTGTGGGATGTGTGGTGCTTATGTTTGACTGAGCCACTTTTGTGTGTTGATGTGTGTGTGTGTGCTGGTCTGATGGTGTGCTTGGATAGGCTGAGGTAGAGGGGATTGGGTCTGGGTAGTGGAAGTTGGAGGGGGTAGGCAGGACACAGGGACAATGGCTGCCATCAGTGCTGAGGCCAGAGCCTGAAGTGCTCTCTGTTGGGCCACCATGCCAGAATGAATGCCCTCCAGGTATGCATTTGTTTGCTGCAAATGCCTCTCAACACCCTGGATGGCATTCAAAATGGTTGACTGCCCAACAGTGAGGGATCTCAGGAGGTCAATAGCCTCCTCACTGAGGGCAGCAGGGCTAACTGGGGCAGGGCCTGAGGTGCCTGGGGCAAAGGAGATGCCTACCCTCCTGGGAGAACAGGCACAGGAAACACGGGCTGGGAGGGAGGTGCTGGTAGGGGGGATGGCGGCTGTACCTGTTGTTGCCGTGGGTACAGAGGTGCCCGCCACGGCAAGAGAGCTTCCATCAGAGGAGGAGTCGCTGTCACTGGTGTCCCCTCCTGTCCCCGTCGTGGAGCTCCCCTCGCCCTCTGTTCCACTGCTGCCCTCACCGTCAGTGGATTCACCCTCCCGGGCCATGTGGGATGCAGCTCCCTCCGTCACCGGTGCCTCTGCTCCTCTGCCAGATGATGCTAATGCACACAAGGACAGGGTAACAAAACAAGAAGGGGGGAAAGACAGAGGAGACACATGGTCAATGCCAGCAACCCCACTACCGTTGGCAGACACAACACACAGAGAGAAGCCCTATGCACTAGGCCATTCACTAGCAGTTAGTAGGAAAATCACCTGCCCATGGGGGACTATGCCTAACACCATTTGCTGCACACCTTGAACCCACAGGAGGCTGAATAGTTGTAGATGCCTACTACCACTATTGGGGTTGGATTGCCACAGTGCCTGCCTAACAAGGGCCCTACCCTACCAAGTTCGCCCTGGCCTAGGGAAACCCACAGCCCACATCCCCCGCCCAGACACCTCTTAAAGCATGCATAGTCAGCTGAATGCAACTGTACTCGCCCCCTTGAGGCTGCTGTGATGCCCTCAAGTGCCCATCCAATTCCAGATATGCCACCACCAGGATCCGGAACATCAGGGGTCATGGTGCGACGGGCATCCCTTTCATGTTGGGAGGCCATCCCCAGCTGGGCCTTCGCCGTCTTCTTGCTCCAGTGGCGCAGGTCCTCCCATCTCCTGCGGCAGTGGTTGCTCCGTCTATGATAGACCCCCAGGGCCTGCACTTTCTGGGCGATGGCACGCCAAATACCCTTCTTCTGGTGGGCGCTGACCTAGAGGAAAGGTAAAGGATGAAAGGAAATTACTCCCGTCCGGGTCGTCATACTCATTGCCCACCAGTTCCCACCCATGCCCTGACACACATACACTCAACATCCTCACATGCAGGCCTCATCCCCTAGCCCCACATGTAACTTCCATCCACACCACTCCATACATTGATGGCCCAAGCATCATGCTCACAGTGTACTCACCTGTTTGTCTGGAGGACCGTAGAGTAGCATGTACCGGGGGAGGACCCCATCCACTAGTGTCTCCAACTCCTAAAAAGTGAAAGCAGGGGCCCTTTCCCCAGGCACTTGAGCCATTGTTGCTTCCAGACAAAAGTCACAGCAGCACTTGCAGTGTAGGTCCTCTCCTGTTGAAGGTCAGGTATCAAGTGAGTGAACAGATAGAAATTGGCGGTCACGTCCACGGCGGTGTGTACCGTCATCGCCGGCATACATCGTCATTGGCTCCTGGAACCCATAGGGCCCAATGATAACCAATGCTGAATTGCGCAGTGGCCTTCGACCGCCTACCGTGACGCTGCACAACGCCAGAGCAGTTACCTCATTTCCCCTTGTCCCTCCTTACAGGTCAGGCAGCCGCCATTTCAGGGTGACACATGGCATGGCACCTAACTGCGTCACAGCACATTTGGGAAGAAATACGGACAGACAACGTCTCACACGGATTTACTCACATTACAGCAAAAACACTTGTGCAACCTATGTGGTACATGACCCTCGGCTCACCATTCTCCTCTATACGGCACATCCGCTGGGGTAGATGATGAGATGGCGTCATCCTCCGGTGTACAGACCGCTGGTGGACCTGTTGACAATGGAAGACAGACACATCATTATCACCTACAGACTTGATCGTGCCACAACCCAAGAACTGTGTGCCCAATTGGAGCCTGACCTGATGTGAGCTATGCGCCATCCTACAGGAATGCCCCCTCTTGTGCAGGTCCTGTCAGTGCTCCATTTCCTGGCAAGTGGCTCCTTTCAAACTACAGTTGCCATGGCATCAGGGATGTCTCAGCCAATGTTCTCCAACGTGTTCACCAGAGTGTTGTCTGCCCTGCTGAAACACATGCGCAGCTACATTGTATTCCCCCAGGTGGAGGATTTGGCCACAGTGAAAGCTGACTTCTATGCCCTGGGACATATCCCCAACATCATTGGTGCCATTGATGGTACAAGTGACATTTGTCCCCCCGCAGAAATGAACAGGTGTACAGAAATCGAAAAAGCTACAGTTCTATGAATGTGCAGATGGTGTGTTTGGCAGACCAGTACATCTCCCATGTGAATGCCAAGTATCCTGGCTCTGTGCATGATGCTTTCATTTTGAGGAATAGCAGCATCTCTTATGTGATGAGCCAACTCCAGAGGCTCCGTGTGTGGCTAATAGGTGAGCCCAAGGTTCTCACACAGTACGAATAGGTGTCTGGGTATGAGGTAGTCCCTAAGGGTTAGTGTGTGTCTAACAGATTTCCTTCGACATTTGCAGGTGACTCTAGTTACCCCAGCCTCTCATGGCTGCTGACCCCAGTGAGGAATGCCAGGACAAGGGCAGAGGAACGCTACAATGAGGCACCTGGGTGAACTAGGCGTATTATTGAGTGGACATTCAGGCCCATATTTATACTTTTTGACGCTAAACTGCGCTAACGCAGTTTAGCGTCAAAAAATTTAGCGCCGTCTAACGCCATTCTGAAGCACCATGCGGGCGCCGTATTTATGGAATGGCGTTAGCCGGCGCTAGCAGACCAGCGCTGCCTGGTGTGCGTGGAAAAAAACCACGTAGACCAGGCAGCGCCGGCGTAGGGGGAAAATGGCGTTAGGGTGTCTTAAAATGGGGCAAGTCAGGTTGAGGCAAAAAAATCGCCTCAACCCGATTTGCGCCATTTTTTTCGACGCCCAGACGCCATTTAAATGACTCCTGTCTTAGTAAAGACAGGAGTCATGCCCCCTTGCCCAATGGCCATGCCCAGGGGACTTGTGTCCCCTGGGCATGGTCATTGGGCATAGTGGCATGTAGGGGGGCACAAATAAGGCCCCCCTATGCCACCCAAAAAAAAAATAATTTATACATACCTGAACTTACCTGAATGTCCCTGGGATGGGTCCCTCCATCCTTGGGTGTCCTCCTGGGGTGGGCAAGGGTGGCAAGGGGGGTCCCTGAGGGCAGGGGAGGGCACCTGTGGGCTCATTTTGAGCCCACAGGCCCCTTAACGCCTACCATGACCCAGGCATTAAAAAGTGGCGCAAATGCGGGGTTTTTTGACCCGACCACTCCCGGGCGTGATTTTTGCCCGGGAGTATAAATACGACGCATTTGCGTCACCGTCATTTTTTTAGACGGAAACGCCTTCCTTGCATCTCATTAACGCAAGGAAGGCGTTCACGCAAAAAAAGTACGCTATTTGCCCATACTTTGGCGCTAGACGCGTCTAACGCCAAAGTATAAATATGGCGTTAGTTTTGCGCCGAATTTGCGTCGAAAAAAACGACGCTAATTTGGCGCAAACGGAGTATAAATATGCCCCTCAGTCTCCTGAAGGCCAGATTCCGGTGCCTCCATCTAACAGGTGGCTCCCTATACTACTCACCGAAGAAGGTGTGACAGATAATCGTGGCATGCTGCATGTTGCACACCCTGGCTTTGCAACGCCTGGTGCCTTTTCTGCAGGAGGATGGACCTGATGATGGTATTGTGGCAGCTGTGGAGCCTGTGGACAGAGAGGAAGAGGAGGCAGAGGAAGAAGATATTGACAACCGAACCAACATCATCATGCAGTACTTCCAGTGAGACAAAGGTAAGAGACTGGCACTGCTCATCTCATATCTGACTACTGTAGGACATTGTATAAGTCAGCCTCTTAAACTCTGTGTATGGACCCTGACAGTTCACTTTGGCTTTCCAATTCACAGATCTGGGTACCTCATTCTGCCTTCTGCTATGTTTACTGCTGCCCTACCACTGTCCTAAATTGGTATGTGCAAATGAACATTAGCATTGATATTTGTCGAAGAAGGTGTAATTATACATTTGTGAAAGTACAAACTGACTCCAGATTGTTTTGTGATTCAAGGGTGTTTATTTATGGGCTAATAATGTGTATAGGGGTATGTGGAAGGGGCTGGGGTGATGGTGGAGGAATGTCCAGGATAGAGTCCAGTCTCTTGGTATCACAGGTGCATTTTCCAAGGGGGCATAGGAAGTGGAGCAATGGCAGTTCAAGGTGGAGAGGGTGACAGAGTGGGACAGAAGGATGACAATCAGGAGAGTCTTACTTCCTGGCGGGGGTCTTGGCAGTGTTCTCTATCTTCTGCCTGGATCGCAGGGACCGTTTGTGGGATGGTTCTCCTTCTGCAGGGGGTGGGGTGCTGGTGGCCTGTTGGTCCTGTGGCGGGACCTCCTGTCCACTAGCGCCGGCGGACGTGGAAGGCTGTTCATCGTTTGGGCTGGTGTCAGGGGCCCGGTGGTATGCCACTGTCTCCCTCATGGTGTTGGCCATGTCTGCCAGCACCCCTGCAATGGTGACCAGGGTGGTGTTGATGGACTTCAAGTCCTCCCTGATCCAGAGGTACTGTCCCTCCTGCAGCTGCTGGGTCTCCTGAAACTTGGCCAGTACTGTGTCCATGGTCTCCTGGAAATGGTGGTATGCTCCCATTATGTTTGAGAGTGCCTTGTGGAGAGTGGGTTCCCTGGGCCTGTCCTCCCCCTGTCGCACAGCAGGCCTCCCAGCTTCCCTGTTATCCTGTGCCTCTGTACCCTGAACTGTGTGCCCACTGCCACTGACCCCAGGTCCCTGATTGTCCTGTGTTTGTGGGGTTGCCTGGGGTCCCTGTAGTGGTGGACACACTGCTGATTGACATATCCTGGGGACAGTGGCATGGGCCAGATGGGTGGGTGCTGTGGTGGTGTTTCCAGAGGGGGGAGGTTTTGTGGTGGTTTGGGACTGTGGCAGGGGAACCAACTGTCCAGAGGTCTCTGAGGGGCCGGGCTGGTCATCTTGATCCAGGCGTGCAGAGCTGCTGTCGTCACTGTGGGCCTCTTCTGTGAGGGGACTGGATATGGCTGGCACATCCTATCCAGTGACGTTGTGTAGGGGTCCTCTTGGGGTGGAAATGCATTGTTATTGTATCTGTGCGTGCCATCTTGTGCAATGGGTGTGTTTTCCTCTGCTACTGTGCTTGCAATATGGCCGTGGCCCTTGTGTGAGTGGTGATTCTGTGCCCTGGGTGAGTCTCTCTCTTGGACATGCTTTGGTGATGGGTGTCCATGCAGGACTGTGATGGGTGTCCATGCATTGGTGTAACATGCAGGGCTTGGTATTGGGATGTGTGGGTTGTGATATTGGGGTATATGTGAGATGGTGGAGTGAAGGGTGTGAGGGTAAGGGTTGGGGATTGTGATGGCATGCAGGAAGGGAGGGAGGATATAATAGTAAAGATATGACTTACCAGAGTCCAGTCCTCCTGCTACTCCTGCGAGGCCCTCAGGATGCATGATCTCCAAGACTTGCTCTTCCCATGTTGTTAGTTGTGGGGGAGGAGGTGGGCGTCCACCGCCAGTCCTCTGTACGGCTACCTGGTGTCTGGATACCACGGAATATACCTTCCCCCATAGGTCGTTCCACCTCTTCCTGATGTCATCTCGTGTTCTTGGATGCTGTCCCACTGCGTTGACCCTGACGACAATTATCCGCCATAGCTCCATCTTCTTAGCATTGGATGTCTGCTGCACCTGTGATCCGAATAGCTGTGGCTCTACCCAGATGATTTCCTCCACTATGACCCTGAGCTCCTCCTCAGAAAACCTGGGGTGTCTTTGAGGTGCCATGATGTGGTGTGAGTGATGTGTGAGGTGATGGTGATGTGATGTGTGGGGTGATGTTTTGGGGTGTATGGTGTTTTGTGCGTGGATGGTGTATGAGTGATGGTGTTGTGTGCCTCTGGCTGCTGGTGTTGTTTGTGCTTTTCTCTCTGCTTCTTCCAAAAATTTAGTTGTAAGGGGTTGTCGGTAATGTGGAGGTGTTTTTATATTGCATTGGGTGTGTGGGTGTGGTGTGTGCATGTGTATCAGGTGTGTGTATTTTGAATTGTCCAATGTGGTTGTGTTTTGTAAATGTGTGTGTATTTTGAGCGTGGCGGTGTGTACCGCCAATGGTTTACCGCGGTTCAATGACCGCCGCGTTGATTAGTGGGTTGTGATAGTGTGGGCGTATTCCTGTTGGCGTGACGGTGTGGGTTTTGGTACCCCCAATTTATCACTGACCTTTGGTGTGGCGGACTTTTGTGTTGGTGTCTGTATTGTGGAGGATTTCTAAGTGTGGGTCATAATACCCGTAGCAGATTTCCACTGCGGACATGGAATGTTGGCAGCCGTCGGCACGGCGGTCAGCGGACTTTACCGCCAGGGTTGTACTGAAGGCCAGTATTTTCAAAGTAAATTACAGACAATCAAATCTGCGGTAGACAGCACATATTGCAGAAATCCATTGAGCACTCTTCATTCTGTTTAAGTGAGCCTTCTGTTGCTGTGGGTGATATGCCCACAGGTTGGTCTCAAGCCTTTTTCTGCTACTGTATTCAAGCTGCACCTCCCTAGAGAAGCCCAATGCAGACACAGCTGGTTTGGGATTAGTTGTGTGAGTATGTCATGCAGCACTTTGCTGGACCACCTGTTCTAGAGTGGGGACAATCTTCTATTTGCCTATGTTTGTTCGATGACTGTAATGGCATAGCCCATCTAAAAGGCAATGTAATTAAATGTAGTAAAAAATGGCTAAGATTAATTGACGCAATCCTGTCATAAATGTTTTAGCTATGTTGGTTTCCATTTGTGGACATGTTTTCCCCAAATATGAGTCCAAGCACCCTATGCCAATGGCTGCACCTTGATCATGAGTCCAACAAAGTATAAACTGTTATGGAGTCGCTTACATTCCTATTTAGAGAGAAGATGATGCATCAGTCTGTGTTGGTACGTCTATTTTGGTGTAAAGGCCTTTTGTTGTGAAGGCCAAGACTGATTTACATTTGGTTGGTCTGTGTCCTTAGTTGAAGAGCCAAATTAAAGACATTGTAGTGGAGTGAAATGGAAGCCACATTAATTCCTAGATAATTTTTTAACATTCCAGACATAGCTCTCCGTACACTCCAAAATGCTTTGGAGTTATTTATTACTTTATGTGTGCTTTCTATCATGCACATTTAGATACTGAATTAGACAGTAGGTAGAAAGGCCAGATAATCTGAGTTACTCTTACATCTTTTCATCCTTATTAACTGGAGGCTTCACCATTGTCTCCAATAAGTCAAATGCAATATACTTACAGTAATCAATCAATTAGCAGAGACAATGCTATTCATATTCGAAGGATATTTACAATGGATATGCATGAAAAACATTTAAAAGTAAAAGAAATCAGTAGGCATTTGTTGGTCATTCTGGAAACCTGACTGACTTTAGTAGTTCATCAAGCCACATCATTATCAGTCTATTGACAAAAGGAGCATGATCTATTGTAGATGATTTCACTGATAACATGGCTCTATTAAGTGTTCTTTAGCCTTTGACACTAGTGTCACAATTTTTTCACATCCATGTACAAAACATGTGAGAACCCCTTTCGAAGGACCACTGGGGACAGAGGGGTTACTTGACCATGGCGGTTGAGGTCTTTTACTCCTGATGTTCCGGGACAGCCCTACTATGGCTCCTGCTCAAGTGGGTCAAGTAGCCCTTCTACACTCAGTGGTAGCTGTGTCAAGCAGTCAAGGCTCCTTGGGGAGGGATGTAGATACAGGTCAGTGAACAAGACTCATAACTCAAGATGCAAACAGTATGAACAATAAACCAAAGTCCAGCCAAATACTTGTTTTTCTAAGAAAAAGTGGTATGTTGTTTCTAACTCAACACATGCAAAGAAACATGACTTTCACAAGTAATAACACAATCCCCCTTCAGGTTAGGTCTCTAGTAGTTGTCTAGTTAATCCTTGTCCCACCCATGGTCCTCTATACAATGTACTATTGCAGGCAAACTCCCTCAGCACACCTTCACAGCACACTTTGGGTCTAGCACTGTTACTCTCTCCTTGAACCCTCACATGTACTTATGTACTCAGTATACACACTCAAGCTGTGATTGAGGGGAGACAGGGCTTGTTGTTAACAAACGTTTATAACAATATCCCGTGTGATCTTCTGAAGGGAAGTTTTGAGGAGGTAATAGATTTTCTTGATTGTTTTGGTAAGCTCCAGGATAATGAGTTAATTATTATACAGTTAGGAGATTTTAACATGCCATTTTGTAATCAGGAAGTTCCACATCTGTGCAGCAACTCCACAGAGGGTAGAGGTTTGCCAACTCATTTTATTCACACAAACAAAGGCGAAGTCTTAAATACTTTTATTTATAAATTTGATTTTGTATATGCAAGGGAGAAGGCTGCCGCATATATCCAAAAAATACCTACATTCACGGGGAATTCATAAGAGAATATTATAGATTTTATTCCTATCGGCTCTTCTGACCTTCATTTAATTCTTGGCTTTAAGATAATACCACATTGTGCCAGTGATCACAATTCCCTTTGTATTAACCTTGCTTTTAACAGAAAACCGGCTTTAATCAACAGAGTACCTAGAGAGAAATATTTTTCATAAAAAATTCTGGTCTTCGAATGAAATGGGAAAGGGTAGATCCAAAGATTTTCAATCAGAAAATTATTAAACAAAAATTGGATTCCATAAATTTATGTCTGTCGCAACATCCAACCCATGATTGTCTAGTATCAGAATTTGGACAATTAAGTTATGCTATTTCTGAGGCATTGGTGAGTGACAGGACTCCCCGGGGCCCTGCGGCCCGCTGATGGTTTAACTCTGCTTGTATACTGCCCATAAAGAACTAAAAAAAGCTCTTAGATCCATCCCCTTTTCCCGTGATTTAGTTAGAACGGCAAAGGGGCAATATAAGGCATCCCTGGCACAGAGAAAAACTGAAATTAGAACTAGAGCATGGGAAGAGCTTCTGGCAGCTACTGAACTGAAGGACACAACACAATTTTCATGAGTGTTTTTCAGTATGGAAGTGACTTCTCACCTGAGGGAGACGAATGTAGTGACCAGAGGCTCGTAGAACCTGATCTGAATATAATTGGTTTATCTTTTGAGTTATATGAGGTAATCACAGCAATTAATCGACTAAGACCAGGAAAAGCACCCGGCCAGGATGGGGCCCCCGCAGATCTCTTTAAGTCTATGCCGGATCTTTGGGGCACTTTAGTTACAAATGTACTAAGAAGTGTAGTAAAAAGCAATATTCCCTCATCTTGAAAATTGGCCATAATTATCCCTATTTTCAAAAAGCATAACATGCAAGATCCAACTTGTTATAGGCCCATTTCTCATATAAATTCTACTGCTAAGATACTGAGGAGTGTGATTTTGGCAAGGTTGGAGGAATGGGAGGCCGAGGCAGAGATCCTCTCCAGAATCCAATATGTCTTTAGACCTAGTCTAGGTACAGTTGAACAAGCATTAAATTTGCACCTCATCCTTAGCAAATATGTTACTGTCAATCTATTCATCTGGCTTTTATCGAATTATCAAGTGCTTTTGACTTGATGAACAGAGCGAAGCTCTGGCAAATTATGGAATCTTTTGGGTCAATTGGAACTTGCTGGAGCGAATTAAACATTTATATACTGACCTAACGGTTTCAGTGTAGTATGGTCTGCATGGCGAGAGGTCCTCCCCCTTTCCATCAATGCGAGGAGTCAGACAGGGCTGCATTATAGCACAGTTTTTATTTCTGTTATGAATTAATGGACTCTATGAATTTTTAGTAAGAAACAGAGAGGATTTCCCTAGGATGGGATTGAGACAGCTCCTGGTCCTTCTGTATGCTGATGATGCGGTTTTAATTGCACATACAGCCAATGGTCTCCAAAGTTTGTTGGATCTTTTTTTACTCTTTATGCAAGATTTAGATTTGAAAGTAAATTTTACAAAGTCATATATTATGACTTGTGGCCCCCGAAATACAAGATCTAAACGATCCAATATGGGAGGGAACATCATAAAGAAAGTAAAAGATTTGTATTACTTAGGTTTGCATATAAGCTCTTCCAAGTCATGGAATTCCCTCCTTACTATCAAGACCCAACAAATGGTGAGAAACCTGGAAGCGATATTTCGCTTCGTCCGCAAATTAAGCCAAGACCAGTTCACCAGATTGTTATGCTTTATAATTCAAAATGCGTATCAGCAGCCACATATGGGGCGGATTTGTGGGGTCAGACCAAAGCAGACTCGCTCCAACGTGTTGAGAACAAATTTGTGCATAGAATATTGCTGGTACCCAAGAATGTAGCAAACATCATCTGCCATGAGAAACTGGGATTACAGCATATTGAGAATTTGATTGGTGTGTCCCCATTCTTGTTGTGGTTGAAAACCTGGTCAAATCCTGCGGCCAGTTTGGTACAAGATTGTATGACCAATTGTATACAACTGGCCAATTCTAATAGAATTCCATGGCTCACATTTTTGCAAACCTCTTTTTGGAATTTAGGATTGGAGAATATGTTTAATCACCCAGAGTGCTTGCCTACTAATGCAAAGGAACTGGTTGAAAAACAATATTTTGAGTATATTTTGAATCTTAGACTCCATGGGGCCTTGATTCTAAAAACCTTTGATCCTTATGTCCAGATTTCAAGCACGAGTTCAATGCAACCTAATTTAACCTGGTTCCTGTGTTCCTCATCTTACTCCCTTCTTGACCTATTTAGACTAAATTTGATACATTTCAGAGTGGCTTTCCCAAGGCAATGCATCTGGCAAAAAGTGCTCTCGAATTGTCCTTGTGACACTTCTTCTAAGCAAAATACGTCCCACTTTTTTCAATTTTGTTCACTTCATTCTGCTCCCAGATATGTTTTTACATTGTCCCTTTCACGTAAATTACGAATTACTTCTCATAAGGATGCACTGTTCTATGTTCAAAAATTGGCATCTATACAAACCTGTTACTCTGTCCTAAATTTTATGAGATGTTCTATTGCCATTAGGAAACGATACGAACTGGTGGAAGCAGTTGTACATTAATTCAAGTCGGAATAGTACAAAATTTTAAATTGATTTCGCAATGCTTATTTTACTCAATTTATTGTATTTTTTATCTGTTGTCTATTTATGGTGTTTTTATATACCATTCTGGTTCCTTTTAGGTACTATTATGGATAAGCTGATATAATTTATCACAATCAGTTATGTATATAGGTTATGTGAATAATGTTCTGTTATTATTGTTTCACAATTCTTTGTATTGCTTTTTAACTACTTTTTGAATTTGTACTTTTATGGCATTTTGCCGAATAAAGAAATTTGACTGACTGACTGACACTGAAGCTGTGTGCACTGTTCAGCACTGCATTTAACCATGGTGTGCTCTTTACAATCACATACTCTGTCAGCACACACAATGACAATGAATGCAGTACACAACACTTCACCCTTTATGTATTGTACTTCATGCAAGCACATGTACACCCAGCACGTGCTGTGGCTGCACACGTACTGCACAACATGACATCTCTAAAGTGCTGTATTCCTCTCAGCCATGCTTACAGCCATCACATCTACTAACCACGCATACTCTACAGTACCGCACCACCCTCATACTGTATATAGGTGGGTGATAAACTTCACTTCGCCAGTGAAGTGCATAGAATTTTGGCCACTCCACATTATGCTTGTAACATGAAGTTCCAGCCAAATTCCACCAATCAATGTGTGGGGGAGTTTTTTTCTCACAGGTGGCTCGCCAACAGTAAGGTGGTGGGTGCAAATAAGAATTGAGGTCTGTTAGTGTGATTCTTGGGTGCTAATAGGGCAGCAGGGAGATTGTCTCACTGTTGGTGGTCACAGCCATTTGCAATGCGAAAGCTGCAGCTCAAGTAAAAAATCCACTTGAGTGGCAGCAAAAACAAATTGAGAAGCAGCGCCCTCTGGCAGGCTGTGTTGAGCCATTCATTCTGGTTTTTCAGCGTGGAACAAGTACTTGGCACTGAAAATCAGCACAAGCAGCTCAACGTTCTGTTTTCTGCCTATTCGCAGAACTCTGTGGACTCTCTCAGAATTTTCATGTAACTCCATGGAATTCTGCAGAGTGAAACTCTGCAATGTCTGCCCACCATTTGAACTGTACCCTTCCAGGCATGCGTACAACTAATGCAAATTCACCACTCCTGTGCTATCTCATGTAGACTAAAGGTGTGTTAAGCGAACAGCAGCAGAACTTTTAAAGAGGCAAGGTAGCCTGTAGCCCTCACTTCAGTGACACAGAGTAAAAATGCCCTCTTCACTACTATTGATCATTGCAGGTATGCAGATATGCAGCCATCACTGCGCTCATGTTGCTTTTCTCTTGGGGAAAGCAATAGCCTTCCACCACTATGACAGGAGTGCTTTGGAAACTTCTCCCATTCCAACTAGACCCCAAATAGTCCTATGCCTTGGGGCACATGCATGATCCCTGTTTGCCTCTGACAAAAATATAAGGGTGCCAGACAATAGTACCATTGGGCACTCACGACAGGGGTACACATTTCTTATCAAGCAGAGGACCATTCCATCCCAACAAGGCATGATCTATTTTGAAAAACTATAGAATTAAGGGCCAGATGTATGAAGGGTTTTTGCATTCACAAATTATCTGAATCTCAAAATTGGGCTGTTTGCAAATGCAAAAAGCCATTTTCGCACGTTTGTATTAAATGTATGTCTTAACATACAAACAGTAAGAGGATCAGGATATATCATTTGACTATTTTCTAGGTTAGAAGGTGACAAGCAGCAGCATGGCAACTACGGTTGCAGTACACCTGGAGGTAGGCACAAGTTGAGGCAGACAATGAAACACCTGATGCGGGATAAACCTGGTACCGTGGTTCCACCTGTTAATGCATCCCTTTATGATAATTGATTACACATCAGGACTCGTTTTAGGCCAATTATTCTTTTGACGAAGTTGAGAGACACCTTAGGACGAGATAGCTAATCAATATGTCAATCAATACGTCAATAATGTCATCAATATTTATTACAACAATACATTTCACTTTAGTGAAAGTCATTAATCAATTCAAAACACTCCCTTGACCTTGTAGTCATGAATAACCACACCAGTTTAGTAGAATTTTATGAGTTTTATTCCCTATTGTTTACAATTCTAAAAGCAGGTGCGTCAATCTCAAAACCAAGAAACATAATAGCATAGTCATGATATGGCAACTTTGGTAAGATTTTATTAAGGCGAGAATCCCAAACATCAGAACATAACACGGCGTGAACATAGATCAATTTAGCAGAGTGTCAATAACGCCTCAGTTCAACAAAGCATAACTTCGGTCGTTTGTCTATTTGCGTCAGTTTAGTGAACACCTGTCCTAACCACTGATTAGCATTAGCATGTTGGGCTTTATGCAAAACGATTTAGAACACCAATTTGGAAAACATCTAACTATGGTCTCTGTTAAAAGTAAGCAGTTGGTACCTAGAAAGGAAAAGGAAACAGACAAATCACAATTGTATTGTCATAGTTACCCTCCAAAGTTTAGTTCAGCGCACAGGCTCAGTCTTCGTCTTCAGGACATCAGTCAAATCGCCATCAGTCAGGACTCAGCCCCGGGGCAAAAAGGGGCACTTCCCTCATAAGGAGACAAAGTGTAAAATGGGCAAATCTAAGGACGAGTATGGTTCTAGGCGAACCAATAAGTCACCAAACAGAGTGACAAAGTTTCTGGATAAAATCAATAGCATTCCCTACCTAATTCCCTATGGCTCTCCGTGTCATGGGTTTTTATCCTTTTATCGTTGTACATTCCCCCAAAATTCTATTGGACATTTGTTATACCCCACTATCTTTAACCTATCAGAAAACACATTAGGTCACCTATCTTTCACCCCATATTATTTTACAAGTCTCTCATTGGTTCTCCTATTCGATGTCTTCAGAGGTGGCACGTCCGGTATGATTTCATCTTTCTGTAATTCTTTGCACATCTTTTGGTCAGTAGCTCCATTGTCTTCACCGGATTGAATGACCTTGTACATTACATTAATCTACACTGTTTCATTTTGTTTTAATATCACCCTACAAGCAATGAAAAATGCATGGGAACGGATCTAGCATTGTTACATTCGTCTTCTAGTTTGAAGAAAAACAAGAGGTCGTGTCCTTTAGCGAGTCAGCACACTGCAAGATAGGAAAAATACATTTAATATGAGAGCCAAACAGCTAAGCTTCGGCTCATGCTAACTTAAGGCTGACAAGGATTCCAGCACAAATTCAATAATACAATTATTAATAATTAGTATAAACTTATTCAATATAATAATACATAAAACATTTTAGTCATCATTATTAGTCCACGTATACATTAGCGGCCACTCCCCGTGGTCACATTTCAGGTGCACGTTTAAGCAAAATTACTATTACAGTTTCTATACGGCATTATCGCACATTAATTCATAGACATACATGTTAATATGGTTTATATAAGCTATGCTCTCTCAGTCCCTCCTCTGATGATGTTCGTCATCACACAAACCTTTCCCTGTAACCTTTCACTTAATTTTTCACCTTGCGCATAATGCACATTTCGACATCTTGTCCCTTGTGTGAACTTTCCCAAATTTCATTAAACATTTTCTCCCTTTCACTTTCTTCATTCTTCTTATTCCTCTTTGTCCAATTTCTTTTAATTTTATAATAAATTTTGCATGCTCCCCATAAACCTAATAAACAGGCCAGAACAATTAATAGACGCCCTAGTATTTTTGCAAGAACTCAATTCCAAATGTTGCTAAACCAGCTCCCTACTCTGGCAATTCCTTTTCCCACTTTCTCCCACACTCCAGGTTCCTTCAAAACCTTCAAATATGCACTATCTTTCGTTAGCTTAGTAAGCATACCTCTAATCTTTTCACTATTATCCGCCGCTCTTTGCTAAAAGAATGTCTAAAGCAAGCCGATTTTGAAGAGTCATAGCTCTTTCCGCAGCAATTTCAGTATCCATCAGGAGTATAGCCCCTGTAAAGTTTGTAAGCATGTTATCCACAATAGTAGACAACTTCTGAATCTTTATGGAGTTTAAGATAACCCCTACTGAAGGAATTATGGCTTCAAATATGTCACCATCGACAGCAGCCGCTGTCTCTTGTTTTTGTCTAGCATGTTGTAATTCAGACGTTTTAGGTATTTGCTTTAAGTCATCAATCTGGTAAATCTTTGGGAAAACTATTCCCAAATAACATGTTCCATACCATCCCTTAGGGAGAATGTAATATGCATTAAGTCCACAGATATAATAGATCCCAGGGATCGCTGGGTCCTGTCCATTTAACATGAATGTCCATTTACTCTGAAACAAAAACCCATGCCTGCATTCACTCGTTCCCACAAATAAAGTGTCATGTTCAGATTTCGGCCTATACATACAAAGCCTTCCTACATGTAATGCATCTATAGCTAATTTGCCTTGCGTCTTTACTGCAGTGTAAGCATAATCATTTGCATATGTGAGATTTCTAGCCCCTTTTCTAATCTTTCTTTCAGTGCTTTGCATGTATCATCAGTATGATCTAAAAAGCTTTTTTCTACAGGTGTCAATAAGCAAGTCAGATTGTTGTGGTGTGCATCAGCTGTCCCAAATGTGAGTGTCAGTTCAAAGAATCCTCTAACTAATTTTATACTATGCTCCTTAGCTAACTTGTTCAGCAACTCAATCACAGGCACAAAGGAAAACAAAACATCCAAATTTGAGTAAAAATATTGCACATGCTCTTGATTATAGAATCTTGTCAGTAACAAACTTCAACTTATCCCGTAGGTTAATGGAAGACTATGATAGGTGACCCCCTCTTGTACTGATGAAGGAATCTTTGTGCACACCTAACAGTTCTTTGCATCCATGGTTTCAACATACTCATTCAGCAAGCGATAGAAGACATTAGTGGAAAGTTCCCCTTTTGAGTTAGTTCCCTCATGCAAGTGTTTTGCATCCTGCTCAAACTTTTCCCATGTTGTTAATGTTGTAGTCTCAGGTTTTGAAGCATTGTTAGTCGCTTTCTTATCCAACCACGGCATTCCCACAATCACATCTACAATTATTATTGCACACACAATACCTAATATAAGACTTAACCAACCACACACCTTACCCCTTTTGTTACTACCTCTATTATAAGCCATTGTCTGTAAAGAATCAGATAGCAGAATAACTTCAAAGCAAATAATCAACTTGAGGATAATATAAGAGCTCTCTTTTTTCATTTTTTTTTTTTCTCGATGCAAAGTCTCTTTCTCTCTGCGTATATTTACAGTGTTTCACTCACTCCAGGGACCTTTTGTCAATCAAGTTAGCAGCTTGTCATAATCGGTTTCAAAGTCAATTCAGGTTATCAGTGTCACATTCGGTAATTTAGACGTTTCTTTCTTAGCTTTTCAGCTTTCTATTTTCTTTTTCAATTTCAGTTTTAACACAGTCTGTTTCTCTGATTGAATTCAGGTACAGTAGTATTGACCTGGTACTTCTCGATCAAAACAGAATGCTAAGAATTCTTGTTGCCATTCAGATGTCGTTGCATACGCCCATTCAGGACCTGCGTACCTTCTATTTGCAGTTCTTTTTCTTTTCAATCTGCGTTCGCCTTGCAATTCTCCTTCACTTAGATCCTCTATTCAGGATGTATTAGTTTCTTCTGTTATTGTTTCACCTGGTATGACCTTTTCTTTCGCAGCCTGCTTCTCTGGCCAGTTATCTCCCTTATGAGTTTTCTTCCTGCTTGTCCTTTCAGGAAACAGACAGCACCCTCCTCTTGTGCTATGGTGTTTTCTCTTGATGGACCTGCAACTGGCTCAGGGGATGCCGGTATGCTTTGATCTCTCTCTACTATTTCCCCTTCTTCTTCTTCTGGATCTGAAACAGGTTCAAGCTCTAACCCATATCCGTATACTTCTGGGAGAACCTCTCCTTGATTTAGTTCTCCTGCTACCTCTACTGAGATAGGCACACTGTCACCTCTCTCGAACTCGTTTACTGTTTGAGGGACTAGGCTGTTCTCAGTGGGCTCTCCTACAGTCTCAGTTCCCCCTTGGCTATTGTCTGACCCTGAGACTTCCTTCTCTGGACTTGCTGAGTCAGAGGCTTCAAGTTCCTCATCAGTCGGACACTTTACCTTCTTTGTGTGACTGGCATGTATCCAGTTTGGAACGCCTGCACATTTCACAGCAGTGGTTGTTGTCAGTGTTACTCGATATGGCCCCTTCCAGTGCGGCTCCAAACACGACTTTCTCACATGCTTCTTGACAACTACCCAGTCACTGGTTTGCAGGGTGTGACCTGGATCACTGATCGGTGGCAATGTGTTGGCTTCCACCTGGTGAGAAAAACAGCAAACCACATCAGCCAAACCTTTGCAGTAGTCCAACACCATATCATCCAAGATATTCACAAGAGCATTTGCAGGTACTGCGGGCAGCCTCATAGCTCTGCCCATAAGGATCTCATGGGGTGATAGTCCTGTCTTCTTATCAGGGGTGTTCCTCATCGACATCAGCACTAAGGGCAATGCATCTGGCCATTTCATATTGGTAGCTGCGCACATCTTTGCCATTCTCGACTTCAAGGTACCATTCATTTGTTCTTCCAGTCCTGATGCTTCAGGGTGGTAGCCACAATGCAACTTCTGTTCAATGTCTAATGCAGCACACAAGAGCTTAATCACCTCATTGTCGAAGTGTCTGCCCCTATCTGATTCTAAAGAGACTGGAAAACCAAACCTGGGTATTACTTCTCTAAGCAGCAGCTTTGCAACTGTGAGACTGTCATTTCTACGTGTGGGGTAAGCTTCAATCCAGTGGCTAAAAACACACACATTCACCAACACGTACTTCAAACACGTACTTCAATCCTCCACAAACAGGCATCTCAATGAAATCCATTTGCATCTTGCTAAATGGACCGCCAGCTCTCCCTATGTGGCTCAAAGTTACCACAGTCCCTTTTCCCGCATTCATCTGTTGACAGATGATGCACCTGTGACAAGTAACTTCTGCGGCTTGTCTGAATTTCGGGTTAAACCAGTCAATCTTGAATGACCTGATCATTGCATCTCTCCCAAGATGTGCTTGTCCATGATAAAGCCTTGCAAATTGTGACAGAAGACTGTTTGGCAAAACCAGTTTCCCCTCCTCTGAGACCCATAAGTTATCAGCTCTTTGTACACATTGCATTCTCTGCCAGGAGCGTTTCTCCTCTCTGCTAGCATGACCTTGTAGTGTTTTTAGCTCATCTAGTGTATCAACTGCCCTTAATGCAAAGTTCAAGCATGTTTCATTTTCAGTTTGCTGTAACAATTCTCACTGATCCTTGAACAATATACAGTTCAATGCACAAAACCTCGCGACTTGATCCGCATAGCCGTTTCCCATGGACACAAAGGGGGTCATTACAACATTGGCGGTAAAAGGCGCTTACCACCGTGCAATACACCACCGCGGCGGCGGTAGTCCGCCACAGCTATTATGACACACATCTTGGAATCCGCCGAAATCCAGACACCCACACAACACCGCCACGCCAAAGTTCAGTGATAAAGTGGCGGAAACAAATCCTCCACCTCCACACCAACAGAAACACGCCCATGGTATTACGACCCACGAATCCACGCAGCGGTCTTTCAACCGTGGTATTCCATTGGCGGTACACACTGCTGCGCTCAAAATACACACACATCTCCAAAACACCGCCACATTGGACAATTCAAAATACACACACCTGAGACACATACAAACACCACTCCCACACAACTAACACAATATAAAACACACACCCACATCACCCACAAACCCCTACGACAAAAAATCCGAGACGTAGGCCAGAGAGATAGCACAGATTAGACAAACCCACCACACAGAGGCACACAACCCCATCACCCACACCACATCCACGCACAAAACACCACACAGAACTACACATCACCACACACATCAACACTCACACCACCCCACACATCACACACACCACCCCATGTCACGCCAAAGACACCCCTGCTTCTCCGAGGAGGAGCTCAGGGTCATGGTGGAGGAAATCATCCGGGTAGAGCCACAGCTATTTTGCTCACAGGTACAGCACACCTCCATAGACAGGAAGATGGAGCTATGGCGCAGAATCGTGGACAGGGTCAACGCAGTGGGACAGCACCCAAGAAATAGGGAGGACATCAGGAAGAGGTGGAACGACCTACATGGGAAGGTGCGTTCAACGGTCTCCAGGCACAACATCGCTTTTCAGCAGACTGGCGACGGACCCCCACCTCCTCCCCCACAACTAACAATATGGGAGGAGCAAGTCTTGACTATCATGCATCCTGAGGGCCTCGGAGGAGTCGGTGGAAGATGGGACACTGGTAAGTCAAACCTAACTAACATATCCCCCACCCTACCTACATGCTATCACAGTCCCCCACCCTCACCCCCCATCACTCCAAATCCTCACTAATGTACTACTAACACAAACCACCTATCCCAACACCAAGCCCTGCATGACACAACTAAGCATGGATACCCAGCACTAAAGCATGTCCACTGCACATACCCAGAACACCCCCCAACCATCATCACACAAGCCCCCACACAGGACTGCCTGCACTGGGGTACACAGACACCCACCCATTGCACACCATCACACACACAAATGCATTAATCATGCTATTATGCCCCTGCAGGAACCCGAAGGACCATCACCACACCAGAGGGTCCAGACAACACCACTCCACCCCCAGAAGAGTCCCACAGTGATGATAGCAGCTCTGCCCTACTGGATCCTGATGACCAGCCCGGACCATCGTGGGCCTCGGGACAGTCGGTTCCCCTTGCACAGGCACAGCCCAATACTGACCTTCCACCCTCTGGTAACACCAGCACAGCACCCACCCAGCGGGCCCAAACCTCCGTACCCAGGACAGGTCAATCAGCGGTGTGTCCACCACTACAGGGAACCCAGGGTAACCCACCACCCCAATAGGGACCTGGGGGCAGTGGTAGTGGGCACACGGTCCAGGGGACGGAGGCACAGGAACACAGGGGAACTGGGAGGGCTGCTGTGCGACAGGGGGCGGACAGGCCAAGGGAACCCACTCTCCACGAGGCCCTCTCCTCCATCATGGGAGCATACCACCACTCCCAGGAGACGATGGCGACGGTCCTGGACAAGTTGCAGGAGACCCTGCGCCTGCAGGAGGAACAGTATTTGGGGTTCAGGGAGGAGCTCAGGACCATCAGCTCCGCCCTGGGCACCATCGTAGGGGTGCTGAAGGACACACAGCAGACCTTGAGGGACACCGTGGCACTCCAGGGGGTCCCTGACACTAGCCAGGACGATGAAATGCCCACCACCTCCGTCGGCGCTAGTGGACAGGATGCTCCGCCACAGGACCACCACACCAGCACCCCACCCCCTGCAGACGGACAACCACCACGCAAGCGGTCCCTGAGATCCAAGAACAGGACAGAGCAAGATGGCAAGACCCCCACCAGGAAATGAGACCACCCTGATTGTCCTCCCACTGTCCCACTTTGTTACCCTGTCCATACTTAAACTGCCCCAGCTCCACTTCCTATGCCCAGATGGGCAGTGCACCTGTGGGACTAATGGACTGGACTCTGCCATGGACATTCCCCCGCCATCACCCATCCTCATTTTACAACCCCCTCCCATTTCTGAGCACTTCAATAAACACCCTTGAAACACAAAACAATCTGGAGTCAGTCTGTGATTTAGTAAATATGTATTATCAATGACAGTGTCATAATGCGTTTCCTATTGTAAAGCCAACATACCTATGTCACACATCACAAGTCCTTTAAGGATGCAAGCAGATGAGACGTTGGTAACCACACTTGTGAAACCGTAATGGAAAGGTACAACTCAGTTACTAAATACTGGTTGAAATCGACAGACAGGATAGAGGTAGACGTGTGAAAGTGTATGTAATGGTAAAAAAGAAAATGTTCTCACCTGTGTCTCACTGGAAAAATTGCTGTATGACTGACTCCCTGTTGTCGTTGTCTTCTTCCTCAGCTTCCTCCTCATCACTGTCCACAGGCTCCACAGCTGCTACAACACCGTCATCTGGACCATCCTCCTGCAGAAAAGGCACCTGGCGTCGCAAAGCCAAATTATGGAGCATCGAGCAGGCGATGATGATCTCGCACACCTTCTTCGGTGAGTAGAATAGGGATCCACCTGTCATATGGAGGCACCTGAACCTGGCCTTCAGGAGGCCGAAGGTGCGTTCGATCACCCTCCTAGTCCGCCCATGGGCCTCATTGTACCGTTCCTCTACCCTGGGATTCCTCACTGGGGTCAATAGCCAGGAAAGGTTGGGGTAACCAGAGTCCCCCATAGCCATACACGGTGCCTCTGGAGTTGAGCCATCATATCATGGATGCTGCTATTCTGCAGGATGTAGGCGTCATGCACTGAGCCAGGGAACATAGCATTTACCTGGGAGATGTACTGGTCTGCCAAACAGACCATCAGAACATTCATAGAATGATAACTCTTCCTGTTCCTGTACACCTGTTCACTCCTGTGGGGGGGGGGACCAGAGCTACATGGGTCCCATCAATGGCACCTATGACGTTGGGGATATGTCCAAGGGCATAGAAGTCACCTTTAACTGTAGGCAAATCTTCCACCTCAGGGAAAATGATGTATCTCCTTACGTGTTTCAGCAGGGCAGACAACACTCTGGAGAAAACGTTGGAAAACATAGGCTGGGACATCCCTGATGCCATGGCAACTGTTGTCTGAAAAGACCCACTAGCAAGGAAATGGAGCACTGACAGCACCTGCACGTCAGGGGGGATTCCAGTCGGATGGCGGATTGGTGACATCAGGTCTGGCTCCAACTGGGTACATAGTTCCTGGATTGTGGCACGGTCAAACCGGTATGTGACGATGACATGTCGCTCTTCCATTGTCAACAGGTCCACCAGCGGACGGTACACCAGAGGATTCCGCCATCTTCTCACATGTCCCAGCTGACGGTGCCTACGAAGGACAACAGCGAAGAATCAGTCATTTTCCATCCAGGTATGTACCCACACTTACACACAAGACTACACCACTCACAAAACCCTTCCTGTATGTGTGTTGAGTGTAGGCCTAGCTATGTGTGACGCAGAGGTAAATATAGCCATGTGGACCCCTGAAATGGCGGCTGCCTGACCTCTAAAATGGGACAATAGGATTGTGGGGTAACTGCGCTGGCGTTGCACACCGTCGCGGTAGGCGGTCGTAGACCGCGGCGCAATGCTGCATTGGTTAACATAGGTCCCTATGGGTCCAGGGAGCCAATGAACAGGTGCGCCGGCGGTAATGATGCGCACCGCCGCGCACGTCACCGCCGCGGACGTCACTGCCATTTTCTATCTGTTCCATCACTAGATACCTGACCTTCGACAGGAGAGGACCAACACTGCAAGTGCTACTGTGACCTCGGTCTGGAAGCGACGATGGCTGCTGCGTCTGGGGAAAGGGCCCCTGCCTTCACTGCTCAGGAGTTGGAGAAACTGGTAGACGGGGTCCTCGCCCGGGACACGCTACTCTACGGTCCTCCAGACCAAGAGGTTAGTACAGAGGGAGCACGTTGTATGGGCTAGGCCTGGGTGGAGAGGGCTGGTTGGAAGAGGGAAGGGGGCAGAGTTCATAGAACATGAATGCATGTGAATGAATGGGCCACATGGCCAGAGTAGGGGGGGAGCACTCACATCGACGGTGCAGTTGGTAATGACTGTTCCTCTTCCCTTGTGCATGTCATGTAGGTCAGCGCCCACCAGAAGAGGGACATTTGGCGTGCCATCGCCAAGGAGGTCCGAACCCTGGGGGCCCAACAGAGACGGGGCACCCACTGCCGGAAAAGATGGGAGGACATTCGCCGCTGCAGCAAGAAGACGGCGGAGGCTCAGCTGGGGATGGCCTCCCAACCTGGGAGGGGTTCCCGTCGCACTATGACCCCCCTGATGTTCCGGATCCTGGCAGTGGCCTACCCGGAGTTGGATGGGCGCTTGAGGGCATCACAGCAGACACAAGGGGGTGAGTACAACCTCATTCTGCGGACTTTGCGCGCAGTAGAGGGGTCTGGATGGGGGAGTAGGCCTGTGGATGTACCTAGGCCAGCCAGAAACACGAAGACTAGGCCCCTCTGTAATGTAGCCCATGTGGCACTCTACCCCACCTCAGTAGAGTGCCAAGTAAAGGTATAGTTGCCCCTGTGGCATCCATGTGTGCAGATGTCCACCATTGCCATGTAGGCCATATCCCAGAAATTGCATATGCAGAGGGCAGGAGCACAGCGTAATGCAGGGGGCTGCTGTGTCTGTCTTGTCCGCCAACGGTAGCGGTATGCAATGCACTCAAACTGTCTTTCTTCTGTCCCCCCCCCTTTTTTTGCTCTCCCTGTTCTTTTGTACATCAGCATCATCAGGCGGAGGTACAGTGGCACTGGAGCACGAGGGAGCTGCATCCCACATGGCCATGGAGGGCCACACCACAGACTCTGAATACACCAGTGGGACGGAGGGCGAGGGGAGCTTCACGTCGGCCACCGGATCACCAAGCAACGACACGGACTCGTCCGCCGATGGGGGCTCCCTTGTGGTGGCGGCACCATCTGTGCGCCCCACTTCTACAGGTACAGCCGCCACCTCCCCTACCAGCACCGCCCTCCCTGCAGCCCCTCAGCGTTCGCCCCGTGCCCGCTCACCCAGGAGGGTGGGCATCACCTTCGCCCCAGGCACCTCAGGCCCTGCCCCAGTCACCCCTGCTGCCCTCAGTGAGGAGGCCATTGACCTCCTCAAGTCACTCACTGTTGGGCAGTCTACCATTGTGAATGCCATCCAGGGTGTAGAACGAGAGTTGCAACACGGTAATGCATTCCTGGAGGGCATTCATTCTGGTCAGGCTGTCCTTCAGTGAACCCTGCAATCTCTGGCCTCAGCACTGATGGCAGCCATTGTCCCTGTGTCTAGCCTCCCCCCTCCAACCTCCTCCTCCCAGACCCAATCCCCTGTACCCCAGCCCATCCCAAGCACACCTACAGACCAGCATGCACACAAGTCAGCACACACAAGTAGCTCAAGCAAACATAGGCACCACACAACCCACAGGCACTCACGCAAGCCTCACCCACGTACAGACACAGCAACATCGACTGCCTCCACCGTGTCCCCCTCCTCCTCTTCTCCCTCCTCCCTCCCATTCCCGTCTACACACACACCTGCATGCACCACATCTACAGGCACCATGAATCGCACAAGGACACCCAGCACCCCGAGCCGCTCACCTACACTCACCACCTCCACTGCCATTTACACGTCCCCTGTGTCCTCTCCCAGTGTGTCTGTGACACCCCCTCCCAAAGTACACAAACGCCGGCAATCACTCACCCAACATCCATCCACCTCACGACAGCCTCCAGTACCTGCACCTGCACCCAAAACTCCTAAAGTGACACCTCCTACAACCACCTCCTCTTCCTCCACTCCCAGACCCCCTCCAACTACCCATCCCAGTGTTCGTCAGAAACTGTCCCTCTGTAAAGTTGACCTTTTTGCCCCCACCCCCCCCCTCCAATTCATCAGTCCCATCGTAGCGCCTCAGCCAAAAAGCCTCCAATACCAGTGGTGCCTGTTCAAGGTTTGTGGAGTGCACCGGCCACCAGGGCAGGCAGTATGACCCTGTGCCAAGGCACTGGCAGCCCACCCCCTGTCAAGGCTCTGAAATTGGAGAGTGGACGACGGGACCGTGTGAAGACTCATGGTGGGAAAACAACTGACATGGGTTCCAAGGGGATTGGAGAGTCAGCTGTGACTCCACCAAAGATAGGGAAGGGCCAGAGGAAGTCTGCCCAGCCGGTTGTGAGTGTCACGGCAGAGAAGGGCGGCATCATTCCCGACGGTCGAGACACAACCGCCAGCACCGTTGTCACTGGTCAGGAGACCACCGCCACCGCAGGAGTCACAGCCCAGGAGGGCCCAAGTATCGTCACTGGTCAGGAGACCACCGCCTAAGTCACAGCCCAGGAGGGCCCAAGTATCGTCACTGGTCAGGAGACCACCGCCGGAGTCACAGCCCAGGAGGGCCCAAGTATCGTCACTGGTCAGGAGACCACCGCCACCGCCGGAGTCAGTGCCCAGGAGGGCCCCGGCTGCCACAGCCCAGGTGGGCTATGAGGGAACGTCATGCCACACTCCAATGCCCAGTGTAGGGAACGTCAAGCCACACACCAATGCCCAGTGTAGGGAACATCATGCCACACACCAATGTCCGTACCAGAACCGCCATGGCAAAGCACCGCTGAACAGTCCAGAACCGCCATGGCAGAGCACCGGTGAACAGGGCATGCACCTGGTAAGAATGAATAGACCGCCACATCAAGCATCGTTATCACATGTGCAGTTGGGACAGTGACAGGACAGGAACCTTATGGGAAGACTAATCCAGTCTGGGCACGAGTCCCCCTCCAGAACCTGTGGAGAACAGCATCCACTACCTCAGTCCTGCACAGGATGAAGCACTCTGGGCACGTGTCCCCCTCCAGAACCAGTGGAGAATGTTATCGACTTGAGAGACTGTGGCTTTGCACTCCCCAGGATAGCACAGTGGGCAAGCCACCCACTGTAGAGACTTGAGAGACTGTGGCTTTGCACTCCCCAGGATGGCACAGTGGGCATGGAGCCCCGTCGTGGATCTGGCTTTGCACTCCTCCGGCTGAGGTGCCCCCCTTCCCTTCCCCGTGAGGTGCCTGTAGTATTTCTATCTGATGCCCCGGCAGTGTTCTCTCCGATTGTGGTCAGGTATATTTGGAGGGCCTCGCCCATGCATTTTTGGACTGTTGGTGCACGGACATTGTTATGTACATATCTGCAATGCTTCTCGTAATGTATATATTTCGGCCTGAATTTCGTATATATCTGTATATTTTTGCAAAACATGTATATTGCAACATTACAATGTTTAAACGGATTTCGCTTTGTCTTTGCATTCTTCCGGGGGGATTGTGGGTTGTTACTGTGATTTTTGTGGATGTATTGGTGTGTACGTTGTAATATGCGATGGTGGGGGTGGGGGTGTTTCGTGGGTGTCCCCCTAACTTTTGCCTCCCCCCTCCCCTATGTCGTAGGTGCAGTACTCACCGTTGTCTTCGGAGCCTACGTAGATGGTGGTCGTGGAGGAGCAGAAAGACAAGCGCAGGGAGTATTTGGAGTTCGGGCTCCATGGAGTCCTCGTTCCTTGTGGGATGTGTTCAGGTGAGTGTTTTCCCATTGCAGAAGCTGTTTCCGCCGTGTTTTTATCCACGGTGAATCCGCCCCAGATTGGCGGGTTGTGATACTATGGGCGGTACATTGTCTCCCGCCTGTCTGTTGGCGGTGACCGCTGCGCTGCTTGTCTGTACCGCCGTGGCGGGCGGTGTGTTAAAGCCGCTGTCTTTGTTGGCGGTTTCCGCCAGGGTCATAATTCCCTTTTTTTCTCCGCCGCCCTGTTTGCGGTATTACCGCAGCTTTAACACCATCCGCCAGGGTTGCAATGACCACCAAAGTCTTGTGACTTAACATGAGCATTGCATTTCACCATGGCAATTTCAAGAGGTAACTGAATCGCATGTAACAAATCCTTAATCTGTTCGCCATTTTTCACTGGAGAACCAGAAGAGGTCATGAAACCTCTCTGTGACCACAATCGGCCAAAATCATGTACAATTCCAAATCCATATCTGCTGTCAGTATAGATAGTGGCTCTCAGATTTTGAGCTGCGTGGCATGTTTTAGTAAGGGCAATTAATTCTGCCACTTGTGCGGAATACACTCTCTCGAGCCAGGAAGCTTCAATTATTCCAGCTATTGTACATACAGCATAACCAGCTCTCAGCATTCTGACTGAGTCTCTCAAACAGGATCCGTCAACAAACATAATGCAGTCATTTTGTTTTAACTGTGTATCTTGAATGTCAGATCGGGGCTTGGTACATAGTTCTGTTATTTCAAGACAATCATGCTCCACTTCCTCTTCATTATTAATCTCGGTACTCTCAACAGGAAGTAGAGTTGTCGGGTTTAATACAGTACATCACTTCATTGAGACATTAGGCGACCCCAAAATAATTGTCTCATATCGTGTGAGTCGGGCATTTGTCATGTGCTAGGTTTTGGTTCGAGTCAACATAATTTCAACTGAATGTGGAACCATTATTGTCAAGGGATGTCCCATCACTATGCCTTCACACTGCGTGAGGCTTTGACCAACTGCTGCAACTGTGCGCAAACAACCTGGTAAGGCTGCTGCGACTGGGTCCAAGGTAGCTGAAAAATACGCTACAGGACGGTTTGCACCTCCATGGACCTGCGTCAAGACAGACAAAGAAAAAGCATCACGTTCATGACAAAACAGTAGAAAATGCCTCGTGTAATCAGGCATACCCAAAGCTGGTGACCTGCACATGCACTCTCTCTATTCCATGAATGACTCAAGCTCTTTCTTGGATAGGGTTATGGTATACGGTTCGTCTTTAATCTCTTTGCCTATCAGCTTTATCAATGGTTTAGAGATAATTGAGAAGTTGGGTATCCACTGGTGACAGTAGCCCACCATTCCCCAAAAACATCCTGGCATCTCTCTTTGTTGTCGGGGGGTTCATTTGCAAAATAGCTGTCACCCTTTCCTTCGATATTCTCCTGGACCCTCTCTCAATCAAGTGTCCTAAGTACTTCACCTCTTTCTGACAGTACTGCAGCTTCTGTGGCAACACTTTGGGGGTCATTCCAAGCTTGGCGGGCGGCAGGAGCCGCCCGCCAAGCGGGAACCGCCAGAAGACCGCACCGCGGTCAAAAGACCGCGGCGGTCATTCTGGGTTTCCCGCTGGGCTGGCGGGCGACCGCCAAAAGGCCGCCCGCCAGCCCAGCGGGAAACACCCTTCCACGAGGAAGCCGGCTCCGAATGGAGCCGGCGGAGTGGAAGGGGTGCGACGGGTGCAGTAGCACCCGTCGCGAATTTCAGTGTCTGCTAAGCAGAGACTGAAATTCTAAGTGGGGCCCTCTTACGGGGGCCCCTGCAGTGCCCATGCCAATGGCATGGGCACTGCAGGGGCCCCCAGGGGCCCCACGACACCCCATACCGCCAACCTTCTCCTGGCGGCCGAAACCGCCAGGAACAGGATGGCGGTATGGGGGTCGGAATCCCCATGGAGGATTCCCCTGGGCAGCGGAAAGTCGGCGGTACACCGCCGACTTTCCGTTTCTGGCCGCGGCTGTACCGCCGCGGTCAGAATGCCCAAAGGAGCACCGCCAGCCTGTTGGCGGTGCTCCCGCGGACCCCGGCCCTGGCGGTATTTACCGCCAGGGTCGGAATGACCGCCTTTATGTCCGTTCTTTCCCAAATGATTCAGTAAGGCTATTGTGTCATGCCTACAGTCATCTTTTGTCCTGGATACAATCAGCAAGTCATCAATGTACTGTACTAGAGTCGAACTGAAAGGCAGTACTAAGGATTCTAAGGCCCATATTTATACTATTTTAGCGCCGCCTTTGCGCCACTTTTTGACGCAAAAACAGCGCAAACTTACAAAATACAATTGTATTTTGTAAGTTTGCGGCATTTTTGCGTCAAAAAGCGCAGCTAATGCGACGCAAAAAAAGTATAAATATGGGCCTAAGTCCTTTTTCAATATCTGATTGAAGATGGACCGTAACTCAGAAAACCCTTGAGGAATTCTGCATCAACTGTACACCTTGTCCAGGAATTTGAAACTGAATAAAAACTGGCTGTCCTCATGAAGAAGCACTGAAAGCAAAGCTTGTGACAAGTCTACAACAGTGAACCATTCAGCATCACACGGAACCTGAAACATGATCACTGCTGGGTTTGGCACTATGGGGCAACATTTTACCACAATCTTGTTTATTTTCCTCAAGTCCTGCACAATTCGAACCTTCCCACAAGGCTTTTTCAGACCCATTATCAGTGAATTACATGGGCTGCTCAATACTTCCTTCAGGACTCCTTGTTTTACAAAGTCCGCAATTATTTGTGACACCTGAATAAGGACATCTTGTGCCATGTGGTACTGCGGCACCTGGGGAAACACTGCATTTGGCTTCACTTGTACGTTAACTGGTTCCACTCCTTTTATCAGTCCCACTTCCTTTCCTGTCAAATCCCACACTTTCTCCGTCACCGTTCCCTGTAACTCGGCTGGTAAATTAGTCACTGTAAGCATCTGGAATAATGTTATCAAAGGGTAATCTTCATTCACAGGTTCTGTCTCTAACTCTGAGAACTGACCATCATCCCCTTCATCATCACTGTTTGTCTGCACCTCAATTCCATCATTGGAACAGGTAATCGAACATTTAGTTTTGCACAGTAAGTCTCTTCCCAGTAGGGACACAGGACTTGAATCGCAGACTACAAACTTATGCAGTCCCTGAAAGTTGCCAATCTCAACTTGCACCGGATCTGTAATCGGATTTGTCAAGTACTGGTTTGCTACTCTGACCACTCTTATGGTACACCCTGAAAGGGGTCATTTTGGAACCTCTGTACTTCTGATTGTAGACCATGTAGCTCCGGTATCAACCAAGAATGAAACCTTGTGACCCATTACCTTTCCCTCTACATAGGGTCCCCTCTGATCTACTTCTAGGGACGCTGCAAGCCTGCACGCTTCACTGTCTGAACTGTCATCCGACCATTCCTCATTCATTCCATCTTCACCACGCAATGGGAATTGCTGTACTGTATTATTTTGGCTCACTTGACCTGTGACCTCTGAGGAAGCATCACCTGCTGCTGACCCATTGGAGCTAGTAGTAATTGCATTTGCTGTCTAGGTACCATGGGAACCTGCTGTTGTACTTGCTGCATTTGCGCTGGTTGAACACGCGGCATTTCCATTTGCTGTATGGGCTGTAGCCCTTGCATCTGAACCATGTTATTTTGGAAGTTCTGATTTTTTGCTTCTCAATTTTCGACCTCTCACATTTTGTAATGTACCAACATTAGTGCTTTGTTGAACGACACCATCCTGCACCACATTTGGGCATTCCCGCTTCCAATGCCCCACGCCCCCGCACACGTTACATGGAGACATCTTCTTCATCCCTTGCACATCATTTTGGACCACCACAGTATTCAAATCTGGACCGCGATTCACCAAACCTCGACCTCTTGGTTGTGCCTAAAACACACCATTCCCTTGCGGTTGCTGCTGTATCATCTGCTGAATTCCATTTCCCTGCATACCTGCCTGCGCTTCCCTTATCTGCATCACCATCACTTTCTCCTTTAGTTTTCTCTGCTTTAGCTCAATCTCGTCACTACAGTATTTTGCGTACTACAACACCTCATCAATCGGCTTCGCTTGCCAACAGATCAAATGATTCTTAATCATCTGTCTAACCTCTGGTCTCAGCTCTTCAACAAATCTAAATACGAGATGGTTCATGTCTTTCGGCTCAATAGTTTCAGTACCACTGTAATGTTTGAATGCCTTCAACAACCTATCATAGTAAGCATGTATTGATTCTTTAACCTCCTGTGAGGTCCGATCGATTTTCCACCAATCAGTCACTTTCGACAACACTTTCTGCTTCAAAAACTCAATCACTTTGTGATACTACATCATTACCTCTTCAGATGGTGCTCCAGTCACCTTATCCCTTGCCGGCTCCTGTGTCGGCCAGTCTACCCCTCTCTTGCACTCAAGCCATAAGTCGGGCGGAACAATGATCTCAAACAAGGTATTCAAATCTTCCCAGAGACACTTCTCAAGCTTCACAAACCTAGCTGATTGCTGATACCACTCTATCGGCTTCTCCCTCAACCTGGGATAATCATTTGTGAAAGATAGGATGTCTCCCCTGGACTACGGTACATGGATTAGAACCCCACCAGCTGTTTCTCTCATGGGTAACATCTTTACTGATTCCATATCTGGTGAAGCTTTAGCTTTACTTGATCCCGGAGTGTCACTTTTCTCCTTGTCTCTTTTCTTGGCCCATCTGCCCTCCCACTTTTCTAAAGCTCCCCAGATCTGAGCACTTTGCAATATTTCCTTTAGATGCGCTTTCATTCCGGCAGACCTCATATGCTCGAAGTCTTTTGAATCAAAGTCTAACCCAGTGGCCCTGCGACACCCGTTACCCCCAGCCAGGTTCTGGCGGTCAAAACCGCCAGAGCCAGGTTGGCGGTAAGGGGGTCGGAATCCCCATGGCGGCGCTGCCCGCAGCGCCGCCATGGAGGATTCCCCAGGGCAGCGGGAAACCGGCGGGACACCGCCGGTTTTCCGTTTCTGACCGTTTCTGACCGCGGCTTTACCGCCGCGGTCAGAATGCCCATGGGAGCACCGCCAGCCTGTTGGCGGTGCTCCCGCGGTCGTTGGCCCTGGCGGTCCATGACCGCCAGGGTCAGAATGACCCCCTTAGTCTCTTTCCACATGTGCACATTCCACAACCACACAACACAGCACACACAGACACAACATCACAAATTACACAACATGAACACACAACACACTTCACAGAAAACCTTGCCAGCACTACACAGTTCGAAAGACACACAACAAGCACACAATGGCATACAACACCACCACAACACAACACACCATGTACAATCCACAACATAGCCACACACATGCCTAGAATGACACAATCATCAAACACACACAAAACACATCAATTGCACCTGGGCCAATGTCCAACGCACATACACATGTATTGCAGCCACCACAGTTTGCACAACCAACTCACCCAACACACACAAACCAATTCACACAAACAGCATACAGACAAGATGAAGGAAAGGCAGGACAAGTATGTCACCATTGACTTCAACATAACGTTGGGCAAGTTATATCAAAATTCTGAAAACAAACTGTAAAATATACAAACAATAAGGCCATTGGCCAGTCCATGATTGTTTGTGTGCAATGCACATATGGCACATATTATTGCCCCAACTTGACTCCTGAATGCAAGATATGTCTCCACATGGCAGGGGCAACAATGGGGCAGGCAGGCACCACAAGGGAGGGGGCAGGACTGGAGGGGGGGGTGGGCTTGGAAGGTTGGTCCTTGGGCTTGGGTTTGGCTTTGGAGGGGCTTGGATGTGGATTGGGGGGGGCTTTAGGCCTGAACTTGGGAGGGGGTGGTTGGGTTTGCGGGGTTGACTTGTTTGCAAGGGGAGGAACATGGGAAACACCAGGGGGCAGGAGTGGAGGCGGAGGTGAAGGTGGAAGGGCTGGACTTGGGCAGGGACACAGGTTGCTTTGGGGAGTCACAGGGTGGGAGAGGGGTAGGCGTCTGGGTAAATTTAAAAAGGAAACTTTTTTATTTACACAAGGGTGGTCATGGGAAAAGCGTTTGGGGAGTGAAGGAGTCGGAGTGGTTGTCAGATGTGTGATTGTGTGTGGTTTGGGTGCAGGAGCATGCATTGAATGCTTGTGTGTTCTGCGTGTATGTTGGATGGGTGAGTGCGGGTATTTAGGTGTCTTAGGGGGAGGGAGGAGGTGCTGGGAATGGCCATGCTGGATGGGTGACTGTGTTTTGGGGTGGTGGCTGCAGGGATGGTGGATGTGCTGCATGTGGGGGTGTCAGTAGATGTGGTGATTGCGGATATGGTTACTGGGGTGGATGTCTGCAGGTCAGGTACTGTGGTTTCTCTGGGTAAGATTGGAGTAGTGGCTGTATCAGGGAGTGTTAATGTACTGCCAGTAAGTGTGAGTGGTGTAGTGGCTGTGCTGGGGGGGTAGTAAGGGAGTCCGTGTAGGGAGTGGGGGTTGCCTTGTATGCAGATGTGTGTTGTTTGGGTGCATGCTGGTGGTGGGTCTTGTGGTGCTTGTGTTTGTCATGTGAGAAGGTGTGCCCTGGATGGGTGTGGGAAGAGGGTTTGGGATTGGGATAAGGTAAGTGGAGGGGGTTGGCATACATAGGGACACTGGCTGCCATCAGGTAGGAGACCAGAGCCAGAAAGGATCTCTGCGGGCCAGCCAGAGCACATGAATGCCTACAAGGAATGCACTGATCTGTTGCACCTGAGCTGCCAGTCCCAGGATGGCATTCACAATGGTGGTCTGACCCACAGAGATGGACCACAGGAGGTCAACAGCCTCCTCACTGAAGGCAGCAGGGCTGATTGGGGCAGGGGAAGCGGTGCCTGCCGCGAAGGAGACACCCACCCTCGTGGCTGAGCAGGCACAGGCAATTGGGTGGGGAGCTACTGGGAGGGGGTGGTAGAAAGAGGGGTGGCAGACACAGGTGGTGCAAGGGTTCCCCTGATGGGTCCGTCTCTACCAGGGAGGGTCCACTGGAGGAGGACTCCGATGATGATGTTGAAGAACTGGTTTCCCCATGGTACTCCTCTCACCCTCAGTCCCACTGGGTACCTCGGCCTCACTGGAACCAGCCTCCTGGGTCCAGTGGGCTGTTGCATCCCCACTCGCCTGTGCCTTTCTCCTTGAACAGATAATGCTGATGCACACAAAGGGAGAGAAAGGGGGGAGCAAAAAAGAGAGGTAGGGAAATATTCAAAACCTAACGACTTTTGACAGATATGAACATGTACATATCACGCTTTACATCTCATGTTAGGAAATGCTATTGCCAATGCTCTCCACATCTGCCAATACCTATTGCACATGCAAAGATGTGAGTCTTAGTTCACATCATATGTGCACGCAACTATGAATATGGACATGTGGAGGCTGTGACTTTGCTGGAATACTAGGATATGCCTAGAACATATGAAAAGTCACATGGAGTCCTTAAGTTGTCACACCAGTTAGGTCCCTGAGCCATCATCTTAATTAGTAGCAATCCATTTTAGTAAGACCTAGTCCACACATTGACATCTAAATGAGCAGCACTTGCTGTACCATCAGCCCTCATCTTAGATCCATTAGCAGTATTCCATTGGTGTGTCATAACACATCCCTGAACTCTGACGGTGATTGCATAGTCAGCTTTCAGGCCAATACTCCAGTCCGATTGAGGTCCTTCTTATGGTGGACATGTTAAACCAGACCCACATATAGTCACTGGCAGCTACTGTACCATGCCAATGCAAATGCAGATGCAGTAGGGGACCTACATAGATGGAATAGCTCTGATACAATAATGGAATTGTTTGGAGCTGGTCAGATAGAATAAATAGGTTGTAGAAACAGGCCCACCCATGTCAAGTTTGGAAGTGCACTTCACTAGCACCATTGCCTTGTCACACCTACTCCATGGTTATCCTGACAGTGTCACTGATACATAATGTTTGTTGTGCACCTTCCAGTGTACACATTCACAGTATGCCAGTATGCAGCCATCCAATCCCATTCAAGGCTTGTCAGGTACCAGTTTACAGTCAGTGTTTACCCCCTTGTGGCTGCTGTGCTGCCCTCAAGCGCCTATCCACCTCAGAGTAGGCCACCAGCAAAATGAGGGCCATTGGGGGGGTCAGGGTCCAATGGACACTCCTCCCTCATTGGGAGGACATCCCCAGCTGGGCCTCCACGGTCTTCCAGGCCTAGCATCTCAGGTCCTCCCACTGCTTTCTGCAATGCATGCTCTGCTGGCTATGGACCCCCAGGGTCTGCACTTGCTTGGTGACGGTCCTCCAAAGCCCCTTCTTCTGATGGGCACCGACATGGATGGTAAACAAAGACAGAAGGAGAATGTGATTAGGAGTGGCACTACATCCACAGCAGTGGCCTACATACACCACACACACACATATAGGCATTCACATCTATCCAAATGGATCACACTGCATATATCCATGCACTCAGCATTCAAGCACACCGCGGCTGGTATGGCACTGCCACTCACAGTGGCACACCCCATCACACATGCCAATGGCATGGGGTTCACTTGTTCCTCTGGTGCCCCATACAGCTGTTCATTCAGGGGTAGGACCCCTTCCACCAGTTTCTCCAGTTCTTCCTGGGTAAAGGCCGCAGCCCTATCACCGGCAGGACGTGGCATTATAGCTCCCAGAGAAAGTACACAGCAGCTAACGTAGTGGAGGTCTTGTTTGCAGGAGTTTCAGGAGTCAAGTGAGATAGTTGGCAGAAAATGGAAGTCACGGCCACCACATACAGGACCATCATTGCCGGCAGTGATCATCATTGGCCCCAGTCCCCCATAGGCCGTAATGTCAACCAGTGAGAAGTTACAAGGCAGTTATGACCTCCTCCTGCCATGACGGCATACGCCGGTGGAATTACAGCACTTGCAACTGTCCTGTGCTGCTGGACAGGCAGCTGCCATTTTATGTACTGTTAATGGGTTTATCTGAGAAATGTAAGTGTGTCATGATGTATGTACATCATACACGGCCGCATACATGTGGGATACAACACATATGTAACATGAAGTGAATATGTCCTGTCATACTGGCCTGTTGCCTGTTTTGCTGCCTATATCACTGTCATATACACATACATGTCCCCTGTGGGACACATATGTGCACACGACCTGCACCATCACATATGTGTTGGTTGATACATGCCATGTACAAGACCAGATATTGCCAGCATGCATGCCAGTAATGACTCTCCTACATACCCTATGTGGTGACTATCACCCATTTAGTTATGTCTGCATTGTTTAGAGTGTTTCATGACATATTGGACTGATAACATGTTTGACCTGCACATCACATGAAATTATATTTCCCTCTCCATCCTAAATACCATGTAATGAGGGAAAGGAGGAAGGAACCAGTGTACCATCCTGAAGTTGATCTCGCCACCTTGGAGGAAAGACTCATTGTGCAGACCTACAGATTGAATCATGTCACCTTCATGGAACTCTGTACTCAGTTGGAGGATGATCGACTGCCTGCCATTCGTAATCCCAATGCCATCCTTTCCATGGTTCAAGTGTTGTCTGTGTTGCACTTCCTTGCTACAGGGTCCTTCCAGTTTACAATGGGCTTGGCTGCAGAGATGTCACGGGCCATGTTCAGCATTGTGTAGTGGGATACACTGTCACCTTTCCAAAAGCACTTGGACAGTTACATCCGGTTTACCCAACCTGCGGAGTTAGCCACTGTGAAGGCTGACTTCTATGAGCTGAGACACATCCCTCACGTAAAAGGGGCTATTGATGGCCCCCATATTGCTTTGATTCTTCCAAGTGTCAATGAACAGGTATATAGGAAACCAGAAAAACTTCAACTCTATAAACATGCAGGTGGTGTGCTTGGCGGACCAGTATATGTCCCAGGTGACTGACAAGTTTTCTGGATCTGCTCAAGATGCCTACAAAATGAGAGAGAGCAATATCCTAAACATGAGGGCATGTCTACTACAAGAGAGGGCTTGGCTAATTGGTAGGTAACTGTGTGAATGTGTGTCTCTGTTGTTGCACCTGTCAACATTGTCTTCCATGTGTTTGTATCTTGTTTCTAGCAGGTCCTGCCTGTATTCACACAGGAGACTCTGGAAATCCTAATCTTCCCTGGCAGTTGACACCAGTAAGGTACACTTCCACCGATGCAAAGACACATTACAACGAGGCCCACTGTAGGATGAAGCGTGTGATTGAAAGGACATTTGGCCTACTCAAGGCAAGATTTAGATGTCTCCATGTCTCAGGAGGTACCCTCCTCCACAGTCCCCAAAAGGTGTGTAAGATAGTTGTTGCCTGCTGCATGCTCCACAATCTGGCACTCAGATGTCATATCCCATTACTGGCAGATGAGGAGGTGGCTGCTGGACCTCTGGGTGGTGATAGACACATGGAGAGTGATTAGTGGGCAGATGAGGATGGTGAAGCTGAGTCCAGGACAGAGCTGATCAATCAGTACTTCAAATGACCTACAGGTATGTTGTCTGTGTGATTTTGCTAATTACATCTTAGCACTTGAATCACATGAAATGTCCATCTTGGTCAGGTTTATCAGTGGGGATGCCACATTTACCCTTTCCATATGTGGCTGATGAAGGACAACTGATTTTATTTCTGGAGCAGTGTAAGTGGTCAACACACTGCCATTTTGACCATCTATAGGTTGGCAGGTTTAGATCTACTTAGAACAATCCTGTTATTTGTCATGTCATCTCCTGTCCAAAAGTGAGGCAGGCTATGGACTGTATGAACAGTTTCATTACATATCCTACCTGCTGGTTGAGGCATTAATGGCAAGTTGTGGCTGCATACATATTAAGGTGTTGTTTACAGCCCATCCCAGATATCAGCTTCATGCTTTTGGTTATGAAATTATTGTGTTTTTTGATGCAGAGGTGCAATGTGATGTGTCCTCTTTCCTAGGTATATGACAATGGCAATTATAGCAATTTCCCGCATATGTGCATAGGGTGACACCTTGACTCACATCCTGATTTGTGTCTAAGTGAAAGACACAATCAGTCTTGATACAACTTCATTATTAAGCTACCTATGATTCCATGGGCCAACATATGGACAAGATTTCTGGCACTGTTTTATAGTGGATACAGTCCGTCTTCCAAAATCAAAACCTGCCAGAATGCATCATAACTGAGAATGCACCCTATAGATAGAGTAATATGTGGTGTTGGTGAGGGGCAATCCCTCTCACCCTTCTTTTCAACATTTATGTGTTTAGGCTTCCTCCTACCTTTCTCCTAATGCCTAGAATGGCTAGATTCTGCAAATCAGAGCTGCATACTCATTTCTTGAATTTAACAAGTAACTAGGACACTGACTCTTCACCTAGCTCTGGATTTGCCTAGCCCTATATAGCTCCTGCTTCATTGTCAGGATACCCTCCTATGTGAAACATGCACTACACATACCTTAACATATGCCCTCACATGGCCTCATGCTAGCGTTTTAACTGGTGGATTTCAAATTACGCTGATAACATCCAAATCCATTTCTGACTGAACACCAATTGTAGGACCTAGACTAAGGGGGTCATTCCGACCCCAGCGGTCAAGGACCGCCGGGGCCGGGGTCGGCGGGAGCACCGCCAACAGGCTGGCGGTGCCCCGCAGGGCATTCTGACCGCTGCGGTTTGGCCGCGGTCAGAACAGGAAAACCGGCGGTCTCCCGCCGGTTTTCCGCTGCCCTCATGAATCCTCCATGGCGGCGCAGCTTGCTGCGCCGCCATGGGGATTCCAACACCCCATACCGCCATCCTGTTCCTAGCGGTTCGCCCGCCAGGAACAGGATGGCGGTATGGGGTGTCGTGGGGCCCCTGGGGGCCCTGCAGTGCCCATGCCAATGGCATGGACACTGCAGGGGCCCCCGTAAGAGGGCCCCACAAAGAATTTCAGTGTCTGCTTAGCAGACACTGAAATTCGCGACGGGTGCAACTGCACCCGTCGCACCTTTTCCCACTCCGCCGGCTCCATTCGGAGCCGGCTTCCTCGTGGGAAGGGGGTTTCCCGCTGGGCTGGCGGGCGGCCTTCTGGCGGTCGCCCGCCAGCCCAGCGGGAAAGCAAGAATGGCCTCCGCGGTCTTTCGACCGCGGAGCGGCCATATGGCGGTTCCCGCCAGGCGGGCGGCTACCGCCGCCCGCCAGCCTCAGAATGAGGCCCTCAATTTGTAGAATGTCTTGAATGCATGGTTCATTGGATGAAAGCAAATATCTCCAGGAGTCAAAACAGGGGGACCCTTCCTTGACAAGCTTCTTCTTGAAAGGCCTAAAAGTCTAGAGTCAAGCAACATCTCACAAAGTAAGATATTTCACAAAAATGTTTTTCACCTTTTTTCTTTCACAAACAATGCTTTAGTTCTTGAGATAAATTCACAATTTTCCAAGCACAAAAAATCCTCCCATTCCTTCAAACTAATAAAAAAGTGGCGCTGCCTTGAACCACAGCAAAAGAACCATTAGACTACCTCAATGTTGTCTGTGCAGGACTCAAATAAATACAGAGACATAGTGCAAAGTTAAAACCCCTCAAAAACTGTGACTATGTGAAACAAGTCTTAACAGCCAATCATTATCTAAGCATGGAATTGGGGATCACAATCAAAATCCACAAGGCCTAATGGAACAATGGACATAATTGACTACCTACAAAATCCGGGTCTTGATTACACTATAGCTAGGCATCTTTAGTTGCCTACCATGCACCTGTGAGACAAGAACTTAAAACTCCAGAAATATAGAGGCAGATCTGTGAGAGTTCATGACCCAGATTTTGAAAATCCATAATTGCCTCACTTGCTCACCTGAGAGCAAAATCAAACCTTTTCCAATTTAGAAGCTCTTGAGAACAAACTCTATATTTTCATTCTAACAATGTCTGACAACACAAGAAGTAAGAAAGTCATGATGTAGTGGTGCATCACAGCTTGCATTTCATTGTATTATATATACCCTCAACATCATCCTCTCATAATGTATTTTACGCTACGTGTATATCATTTATGGGTGTAGTGATGACAAGGAGACCTATGTGAGCTTTATAAAATGCATTAAGCAAAAAAAAAAATCACTTCATAAAGTGATTGGCAGCAGTGAGGGCAGAGGTGATGTGAAGGAGATGATTTTGCTAATAAAAAATAGATCTATTCATAGGGTCCAAGCATGATTAAAGGAGGTGCTGTGGGCTGGAAGTTCAGAGCTCAGCATCTCACAAAATAACACTCAATAAAGTGCTGTATATGTGTACAGTCAGTAGTATTCCTATTTAAAAGGGAAATTACTTAAATACCCACACAATTAAATATAACTGACAAAATTACACATATTTAGAAGATTGCAGTTAGCACTACAAATTAGAGCCCTTCCTAAAATGGCATCTTAAAATAACAATTGAGCAAATCATGTACACTAAATATATGCCCCTGGTGCAACAAACCCCCCAAATCTTGACAGTTGTGAGATTCCATGAGGCAATTTGTACACAAGCAAGCTTAGCAGAGAAACCCTACATGCATTTTCAATATTAACAAGGCATGTTTACTCACTTTGTCAAGTATTTGAATTAAAGCATCAGGTATCATGTGCTTATATGTTTCATTTCAACACATAGTACCTTAACATATAAAAGATATATAAGTTTAGGTGTTATTTATTGCATGTGATAAATAACAATATAATGGGCTACATTATTTATCAGGTGCAACTGACCTGCTAAAATTGAACATCTGTTGAGGTATTAAACGCATCTTATAAATATTGGTTGCAATAAATTCCTACCAACTCATAATCCCAAACCATGTGTAAACAGGTGTTTAAGCAAGGCTAGAAATTTACCAACTGTGAGGATATGGGTGTATTATACAGTAGGACTGTGCAGCCTTCCCATGGAATACACTCATAAACAACTGTCTTGGATCCAGTCAGGCTCATTTGAACAATCTAAAGAACAACCCTGCATAGCTATGGCTTTCAAGCAGCAAGGCTTCTACAAAGGAACGTAGTGTAAAACATAACAGTACCAAATAAAGGAATAAGAAAGGCACACAACACAAAAGAAGCATGGCACTAATGTATAAAAATAGATTGTATTTTTATACATTTTTAGAATCAAGATGAGCAAAATTCATCGGAGAGTTCTGGTGATATGAATTTTTAAAGCATTAATCAATTTCTAATTCAACCACAAACAAGCATTGGTTAGGCAAAAGTTTGAAAACTTTTCAAAAGATTGTGAAACTTAGGCTACTTCAGTCGGGTTTAGTCATCCAGAGCTTTTTCCTGTCCAGTTCGAAACTTTTAAGAATGACGCCTTACACTGTAATGGAGTGGTCCTAATGCTGGGAATACAGGATTAAAAGATTCTCAAATATTCTCCTTTTGCTGAGCGGTTGATAGGTGTGCCTTTGTGGTGATTGTTTGGTCCACGGATGATGTGGGGTGACTTTGGCCACAGAGGCCGGGTCCCAGGAAGTCTTCTTTGAGACTGTAGAAGGCCAGCTGGGGCTGAGCTGCCGGTCTCTGGATACAGCGATCAGAGTCAAATCCTTTTGTGTAGGCTAGTGTCCCACTTGGGCGACTAATATGAACTCTGATGATGCTCCCATGTCTGTCGGACTCAGGTACAAGTTTTGTCTGGTGAGAATCTGTCTCTTTGGGTACTCAGTGGTAGTCAGTGGTAAGTTCAGAGTGTCTACCAGATTCCTGGTTTGGGCTTCTTCAGCTCTTTTATTCCTGGAGCAAGTTCTGGACAATAGGCAACTGATTCTTGGTGTCACTGCTTTAGTCTGGTACTGGTGTTTGACTTGTCCCCGAGCCAGGAGCCACAGCCACACTCCAAACCTTGTTAGCACAGGGAGCAGCAGGTGCAGCCCAGCATATGGTGCAACCTCTCTTTTTGTGGTCCAGGGGTCAGCAGGGCAGTCTTTCTTTGGTCCTTCTTCCAGTTCCAATGTGATCTGAGGTTCGGGTTCCAGGGGTGTCATATTTAGCCCAGGAAAGTGTCCAGAGGGGGGCTACACAACAACTAGCCAATGGTAACCCTGAATCAATTAATGGGACTACTAAATTCCCAAAGCAAGCAACAATTTGAAGGTGTTGCTGCTAAGACAAATTGTTAGACCTGAAAGACTTAGGATGGTCTCCCCCCAATCTTTTTGTCTGTTTGCCTCACATTTCTGCTGTATTCTTTGGCCTTAGGACTCTGAGCACTTTTCCACTGCTGACCTGTACTTCTCCCATAAACACAGTAACATTGGTGTAGTCACAATTAGCAAATTTCATTTATTTGCAAGTCCTTTGTGAATTGGTATAACATACACCACTTTCCTGTAAAACAAATGCTACTAGTGGGCCTGCAACACAAAAGAATGATGGACGGAGTGCTGAAACCTTTCAAACACTCACAGATCTGGGTTTAATTCAATGTTGTTTTGTTCACCATGGTACCCCAGTTTGGACCCAGTGATATGCAAATCAGTCTTGACCCTATTCCCAGTGGGAACAGTCCAACATGCACTGCCAGCTCAGGTTTTTCCCCGGACCGGAAACAAGCATCTTGGGACCGCTTTTAGGGTATCACACTTCATCAGCCAGGCTAGCTTGATTCAGTGGCACAGTCAGCATGGGACCCACATCTAGGCATACCTTTCGGGTAACTTTAGCAACACAAAAGGATGCTGGACAGAGTACTGAAACTTTTCAAACACTGACCCCCAGTCACAGATCTAGGTTTCATCCATTGTTCTTTTGCTTAACATGCCACCTCAGTTTTGACCCAGACAGATGCAAATCAGTCTTGACCTATTCCTAATGGGAACAGTCCAGCCCGAACTGCCAGATCAGGTCCTCCCTAGAGCAGAAATAAGCATCCTGGGACCTTTTCCGGGTCTCACCCTTTATCAGCCAGGCTAGCTTGAATCCAGTGGCACAGTGCGCTTGGGACCCATGTCTGGGGATACCCTTCCCACTTAGGATGACTTTAGCAACACAAAAGATTGATGGACAGAATGCTGTAACTTTTCAAACACTAACCCCCAGTCACAGATCTCAGTTTAATCCATTGTTCTTTGCTAACCATGCCAACCCAGTTTGGACCCAGCCATATACTAGTGGGCTTGCCACACTGATTGTGCCACCCACACAAGTAATTCATCAAACCTGTCTCAGTCATGCCATTGCGTGGCCTGTGTGTGCAGTTTCACTGTCATTTTCAATTGGCATTTAAAACCTCTTTCTAAGCCTTGTACTCCCCATTTATTAAATATACGTTACCACTAAAGTAGGCCCTAAATAGCCCATTCTCTAAAGCCACACCCACTTCAAAGGCACATTTGGGTATAAGTACTGGGGTTCTGATGCTACCAGATCAGTACATTTATGGACTTGGCTCTGCTAGAGTAAAGACTGCTGTGCTTTAAGGATTGCCACTCTGCCTGAACTGACTATTCTAAGGATCGTGTCTCTGCTTTGCTGAGCTGCCCTGCTGCCTGCTGATCTCTGCCATGCTGACAACAAGGACTGTCCCATCTCACTTGAATCCAGAGTGATATCAAGAGATTGCTGGCTTGCACCCTGTTCTTCTGCCATCTCAGGGACATCAAAGACTACCTGCATCTCTCCTGGTGCTACTGAACACTGCCATCTGGGAGTCCTACCCTTGCCTGAATTACCCTCACCAGTACTGAGCCTCAGAAGTGGTTTGTGAAGCTATGTTCTGGTAAAAACTGATGTACCATCATCACTGGGCTAGTCAGAACTAACGCATCATCCTTCGACGCAGAAGCTGTTCAACAACAGCAGATTCACAGCCTGCACGGTCCGACAATGACAGTTTGCATGGTTCGATGATAACGCATTGCATTGCATTCATCTCTATGGAGATTGACAACGATGTTGGCACCCGACTGCATGGAAAATACCGACTCATCACCATCGCATTTGCTCCGCAGAGTCGATGGTGCTCCATCCAAGGTAATTTTTCAGTGCCCCCTTGTGGGTTCTGTAACTGACCTACCCTCCATAGTGGTCAGCCTGAACTTTGGATTTTCACCTGTCCCACCTGTTATTCTTTAAACATTCATATCTAAACTTCTACTGATTGGATATTTGTTATTTTGGTCTTGTTTTACTCAGATAGATATTCTCTACTGTTCTAGAGATGTAGGGAATATTTTGTGGTGTTTTCATTGTGTTACTTTTTGTGTGTGTTCCACAAATACACAATGCCTCTTTAGATAAGCTTGCCTGCTCTGTGCCAAGCTACCGGGGGTGAGCACAGGGTATCTCTAAGTTTATGTATATATCTTACCTTGACTGGTGAGAGGACTTGAAATTGAACCACTTCCTGTATTAACAGATCAAGTTTAGCAATACAGGGGCCAGGGGTGTTGCTTAGTCAGTAAGATTTGGTGGGGGGAGATTAGATTCTGGGCGGGTGTTAGCTTCAGATTTCCCAACAATCCCTCTGGCACAAGATGTTAAAATACATTATACAACAAGCAAGGTGCATGAGAGGGCCTGAAGAGGCAATTTAAGGGGAGAGGAATGTGGTTTGATTGGTGTGGTAAGTGAGGGAAATTGCATTATTTTGTGAAATAACAAAAAACGTTGAAGTCTTTCCAAATGGAGAGAGGGAGAGAGTGTATGTGTGTTTTGGTGTGTGTGTCTGGTGAAATCCGACAGACACCTCACCATACCCAACTGAAAGTACCCGCACCCAACTATTTATCACAGGGGCAAGCATGTTTTTGGTGAGTGAAAGAGTGATTGGTTACTTCTGAAACAAGTCTGTTTAACCCCTTCGCTACCAGGCCTTTTCCCCCTCAGGCGCTGTAGGAAAATGGCTCTCTGTTGCAGTTACCCCCCCACTTTTTGCCTGATATTGATGGTGACTTGACTGGGAAGTGTGCTGGGACCCTGCTAACCAGGCCCCAGCACCAGTGTTCTTTAACTTAAAATGTACCATTGTTTCCACAATTGGCACACCCCTGGCACACAGATAAGTCCCTTGTAAAAGGTACCAGTGGTACCAAGGGCCCTGTGACCAGGGAAGGTGTCTAAGGGCTGCAGTATGTGTTGTGCCACCCTTAGGGACCCCTCACCTAACACATGCACACTACCATTGCAGATTGTGTGTGTTGGTGGGGAGAAAAAGGCAAAGTCGACATGGCATCCCCCTCAGGCATAGGTAAGTCACCCCTCTAGCAGGCCTTACAGCCCCAAGGCAGGGTGCACTATACCACAGGTGAGGGCATAGCTGCATGAGAAATATGCCCCTACAGTGTCTAAGTCTATTCTTATACATTGTAAGTACATTGTGGCTATATTAAGTATAAGGTCTGGGAGTTTGTCAAAAACGGACTCCACAGCTCCATAATGGCTACACTGAATACTGGGAAGTTTGGTATCAAACTTCTCAGAATAATAAACCCACACTGATGCCAGTGTTGGATTTATTAAAAAATGCACACAGAGGGCATCTTAGAGATGCCCCCTGTATTTTACCAAATCCTTCAGTGCAGGACTGACTGGTCTGTGCCAGTCTGCTGCTGAGAGATGAGTTTCTGACTCCCTTGGGTGAGAGCCTTTGTGCTCTCTGAGGCCAGAAACAAAGCCTGCACTGGGTGGAGATGCTTAACACATCCCCCCTGCAGGAACTGTAACACCTAGCAGTGAGCCTCAAAGGCTCAAGCTTCGTTTTACAATGCCACATGGCACTGCAGCTAGTGGAGATGCCTGCCCCCTGGACACAGCCCCCATTTTTGGTGGCAAGTCCAGCGGAGATAATGAGAAAAACAAGGAGGAGTCACCCACCAGTCAGGAAAGCCCCTAAGGTGTCCTGAGCTGAGGTGAACCCTGCCTTTAAAAATCCTCCATCTTGATTTTGGAGGATTCCCCCAATAGGAATAGGGATGTGCACACCTCCCGTCAGGGAGGAGGCACAAGGCGGGTGTAGCCACCCTCAAGGACAGTAGCCATTGGCTACTTCCCCCCAGTCCTAAACACACCCCTAAATTGAGTATTTAGGGGCAACCCTGAACCCAGGAAATCAGATTCCTGCAACCTAAAGAAACAAGAAGGACTGCTGACCTACAAGCCTGCAGAAAAGGAGGAAGATGACAACTGCTTTGGCCCAAGCCCTACCGGCCTGTCTCCAACTTCGGAAACCTGCAACCAGCGATGCATCCGACAGGGACCAGCGACCTCTGAAGCCTCAGAGGACTGCCCTGGACTCTACGACCAAGAAACTCCCGTGAGCAGCAGCTCTGCTCAAAACCAGCTACATCTTTGCAACAAAGAAGCAACTTTCAAAGACTGCACGTTTCCCGACGGAAGCGTGAGACTTCACACTCTGCACCCAACGCCCCCAGCTTGAGATCCAGAGAACAAACACCACAGGGAGGACTCCCCGGCTACTGTGAGCCCGTGAGTAGCCAGAGACGAACCCCCTGAAACCTTACAGAGACGCCTGCAGAGAGAATCCAGAGGCTTCCTCTGACCGCAACTGCCTGTAACAAGGGACCCGACGCCTGGAACCAGCACTGCACCCGCAGCCCCCAGGACCTGAAGGAACCGAACCTCAGAGCAGGAGTGACCCCCAGGTGACCCTCTGCCTAGCCCAGGTGGTGGCTGTACGGAGAAGCCCCCCCTGTGCCTACCTGCACCACTAGAGTGACCCCATGGTCCCTCCATTGAAACCTATACAAAACCTGACGCCTGCTTTGCACACTGCACCCGGCTGCCCCTGTGCCGCTGAGGGTGTGTTTTGTGTGCCTACTTGTCTCCCCCCAGTGCTCTACAAAACCCCCTTGGTCTGCCCCCTAAGGACGCAGGTACTTACCTGCTGTCAGACTAGAACCGGAGCACCCCTGTTCTTGATAGGCGCCTATGTGTTTTGGGCACCTCTTTGACCTCTGCACCTGTCCGGCCCGACCTGCTGGTGTGGTAACTTTGGGGTTGCCTTGAATCCCCAACGGTGGGCTGTCTCTGCCCCAGAACTGAGACTTGTAAGTGTTTTACTTACCTCCTAATTTAACCTTTGCTTACCTCCCCCAGGAACTGTTGATTTGTGCAGTGAGTCTATTTTGAAAATAACTTATTGCCATTTTTACAAAGACTGTATATGATATTGCTTTTATTCAAAGTTCCTAAAGTATCTAAGTGAAGTACCTTGCATTTAAAGTGTTTACTGCAAATCTTGAACCTGTGGTTCTTAAAATAAAATAAGAAAATATATTTTTCTATATAAAAACCTATTGGTCTGGAGTAAGTCTTTGAGTGTGTGTTCCTCATTTATTGCCTGGCTGTGTACAACAAATGCTTAACACTACCCTCTAATAAGCCTACTGCTCGACCACACTACCACAAAATAGAGCATTAGAATTATATAATTTTGCCACTATCTTACCTCTAAGGGGAGCCCTTGGACACTGTGCACACTATTTCTTACTTTGAAATACGATATAGAGAGCCAACTTCCTACTGGTGCCAAGCCTTTTTTTGGCTATTTGGGGCAGTTTGCGCTTAGGCCCTCATAACTTTTTGACCACATAAGCTACCCACACCAAATGTGTGTCCTTTTTTTTCCAATATCCTAGGGATTCTAGAGGTACCCAGACTTTGTGGGTTCCCCTGAAGGAGACTTAGAAATTAGCCAAAATACAGTGAACGTTTTTTTTTTCTCCAAAAAAATGGGGAAAAAGAGTTACAGAAGAAGGCTTGTGTTTTTTTCCCTGAAAATGGCATCAACAAAGGGTTTGCTGTGCTAACATCACCAGCTTCCCAGCTTTCAGGAACAGTCCGAATTGAATCAGAAAACCCAATTTGTCAACACAATTTTGGCATTTTACTGGGATATGCCCCATTTTTATGATTTTTTGTGATTTCAGCCTCCTTCCAGTCAGTGACAGAAATAGGTGTGAAACCAATGCTAGATCTCAGAAATCTAAACATTTCTAAAAAGTAGACAAAATTCTGAATTCAGCAATGGGTAATTTTTGTAGATCCTAAAAGGGTTTCCTACAGAAAATAACAACTGAAATAAAAAAATATTGAAATTGAGGTAAAAAACAGCAATTTTTCTCTATGTTTTACTCTGTGTTCCCCCACGTCTCCTGATAAAAACGATACCTCACTTGTGTGGGTAGGCCTAGTGCCTGCAACAGCAAATGCCCCAAAACACAACATGGACACATCAAATTTTCCCAAAGGAAACAGAGGTGTTTTTTGCAAAGTGCCTACCTGTGGATTTTGGCCTCTGGCTCAGCCAGCACCTAGGGAATCCTACCAAACCTATGCATTTTTGAAAACTAGACACCTAGGGGAATCCAAGATGGGGTGACTTGTGGGGCTCTGACCAGGTTCTGTTGCCCAGGATCCTTTGCAAACGTCAGAATTTGGCTAAAAAAACACTTTCTCCTCACATTTCGGTGATAGAAAGTTGTGGAATCTGAGAGGAGCCACAAATTTAATTCTACCCAGCGTTCCCCCAAGTCTCCCAATAAAAATGATACCTCACTTGTGTGGGTAGGCCTAGCTCCTGCAGCAGGAAATGCCCCAAAACACAATGTGGACTGATCACATTTTCCCAAAGAAAACAGAGGAGTTTTTTGCAAAGTGCCTACCTGTAGATTTTGGCCTCTAGCTCAGCCGGCACCTAGGGAAACCTACCAAACCTGCACATTTTTGAAAACTAGACACCTAGGGGAATCCAAGATGGGGTGACTTGTGAGTCTCTCACCAGGCTTTGTTACCCAGAATCCTTTGCAAACCTCAAAAGTTGGCTAAAAAAAGACTTTCTCCTCACATTTCGGTGCCAGAAAGTTCTACAATCTGAGAGTAGCCACAAATTTCCTTCCACCCAGTGTTCCCCCACTTCTCCTCTTTCTCCTCTTATTTCGGTGACAGAAACCTACCAAACCTGTGCATTTTTTAAAACTAGACACGTAGGGGAATCCAAGATGGGGGTGACTTGTGGGGCTCTGACCAGGTTCTGTTACCCAGAATCCATTGCAAACCCCAAAATTTGGCCAAAAAAACCACTTTCTCCTCTTATTTCGGTGACAGAACATTCTGGAATCTGAGAGGAGCCACAAATTTCCTTCCACCCAGCAACGTGGACACATCACATTTTCCCAAAGAAAATAGAGGTGTTTTTTGCAAAGTGCCTACCTGTGGATTTTGGCCTCTAGATCAGCCAGCACCTAGGGAAACCTACCAAACCTGTGCATTTTTGAAAACTAGACAACTAGGAGAATCCAAGATGGGGTGACTTGAGGGAGTTTCGCCAGGTTTTGTTACCCAGAATCCTTTGTAAACCTCAAAATTTGGCAAAAAAAAAACTTTCTCCTCAGATTTCGGTGACAGAAAGTTCTGGAATCTGAGAGGAGCCACAAATTTCCTTCCACCCAGCTTTCCCCCAAGTCTCCCGATAAAAATGATACCTCACTTGTGTGGGTAGGCCTAGCGCCCGTGACAGGAAATGCCCCAAAACACAATCTGGGCTTATCAAAATTATCAAATACAAATCTTCTTTTTTTTTATGGGGGGGACAACCTGTGTTTTTTGGTCCTGGGCTCAGCAGCACTCTAGGGAAACCTACCAAACCCAGACATTTCTGAAAACTAGGCACCCGAGGGAGTCCAGGGAGTTGTGACTTGCGTTGATCCCCCAATGATTTCTTACCCAGAATCCTCAGCAAACCTCAATTTTAGCTAAAAAATCACTTTTTTCCCACATTTCTGTGTGGGATCACCGCACAGGGACAAATTTCCTACCACCCAACATTACCCTCAGTCTCCGATTAAAAATGATACCTCACCTGTGTAGGTGGGCCAAGTACCTGTGACAGGGAAGAGCCAAAAACATTTTGAAATTGAGGGTGAACCGAAGTGGGCCCAAAAGGGCAGTTTGAACAAAAACATTTTTAGGCTGACAAGTGCAGCAGAATTTTTATCGGTATAGATGGGACAATGTTGGGTGGTAGAAATTTTGTGGACACCTGCAGATTCCGGAAGGTTCCATCACAAACATTTGGGAAAAATGTGTGATTTTCAGCAAAGTTGGAGGTTTGCAGGGCATTGTGGGTAAGAAGAATGTGTGATTTTCAGCAAAGTTGGAAGTTTGCCGGGCATTGTGGGTAAGAAAATAGTGCTGGGTGCATGTGAAGCACACCACCCTGGAATCAACCAGATGTTTAGTTTTCAGATGTGCTGGGTCTTGTGGATTTTTCTACATGGTAGCGTCCCAAAGTCAAAAAAGTGCAGCTCTCACCATTCCAAGTTGGATGATTTTGAGAGTTAGCCAAGCTGTCATGGCCCAAATGTAAAACCAAAACCCAAAATAATCAAATGTGTTCTTGCTTGCCATGGGCTAAGATGTTTTATTGTGCGGGGTAGAGCTGAAAGACTGTTAACCCCTTAAGTTGGGGTGGGGGCATAACCAGGCCCATACTGGTTGGTAGCCACCACCCCACTATATATATATATATTTTTTTAATTCCATGCCATCTAGTAGACTTTCAGGCCCCCGGGGTGTGGATCGAGGGTAATTGCCTCATCTGCCCACTGGTGGGCAGAACAACTTTGGCTCCATTTATTATTATATATTTATATTAGGCCGATCTGCCCCCGGGGGGGCAGAAATGGCCTAAAAATGTTTTGCGCCCCTGGGGAGCGGCCCTTGCCCAAGGGGCCGCCCCCCTTATGTTCATTTAAAAAAAAATAATGCTCTGGTGTCTAGTGGTTTCTGTTCACCCAGGGGCAGATTGTCCTAATTATGTTGGGGGGGGCAGAAATGGCCTAGAAACTATTTGCCACCCCCCAGGAAATGACCCTTCCTGAAGATGTAGCTCCCTAAAAATAAAAGTAAAAAAAAAGAAATCCCAGGGGGGGCAGAAATGACTTGAAAAGTATTTGCTGCCCTGGGGAGCGGCCCTTACCCAAGGGGCCGCTCCCCTCCTGTTTATTTCACACAAAACAAATTCCCTTGTGTCTAGTGGGCATTTCTGCTTCCTGATCGCATCGCGACCGGGCAGCAGAAATGCTTGCAGGGACATGAAAGGAAAGGCCTTTCCCTTCATGTCTCTGCTGGCCCCCTCCTCCCGAGCGAAAGAGAAATGCTGAGCATTTCTCTTCCGCAATGCTTCCAGCACGATGGGAGGTGACCTCTGATGAATTCCACTTCCAACCCTGACCTTGGCCCTCAGGGGACCGCTAGCGTTTCTCCCGAGGGCCGGTATATGGACAGAATGGTTATGTCCATGGCGCCACACAGGCGCAGCCATGGACGTAACCATTACGCCCATGGCGGTAAAGGGCTTGAATTAACTTGCCTCTATGTGCTGATTTTATATTTTTCCTAACCAATTCCTGGCAAGTGCAGATAAGGGGATATTGCAGTTCTATTCATGTTAAGTTTTGACTCTGACCTTCAGACAACAACCATGCTATCATGAACTCTGTTTGTGATGATAACTTTTTATTTGTAGTCAATGTCCAGTCTGCCAAAGAACCACACCCCATTTCAGAAAGCCCACCGCTTGTAACCGGGTGTAAGTGACACTGTGTGGTCAACATTTACCTGTTTTAGAATTAAACCAGCGGCCTTCATTTGAGCAAAACGATCATTATTGCACGACATTGCTGAATCGTTCTTACAATGGTAGCATATTTATGAAACAATAAATGTTTAAGTATTTCATAGAATACCAACAATATGAACTAGAAGTTTACTTTGATCTAGATTGCATTAAAATATTCAATATCAAACCACAATGAAGATTGTGCTCTCTATTGCATCTTAGCAATGAGTTTCTGTCTTTTCCTGTTTATCATTAATCTTTGAAGGAAGACTTTCAGTTTAGGAATAAAATTACAGAGCTGAGACTATAGAAGTGTGAATTTAATTATAGTGGCAAATCAACCAAATCATAATATATATATATATGTGTATTATTGTCTTTATATGATCACCAGAAAAACGTTTCCCTCTACATGTTCTGGATGTACTCATTCAAGTCACTCTGAAATGTATCCTAAGTATATATTAACATCTTTTCAAGCCCTGTTTGCTATAACACTGTCATTACATAGGGCTCCCATTATCATAATGAGCTTTCCAGTCAGCAGAATATTTAAGGCAATTATATTTCTTTAGAAGGCATAATGAAACCTAACCAGGAAGAATATCTAAAATGTGTAATATGAGAATGCAGAGAGGCAAGCTTACATACTATAACTTAATACAAACTGGTTTGGAGAGTTTCTTTTTATAAAGTGATCCATTCTTTAAACTGTCGCAACTTTAAAATTATGTTGTCCAAAATCATAGGCATTGGAAGCAGGTGTGCTGTGGGTGCTTCAGCTATGTTGGAGTTTAGAAGGTGAATGAGCAATAAGGATACATTTAGATTTTGTGTTTATCTTGTCTCATTTGCTGTATGTCCAAAGTTCCAATCTCATGCCATGTCTTCTGACAAATTGCTTCTTATGTGGAAAGTAGTGTTTACCTTTTATTTCTATGAGTGCAAAGTGAGAGGATTTTGTAAAAGTCACCTTGGTGACAATCTTGCTGGTGTACAGGAAGTGAAAGAAAAGGCTGTAGAATGTTCGTTTATTTCTAACACACAACAACATTTAAATACATGTATATTCATTATATGCATATTTAATAAATATATCAGCAATTTGAGGAGAACAAATGAAGCACATTTTTTGTAATTCTGTAGGGTGATGAAAACAAAGATTTTAATAGGATCAAAACAAATCAAAATACTTTAATTGCTAATGCGCAAGTGATAGATATTTTCTGAAAGCTGCTTTACACACATTTTCGCTTTTGTGCTATATAGTTTTACTAGTAAAATTGCATGTCTATCCACAAGGCCGGACTGGCGGCACTGTTCATTATTCGTTTCCTCGAGATGCTAGAAAGATGGGCGGCACTTTTGTCAATGGAGGTGGTCTGTACCAGTGCAGCAGTTTTGAAAGGACTCCTGGGTTCCTTGTATAGTCAACAGTTTTCAGGCAACAATAAAAGTGCCAAGATAACTATACTGCTTAATGTACCTGCTGGAGAGAGATCAGTTTTGTCTAGAGGCTGTTTTGACTCATCTAATTTAGTGAAGATGGTTGACATGCCTTCTGCAAGTAAAATATACTATGCAGATCACAGAACAGTATTTTATGAGCATAGCTCAGTGGGATACTGCTTTTGTCACAGAGATTCTTTCGTTACTGTGCACTTCATAGGTTACAGTCATAATCTAGCACAGTGAGCAGAGAACTGCCGTCAAAGAGCTGCATGTACACTGCATGGTACAAGTTAGAAATTGTGTTTTTTTTCCAGTCTTTGATTATCCTAATTTTTCTAAGAAGGGTTTGTTTGGGTAGAAATAATAGTTATTATTAAAATCAACCATAACCACTGTGTTACAGTCTGAGCCCTGAGTGTATGCTTCCCCAGACCAACCACTCTTAAAAGTGCTTATAAATATGGATGACATGCGAATCCTATACCTTGTAGTCCAATTTGTTTTATGTAACATTTTCTATACACTGATTTACACACGTATGATTCATTGTCTCTGTATGTCTTTGTGATGTAAAGTTCTTAAACACCCTACATTGGTAAGAGATGTGCTATAAAACAAATGAAATACATGTGAGAGATGGTCTATGGAGAGATGAAAGGCAGAGGTTAGAGAGTGAAGGTGAGGGAATCACTGAAGAGTCCCAAAAGAATTGTCATATCCAGGTGCACTTTAAAGTCATCCTTTACTATGCTTTAAAAACTAATACAGTTGAATAGATAATGAGAATTGTGTTTCAGGATGTATAGTTTTTGCAATTTTTCCCCCAAATGTTTTTGGAGAGGAGAACCCCCAAGCCCCATTGTAGTGATCAGGCTCACTCGCTATGCACCCTATGGGGGCTAGTCTGACAAAACTTGCCAGGGCTTCTTTGGATTCCTAGTACAGTCCTATGCAAATTTAGTGTCCTGTTAAGGGAAAATGTACTGTCCTTTAATGACAGTGCCACACCATTACCACTCTCCTGCTAAATTGCCGTGGTACATTTTCTGCACTTGTTTTGGTGCGAGTCTTGGATTTTTCAAACACTATGGGGGTCATTCTGACCTTGGCGGTCCATGACCGCCATGGCGGAGTGCGACGGAAGCACCGCCAACAGCCTGGCGGTGCTTCCTGGGCGATTCTGACCGCGGCGGTAAAGCCGCGGTCGGAAAAGGGGAGCCGGCGGTTTCCCGCCGGTTTCCCGCTGGCCCAGGGAACCCGCCATGGCGGCGCTGCTTGCCATGGGGATTCCGACCCCCTTCCCGCCAGCCTGTTTCTGGCGGTGTCCACCGCCAGAACCAGGATGGCGGGAACGGGTGCCGTGGCTACCAATATGAAAAAGCATGAGGATTTCCAGCCCTTGTATCAATTTTGTTGAAATGTCTATAAATAAAGGCGATATATTTGATTATTCATTTATCTCTTTTGATTACTAACAGTGCAATTCTACTGCTTGGAAATTAATAGTATTTGTTTTCACCATCGAATCTCCATTGCTTGTTTGTTGGCACTAACGTTTTACATTTAATTAACCAAGTCATTTATGAACATTCCTTAAGACAGAAAAAATGTTGACACACTAGTACATTCCTACTAAAATTGGAAATGATAAGGAAGCTTTGAGGATTATTTTAAACATAAACGCTAATAAAATATCACAATATCTTAGTTTCCCACTTAAGAATTTAAAAAGATTTAAAGATTAATGGAGGTAGAAATTGGAGCAGGTTTAAAAGCTGTTTTCTGGTCATATGTCTTGCAAAAATGTTAAAAGTTACATAATTTAAGTTTCTTATCAAGTGCAGCCTTGCAGGTATGTATTCAGCTATACACGTTTAAGGATACATATCAAACCTACAAATAAAGGACCTAATTTAGAGGTTACAATTTCAGTATTCAACCGCAGAATTACATTTTCATCGACAATGAAGGAAAAAGTTGTGTCCCAGCCGTGTGCAGGCACTAACAGCTCTAGAAGAACCTACATTAAGTGGACATATTTCTTCAGAGCAATACACTGAACATGTATTTCAATAAACCAATTGAATTTCTGTAAAGTGCCATCGCTGAACAATGTAAAAATATAAGAAAGAGGAGGAGCCGAGATAATCACACCAAAAGGCTTTTTTTCCTATAGTCTGTGCAAATAAATTACACACTTAGGGGCATATTTATACTCCGTTCGCGCCGATTGTACGTCCAAAATTTGGACGCACAATCAGCGCAAACGTTGCCCCGTATTTGAACTTTGATGCCCGAGCCCGCGGACGACAAAATTCCGCCATGTGCGTCATTTTTTGGATGTGGCATCCCGCCCTGCGTTAATGATATGCAAGGTAGGCGTTCCTGTCCAAAAAATGGCTTAAACGGCCGTGCGTCGTATTTATGCTTTCGGACAAAAATTATGCACGGCCAGGAGACGGAGCCAGAAAATGACGCACAGCCCGATTTGCGTAAAAAAATAATGCCTGGGTCAGGGCAGGCGTTAAAATGGGGCAAACACACCTGTATTTAATCAGAGCAAACAGCAGAGCAGCAGAGCAGCAACAGGGAGCCATGGAGGTGATTCTAATCCAGAGTGCACACAGACGCAGAGCCCAGCAGCAACAACAGCAGCTACAACAACACCAGCAGGGACCCCAAAAGCTGCGCAGAAGGCAGGAGAGGATATTCCGCCCAAGAACAACCCTTCAGGGCCTCACGGAACACGACATCATACATAGGTGCCGGTTGAACTGGCAGGCCATTCAACAGCTGCTGCGAAACATTGAACAGCAGTTGGCCCCCACTTTGGTGACACCCCACACCATCCCAACAGAAACAAAGCTGCTTGCAGTACTCCACATGCTGGCAAGTGGCTCATTTCAAACAACTGGTGCCCTGGTAGGCGGAATATCACACCCATCATTATCCGCATTTCTGCCCAAAGTACTTGATGCCATCGTTCGCCTGACACCCCGCCACATCTGCTTTCCTAACACACTGCAGAAGCAGCAGGAAACTAAACAGGGGTTCTACGCAATCAGTGGCTTCCCACACGTCCTTGGTGCAATCGACTGCACACATGTACGCCTTGTGCCACCTGCTGCAACTGAACACCTCTACCGCAACAGGAAGCACACACATTCAATTAACGTGCAGGCCATAGTCGATCACCAAGGAATGTTCACCAACATCATGGCTAAATATCCTGGGAGTGTACATGACTCATTCATCTTCCGTCACTGCACAATCAACCAACACTACCAGGATGGACGGTATGGCAATGGACTACTTGCTGGTAAGTACAAAAACCTACTTATATACACACTGCACAGCAACCCTCTAGGACACGCAACACATACACCACAACAGCGACATCTAGACAGGAACACACTGAGGTCCTTACATCACTAGCCATGTTTCTTAAGTCACCATTGAACCTGTCACACATCGGAATTTACTGTACAGCCTAATGTGAAGACATTAATGAGTGTGGTTGCTGAAATGTCACCTTGCAAATTGTAAGTGTCCCAATGACCTTTACATGAATACATTGCATAAGCCTAAAGGTATGGGATGTCCAGGGTACGTTGATATGAACGTGTTAACAACATTTACAATTTAAACTCTACATTGAACTATCAACTCACCCCAAGTGAAGACACAAGGACACCTGTATCACAAGTCACAATGCTAGGGAGTGCACACTGTACTGAAAATCCCAAAACATACTGATGACAAACGGTTAGCAGACAAACACTTGCTCAGCCAAGGAAACAACACAATGCAGATTGCATAGCCTACATGTATAGGATGTCACATCAGTACACAAAAGAGTCACAGACAAAACAAGACAACTACTGCCATGAAAGGTCTTTTCAATAGTGCCAGCTACATCAACATGATCCCATTCTTTTTCTCTTTCAGCTGATCAGGGGTATGGCATCCAGCCATGGATAATGACACCATTTGGCAACCCAAGTACTTCTGCAGAGCGTGCATACAACGAGGCCCATAAGAGGACACGCAGCATTGTCGAGCGGACCTTCGGCATCCTCAAGTCAAGGTTCCGCTGCCTCGACATCACTGGTGGTAGCCTACTATATTCCCCCGAGATGGTCTGTAAGATCATACTAACATGTTCCATCCTGCACAACATTTGCATCAAAAGGAACATTCCCCTCCTGGAACCAGACCCATACATGCCTGAAGACGAGGAAGAGGAGGATGCTGCCCTGCAACATGAGGGGGAACAACCAAACACGGCTGCTGGAGTGCGAAGGCGCCAACACATTGTGAACAATTTTTAAAAAATAATATCACCATCACCACTTAATGAACTATTGTAAATAAACACTGATAAGAAACACCACATCATGGTCTGGCTAATCATTTCTGCACACCTTTAGCTCTAAATATCAGAAGAAGATTGTCGCCTCATGGAGCATTGATGATATAACAATCAGGACACAGAAAATACCACTACAAATGTGATGCTTATCATACAACGGTCACATACACACACAATGTAAATGACTGACATCCTGTACAGTTCACCTTTGAAGGGCAATAGCTGAGGACCACACCTATTACACACATACATGTTGGAAACATGGGTCATCGCAGCATATGGCACACAACTAAAACACCATCACTCAACTAGGGGAAAACAGGCCTCATACATCAGACAGTGTACATGCTTTTGCATCAGGAATGTATGACCAGACTCTTGGCAGCAGTAATTCCAACTACATACAATCTTTGCAAAGACTATCTGTCACTAGAGTTACACATAAGCAGAACATACACAGGACAAGAGCCACACATATGACAAGCATCCAGCACATCACATCCCATCTACATGTCAGCCCTTTTATAAAAACCTGACACACCCATGCGCCTGGTCACACCCCACCTGTCTGAAGAGGTCCCTGGAATACTAATATGTGTACCCTGATATTCCCTCATCTACACACACACACTCACAAGAGTCATCCAGTGTGCCACACCCTTTCCTATGGTATACAATTGTCATAGTACTATCTCACTGCATGGAAGTCAGCTCAAATAATACACTGGCTTGGAGTTTTTAAGGCCTGGTATCACCTGTAGATTGCTTCCCGTGTGAAAGGTACTGTGGGCCATTTGAAAGCAAATCTCATCCGACAGGACTTGTGAGACACTGATGGAGGCCACACCAGTGATCAACTCCATGCACACCACCCAAATTTACATGCACCGTCCCTGCTGATGCCTCCTACAGCATAGATGTTGTCATTTTGGCAATTACACCGTTAAGCATTGCTACTAATGTTGCCGTGTAACACTGTATCAGGGTTCATGTGTCACCTTCAAAACAACACAGGACATACACAGTGTGACATGTCAACTGTCTACTGCTCCCTCTGACCAGTCTTAGTCAGACCACTGATCATGTCAATTGTTAAAGAGCTGGCTCCTGATTGACCGAGCATCCTGTCAGCCTGACTGGCACCTGTCCGTGGGTCACCCTAAAGATACCCGGTGGCCACATATGGACCACACTTTCTGTTCAAAACCTCTCTTTCCTCAGAGGCTAATTTGTCATTTGCCTCATCAATGTATACTCAAATACATTGTATTGCATCATCTGACTTTTATTTGTATCATATTTGTGACAGTGCCCTTGAATAGCTAAATTATGGCCCATCCGTTGTCTGGGCCTCATTAATGCCTAAACTACAAAGTGTGACAGTGTACCTGGGCCATAGCCTTTAATGGTGTACGTGGCCTCCAGCAGAACCAGCAACCTCAGATAATGTCCATGAAAAGTCTACACATATGAGGAACATTGTTCAAATAATAGAGATGGCTTGTGTGTGGTGAATACCAGCCATATTATTCTGCACAGAGGCTATGATGTTCCCAGATGCATTTCCATCCACAGAGGCCAACTTGAGTACAAATGGTGCAATGACACATGCCGGATCCAGACACCTGAGACATTCTCTCACTCAGCACACCAAGGTTGCCAAGTTGAAAGTCTCATTACACGTCTTCAGTGACAGGGTGGGACCATCCACGTGTAAGTTACCATGTCCTCAATGACTTTACTCACATTTAGCTCCACTCATTAGATACACAATTAGCTGCCACTAACTCATGATGCGACCTGGACGTAACAGTGACAACATACACCTTAACAGTTGATACAGGATCAACATTGGACCACACACATGTACATGTACCATCCAATCAACAAAGTGGTTGCAAGCAGCCTATCACAGTAGTGTCCCAATTGTAACCTAGCATGAAGATTGAAACTTGCCACTAAACCAGGTAATGCATAAAGGGCCACATACATCAAAAACCTATTTGCTATTATGACATAAGGAACTTTGAGAATTTGCTATTAAATCAATGCTAAATGGTATGTCAGAATTCTCTAAAGAAGTGATAGGGCAAACTTCAAATGGGCAAATGGTATTACAGATTTGCAAAAAGAGAATCATACTCAATTTGCATCTATGGGCCTGCTGCCAATGGTTTAGCATTACTGAAATTGGGAAAAACCTTTGATTAATTTGCAAGTCAGGAACAGCAAATCTCAGGGTGCTGGGGGCCTAAGTCCCCCTTTGCTGCACCCCAATTAAACACTTTTTACGGACACGTGAAGCACACACATGCTTAAGGGGCATGTGTGCCCTACATGTCAATAGTGAAACATATTTTAGCTACATTAACTCGTAATTAGCACATGGTTACCCCCAAAAAAGTTTTAGGTGACAATTGCATTACCTAAATGGCCATTTAGCTATTTGGAATAGCTTGATACATGTGCTCACAAATTAGCTAATAAAGACATCCTGTTAGCTCTTTCATATTTTGAAAGTCGCAATCAGCAATTATCTACATGAGTGCGCAATTATGAGTAATATCCATTTTGGACAATCATTACTATTGTACTGTGAATACCTTCCATACATCCTGTAAGGCACATTTGCTTTCGCTAACCCCAGTATTTATCATTTAGCACCGTTTGGTAATGGAAAATTCCATGACTCATTTGGACATATGAAATACATATTTGTCATTATGCGTCATATTTTCACGCATACAGCTTGTGCGTCATATTTTTTGATGCACAGGAGTGCAAATAATGCTGAGTCAAATTATTTTTTAATGATTGGTAAATAATATTTGGATGCGGCTTAATTTTCACCTCTGGAAGTGTAAATTATGCCGCAAACAAATATTATTTACCAATTATTAAAAATATTTTGATTCAGCATTATTTGCACTCCTGTGCGTCAAAGAATATGACGCACCAGCTGTATGCATAAAAATATGACGCATAATAGAAAAAAACGTCGGCCATATTATGCAGGATGTGATGTAATAGGATATCCTGTTTACAGAATCTGTACAGTGGGTGTACTTTCACTTTCACTTTGCAGTCTCTGATTATTCTAGACTGTGTGGCTGTGTGCAATGTGTTGTCCTGTGAATTTGTGCTTTTGTGTCCAGAGTGCCATCTTACTTGTTGTTTTGTCATTAATATATTGTTGTAGAATACTGTCTGAGTGTATGTTGTTTAAATTTGTCCAGTCCAGTGATGTATTTATTGTCTGTGGGAGTCTGTGGTGGGTACTGTTATATAGGGGATAGTTGGGCTCTTCTATTTGTTAAGTTTACTTTGTATTTCCTCACTCAAACTTTCCCCATTTCCCCTTTATTCTTTTTTTATCCCTACTTTTTCCCCTTTTCTGTGCCTAAATGTCTGGTAGGCCACGTCTTTCCAGGATGGGTGAGGAGGAATTGGGGGGGTTCATATGGCTGATGTGCCATTTCCTCCCACTGATGCTGGAGGCTGGGGGTAGGGTGATACAGGGGTATCACACTGAGGCCCGAAAAGTCAGGTGGGGGAAGGTGCGCCATCACTTGGTGCGTCTGTATGGGAGCCAACGCAATGAGCATCAACTGAAGCACCGCTGGGCTGACCTGATCTCCAGGGAGCAAGATCTGCTGGACCACCTGGGAATCATGATTGGTGGCCATGTTGGTGAGTACAGATCATGTAAATGTGCACAATTAAAACCTGGGTAGTGACATGAGATGATTGGTACACAATCTGCCAGATAAGTAGCTGACTGTGTGTAATGCTGAGGAAACATACAGGGTAATTGATGCACTATGTGAAGGATGACAAATGCTAGCAGTCAGGCAGCTCATGTTTTGCACACTTACAGGTTGCTTGTTGCTGAATGTAATGTAGTGCCGCCTTTGTGCCAGACAAGCGAAACATTAATGAGGCAATCAGGACTCTACAGGTCACAATTGCCAGTGAAGTATGGATGTACTAACATCATACCTACATATGTTGACGCTATAGCTAGACTGACATTGTAAACCCTACATGATGCAGAAAATGAGTGCTGCCTTCACGTCAATTGATGATATCGATGTGGCCCAGACATATGTCTCATGTGTGTCTGGTGAGTGTGTAAGGAAAGTGTTCACGGAAGTGCTATGCCTGTTCGGGATTAATGTGCTCCTTCATATCTTATTGATACATGCCAGATCTGAACATGAACCATATTTGGAAAGGGGTCAGGTGCCCTCAGCTAACATCTTAGACAGGTATTTTTTGTTTCTTGTGCCAAAATCTGATATGGGATGGCAGTCCAAAGGTATGGACTAGGGTACAAACATCTATGTTTGGTGCCAATCACCATTGTTTGGACACATCAATTTATGAAACTTTTACAACATGAGGTATTGCCAAAGTCCCTGCCCCTCTGTACCATGTACCTATCTGTCACAAATGTGTCATGACCACATAGGCTGTTTGACAGGTCATGCAGTCTTCAAGTAACCCACCTTTGGATGTCTCTATTGGATGCACATGATGAGATGAATATACACCTATATTGTTGCTGCACACTAATGGAGGTGCATGTTTGCCACCACATGACAGTCAGGGCCACTGCACGTGTGTAGAAGTGTGTGTAACTGTAGCAGGAGACCCATCCTATGTAAATGTTGCCCAGGAATTATTCCATGCAGTATGAGCATGTCTGAAAGTGTTTCATTATCTATGTCGGCTTACACATTGTATTTGTATTTTAAATTGTTTGTCACAGCACTGATTCTGAGCATATTCTTCCTTCCATGCTTTACAGGTGGACCTGCACCGTACACAGTGGGAGAGGTGGCTCGTTTTGAGGACCCCGACACCTACAGTGAGTGTTGACATGTGTGTTATGTTTTGTGTTTGCTGGTGATGTGTGATGGACTCCTGTGTGTTGAACACATTGCAAGGTGTGATGCGCTGCTCAATCATTAGTCTTGTTCCATTAGTGGGATTTCAGTTATTAGAATATTTAGAGTTGACCAATGCTTATCCATTTTTTCTGATCTTGGGTTTGTAGGCCATTCTTGTAGGGCCCGGTATGAGAACTGGGGTGAGTCATGTGGAAGACACTAGTTACAATAAGAGTTGCACTGGGACTCGTCTCGGACTGAGTCTGCATGTCAGACTGACATTCTCCCAGATAGCTTCTGAAAATGGCTTTTCTGAAGACTGCTGCTTCCCTATTAACCAATGTACTGAGTACACTGTAGGTTGGACCTTCTGGGAGCATGTACTTCCACAAGTTGTACTAGAAGTGTGTGGAACTAGAGTGCAACGGCCTAGGTGTGCATGCTATTCATGATCATGGGTGTTCTTGCTCCTCTGTGTCTGTTGACAATGATGCCTCACTGGAAGTATGTGATGTTGACCTAGGTCAGTACATTTTGACATGTGTGGGCCTTGGATAGGACAAGGTTTAGCTGACTCCAATTTGTTGATAGCCCTTACTGGTGGTGTGTGTGTGGAGCCAAAAACATGTTGAGCTTTTTATACACTCCTGGGTGTGCATTTATTTTGGAATTGTTTGTTGTTTTCTCCCCCCCACCCTCAAACACAGGCATGGGGTTTGTGAATAGGGTACCTAGGACTGAAGCAACCAGTATGTTACACATACTTGTGACTATTTGAAAAATTGTTTTGAACCTAGTGTACACACTCAGGTATGGCACATGAGTACTATAGTAGCAAATCCCATTACAAATCGCAGACCTTGAAGTTTGTGATTGTTATCACATACACTGACATATCTAGTCCAGGCAATAGGTGGAGGAGGTGCAGCATGATTGTTAGCTGCAACTGTCAGTACTTTGATGACAAGTTATTGCCAGTTGTTACCCATCATGTCGATTTTGTATGTGCTATGTGTGAGATGACCTTTGTAGGCAGGCTTTCCATGTACTTCCTCTGAGACTTTCAATGATCTGTATGGTGATATGAGCTGTTACAAGTACAGTAGATGTATTGTCAGATTGACCACTTGTGCTATTCCACACAATGCAGTTCCTATGGTAAAAAGTTGCCCTTTGTCTTCACAGCTGCAAACATGACACCCGCCCAGAAGCATGAATTTGAGAGGCGGGCCATGAGGTACAGACACATCCTGCAGGTGCAGTTGGGGTTCCGAAGGATGGCCCGTAAATACCAGTCTGATCGGGCCTCCGGAGCATGGTGGGCTTCACCACAGAGTGGCCCAAGGTTGCCCACTACAGCCACCACCACCACAACCACCGGTTCTCCCCAGGTGGCCCCAACCACAGTGGGGACTGTTGTCCCTACATCTGCAGCACACCCAGGCCCCAGCAGTGTGACAGCTGCAGGTCAGTCCAGTGGGCTAGGCTCCACATGCCCACAGAGCACCTCTGCCGGGACACAAACGGCACCAGCACCACCAATTGACCATGCAGCATTCCTGGCTTTGGAACGTAAGATGGACAAAGTTCTAAGGAAGGTGAACAATCTTAGCCAGGATGTCGGCTACATCAAGAAGCGGGTCAAGTCTATCAGACGGACCCTCCGGAGGGCCAACCTCTAGGAATAATTTGTTCTATGGACATAATTCCCTCCCCTCCCTCCTCTTTCCTTGTTATCATGATTAGTGGGCTTGGGGGATTAGTGTTAGGTTAGTATAGGTTGTTAGTTTAGTTAGTGTTAGAGAGGTGGGTGGGGGGTCCTGATTCTTTCTACTTTTCCTTATTAAGTGTGTGAGTGGGTGGGTGGGGGTCAATGTTGGGGTTCCTGTATGTTTGAAAAAAATAACAATTAAAAAAATATATAAAAAAGATCAAAAAAATTACAAAACAATATATGATTGTTTAGGATAGTATAGCATGTGTGTAGGTTAGTATGTGTTGTCCTGCATGTGTCCTGTCTCATAATGGTGGGTGGGGGGGTTGATGTTTAGATCGATTCGTTATATGTGAAGAGTAAGTTTAGCTTAGGTTAGTTAGGGACAGTTGTGTGAAATGAGTAGTCAGGTTAGATTAGGGTAGGTGTTAATTTTCCCTTAGTTGCCTCTGGTGTGATTAGTTTTGAATAAATATATAGAAAACCCTTTACATTATGTGTTAACTGCTACTTGATCATGGCCTTGGCATCAGTGTAGATGAGTGTTGTTCTATGACATTTGTGTCCTATGCTACAAACAAATACAAACTGATGTGTAAAATGGCAGCTACCCCAGTGCTACCTTGGTAAGAATCCACCCTTTGTTAGAACCACCAATCGGAGTTGACATGGATCACAAAGGATTTTTGTCAATGAGTATGTTTTCTACGTCACAAAGTGTGCTTCCAGACTTGGTATTGTGGGGACATTTTTAGGTCGGACTGCAGAATGATGTTCAGGGACATCTTCGAAGATGAGGTCTTGTTAACACTCTTGTCTTATTGTCTTCATAACTGACATAGATCATTTGTGTAAAAATTCAGCGTGATTACCTATTTGGATGTTAACTCAGAAAGGTTGATTGATGCTGTGTTTTGTAGTGTTTGCTTAGATTAGACTGCACAGTTCAATGTGTTAGTATTGCATGGTGACAACATTGATCAGCCACTATTAGTTGACTTTGATATCTCTTGAGGAAGCATTATTCTTTCCAACACAGCATGATGGTGTGTGGGTTCTCACTTCATCAGTTATTCTCCTCATGATGGGCAGGCTATGATGCAATCCTGGCCACTGTACAGATGGATCTGACTACATGATGTCAGGACAGTTGTATTGACAAGCTACATGATTGTCACACAGGCACATTTGTGTTATCTACTGCACAGTTGATGTGTCAAATTACACAGAGACATATTTGGTGTGCAAGTGCTATTTATTGATAGGTGCTGTAGTGCAATATGTACATTGTCCATGTTTGCTGAGTCCGTTCTAGTGAAATCTTACATGGTGATCCTACAGAAGGGGTGTAGATAATGCTACTGACATGCTGGGGTGATGTTACAGACAGTGCAGAGGGACAGGATTTGCCGATTAGTAGGAGAGAGACATTAACTGGGCATGCTGACAAGTTATACAGTGGTTAGCAGAACAGTCATTGAGTATAGTTGTTGTAAGACTGGCATTTGACAAAACGTAGCACCTTGGTCAAGGTAGGCCATGGTGCAGGAACTAGTGCTTCTGGGTACTCTTCCGTGTGAATGTGATCTGTTCCATGTCTTCTTCTTCTGATGTGTATGTTGCCTGCTTTGTCCTTGTTGTTGTTGGTTGTGAAGGGGCAACACACACCTCAGTGTTAGAAGACATGGAGTCATACATCCCAGTTGCTGCGCCCTGTGAAAGTCTTAAGGGCAGTACTGCAGCAAGGAGGGTCTGCTGGTTTTTGAGAATAGTAGCCACATCACAATGGTAGGCAGCCAGGTCGGCCCTGAGGGAGTCATGATTGCATTTGTGCATGCAGTGGAATGTTTGGGGTGCGAGGTGTTGTGGCAACTCCCTTACTGCAGTGGTGAATTCCTTGACAGTTTCTTGTAGTCCTTGCAGTATGGATGTTAGGGCTTGCATAGCTGCTGCCTGATCTACAGATGACATCATGCACAAACGCACCCCCTCAAGGCTGGCTGCCATAGTTTGCATCCCCACCGGCACCTCCTTGGCCAGCTCCCGCTGTACTCCAACTACAGTTCTCTTAAAGCTGGTGCCAGTGTTGTCTGAGTCCTCAGCTGTATTGGAGCTGGCATGTCTTGCAATTGGGGTGGTGGGTGGTTCCTCTGTGCTGGCTGCTTGTTCTGTGCTCCTCCTTGTGACCGAAGGTGGGGTCTGGAGGGTTTCAAGGACCTTTTGGATGGTCTCCTGGGGAATGTTTATGGGCTCGTCATCCATGTCATCAGGGAAATCTGGGACAGGCATATCGGCAGGAGATCCATCGTCCTCTGCAATGAAACAGGGTACAATTAGTGTGTCTGTGTTGTGACAATTTTGACGTGACGTGCCTGCCTTTTGATGAATTCACTTTGTGATCTTGTTTAGGATTAATATCTGCAGTCCTTCAGGTTGGCATTGTTTCAGGCCTATGGCCCACCTGTGTGTCACATGTATGTTATTGAGTTATCCGACTTGTCAGCCTCATCGTCTCTAGGTGGTGCTTTATGCCAAATAGCGAATAGCCACCTTTTTGTCCTACTCGACCCTCCGTGTATATCCATTCTCATGGTGAGACCTTTCACTGGCTGTGGGTGTTCTGATGGCCCTGGCAGCACACTTGACTCTCAGGACCTGCCCCAATCCCTGATCGTTCACATCGACTTAATTGTAATTGACATGTAGCATATCCTATGCATGGCAATGTTATGATGTGATATGGATGTTGATATTGTTAATGTGTCCTGCTGATGTTGGGTAATGTGTGTTACATTGGATTGCCCTGATAGTCGTATCAGTGTCCTATTTCGTCCTCTGACTGTGCAGGTGTATTTCAGTGACCAGTTACATGTGTCCCCTCCTCAATGCTGTTGTCTGAGCAGTATGACATTTGTGATGTTGCCTTGTTTGCCAGGCACGGGATGGACCCTGATATATGCAGCATGGGTTTGTCCTTAGTGCTGTGTCACTCCTAATGTTGTTTACATCGGCTGATGTTTGTGACACCTATGGGCATTGACATTTGAGTGTACTGGGGCCTTTGTCTTGTTTCAGGAGATTGTTGCAGATGTCATCCTCACCCCCTAATTTAGGTATGTATGTTCCATGGGGAGGTTACTGCCATTGGCTACTTAATCTGCACACAGATCAGAGGTGGTAGTGGCAACTGTTGTTGCAGTTACATTGCAGTTGTCGGTTTGGCTAGAGGATTGCTAATAGGGCCCTAGTTACTGTAGGAGATATGTTGGCTGACGAGTGCCAGGATGTAAGTTTGACGTAGTGGCCTTCCCTCTTGTCGAGGCTTTCCCTTTGCTCCATTGTTGCCATGACAGCATGCCCCCATGGGACTGTTGTTGGTGTAGTGTAATGTTGTGCCCCAGTTTATGTTTGTGCAGGCCATGGCCCCCTGGGGTGCCCCTTTACCCATGCCACTCCATGTATATGATGACTTACATGCAATGTGTAGTAGGTATTTACCCCCCTGCTTACAGTCAACATTATTGTATTTTAATTCCCTGTGCGACTTACCCTGCATGTGCGTTGTCTCGTGGTAGTCTGCGCTGTCCTGTCCTTGAATCCCTGTGACGATCTCCTCAGGGATGACAGCTGCGACCATCTCCTCCATGTGGTCCAGGGCCTCCTGGTGTGCTGGACTCCCACCTCCAGTCTGCAGTGCTGCCTTCCTGTTCCTGGCCATCTTTTCCTTGGTCCTGCGTTTGCAGTCATGCCAGCGTTTCTTACACTCGGTGACTGTTCTGCGTACTTCAGCCACACTGTTAATCTTGTCAACAATTTGTTGCCATATGGCCTCTCTCCTACTGATTGGCAACTTTGAGGTGATAAACAGTTGGTGCTGGTGTTTCGTCACCTCTTTAACCAGGATTTCCTGCTCCTCTGCACTGAAGCGACACTTTCTTTTCTTTCTATAAGTGTTCTGCTTCTTGTATGGATCGTCCTGGCTGGTTCCTGGTCTGCTGTCAACTTCCTGGGGTCTGTAGTGGCATCTGGGATCCATATTGGCTCTCTTCTGGTGAACTGGCAGTGTTTGCAGGTTTTTTTTACGCTATTGCGTCAAAAAACGGCGCATATCCGGTTTGCGGTGTCGTAAATCGACCCACAGTCATTTCCGCCGCGTTAACGTCATTTTCCTTTATGACTTGACGCCGCGGTGTGCGTCAAAAATAATGACTCCCACCTGTTGATTGCGCCGCCGTGCGTCAAAGTATAAATATGACGCCAACACGTCACTACGAAATGGCGTTAGCCGGCGGTAAAAAATTTTACGCAAAACTGCGCCAGCGCAGTTTTGCGTTAAAAAGTATAAATATGGCCCTTAGCGCCTTGTTGAAAGTTGATCGGCATTTGCCTACCCCTGTGTAAATTCCTACTGGTGCAGGGTGGGGTGGGATTTACCAATCATCGGTAAGAACCAAGGGCCACATGTATGAACACATTTTCCCATTGACACAGAATGGGAAAAACCGTTTGCTACATCTGGCCCCAAATGCATTAAATGCCTCTTAGTCAAACCTTTGCGGGTAAAACCTAATGAAATTTAACAAGAAAAAAAGTGTAAAGTATTTACTATACCGTTCAGATTTTGATGCAGTAAGCACCAACAAACTGACAGGCCATATCCCCAAAACTCACAACCCCGAAACTCGTAACTGATTAGTGATTTTCTTGGAAGGATATTTAGAAGGAAGGCTGGTGAGATGGTAATGTAGTGGTAATGTAGCAAGCCAGAAAAACGAAATGATGCACATTTAAAGGACATTAATGCCAACATTCTTCTTGTGCGTAGAATGCTATGTTAACCTTTAGCGCAAGATACTATTGTTCTAACCACATATCGATGAAGTGGAGTGAGGGCTGCTGTAAAGATTGACTGTTCTGGTCTGTTTGCAAAAGTATCATACACATGAATAGCATTGCACAATGTCCTTTCTTTAGATAGGTTTAATTACTTATTTTCCACCAGCGTGTACTGCATACTTAAAAATCATAAATTGTTGTTACTCTATGCAATCTAACTACCCTATGAAAATATATTTTTACAGTGTCTGTTTCTACCTGTTTCCTTCAATTTAGAGCTCCAATGATGGGGTAACTTGTCTGCCAAGATCTCAATCAAGCCCATAATCATTAAGGCAACTTTTTATTTTTATTTTCTCCCATTTAAATAATTCAGAAACACAATTTTATTCTAATGTTCCAATATTGAGTCAACAATGATTATTATTTAAAAGTTAAATACTTCAGTGCTTTAGGTCTTCACATCTGTGCCCAAGCCTGGCCCATAAATCTGACTGAGCACTGATCATTATCAGGCTCTGCTATCAGCAGCCTGATGATAATAAGATAGTAAACTCAGCCTTCCCTTAAGTTTCAAAGGAAAATGTGACCCTGTGCATATTCAAAAAGAAACTCAGAGCTGCGATCTACTCTGAACATGTCTTGGACCTTCTGGTAGCTCCGGTTTGACTGGCTGAAGACACTTGTTCTAGTGGAAAAGATTCTCCTTTACTTTCTTTCATATTGCAAACAAGTATGGAAGTGTCAGTGTGCCTTGAAAACGTTATATGGGGAGCTGTTTTAGCATTGGAGAATGACCTAGGTTAAACTACAAAATCCACTCACACACTCTAATCATGTGCCTTATAGCAGCGCCCTTCCACCAGAGTGATTTGTATTTTAAACTGCAAGGTGGTAAAGAATATTTCTAGTGGTAAGAAATGCCTATGATTCTGCTAACTACATTCATTATCAACTTGTTCATCCTAGTCCATTTCAAAGTTTTTCCAGTACCTTTTATCAATACTCTCTCATGTGGTCATGTTTGATGGTGGTCTCTTTCAATCACGCAAGGCAATCCTCATGAAAAAATGTAAGGGCCTACTGCCTCTTTCCCTATGTCTTCACCCTCTCTAATCCTTCCAACTCCTTAGCTGGGCTTCCGCTCCTTCCCTGTTATGTGTTAAACAACTAGAGCACTTCTTGCATAATCTGGCTCACGATTATTCACACATGCCCATACCAACAAGTGCACAAAACAGATGCACGTTGGATGAATTGTGGCAGGGAGCCAATGGTGGCAGTTCTGCTGCAGAGTCAGAGGGCCGTTGCAGAATTAATCCTGTATTGGCCAACAGGGAGAAGCTGAGGTAGCCTGATGCATCAGTGGCACTTATAAGTGGTTACCTCAACAAAGTTGCTGCCTATTTTAGCCTTGGCTACGCACAGTCCGGGCTGGAGTGGGTAGAGGAGGCAAGTATAGCTCCTCAAGCATCTCATCAATGACTGCTTCAGGAACACAGAACAAGTCACTGCTGGCCCTGGAGTGGAGGGAAGGAATGAGAAGAGTTTTGAGAGTAGTAAGACCTAATTTTTAATAATAAATAAACAGTGTTGCTCATCGATGACCACTGCTTCTGAAGTTAGAGAGTTTAAGAGGGTTGGAGCCACATCGGGCGATTGTGGAGTGCACTGTACAAGGGCTAGTCACTCACTGCCATGTGCAGAATTTACTCTGCTCAGCTCCTTGTCAAATGTTGAGTCCATCTATTGTTCCATGCCCCGCTGCTTATTTGCTGCTGGATCCCACTCCACAGGAAGATACCTCTGTTTTACTGCTCACAACAATGCACTCATGACAACACCATCAGACTCTTAAAAGAACACACCCCACTTTACAATCCTTATGAACCACCCTGTGGACATAACTCTGCAGAATCTCACATAGGCCCAGATTTATACAATGTTTTGCTGAAATAGTGTCATTTGCTTAGGCTAATTTAGTGATAACTCAACTCAATATTTATATTGTGATGCTAGACTAGTCTAGCACCAAAATATTTGAGTTAAAGACATTTTTTGGATGCGTGAAACCACCTTCCGTCAATGAGATGCAAGGTGGGCATTCCCATCCAAAGTATGACTCTAAGGCCCCAGCTCCTTATTTATCGTCCCGTGAAAAAATGGTGCACAGGAGGGAGGCGGGTCTAAATAATCGCACCAAGCCTGCTTAGTGCCATTATTTAATGCCTGGTCTGGGCAGGCGTTAGGAGACCTGTGGACCCATTTCCATGGTCAAACACCATGGAAAGAGCCCACAGATGCCCTCCCTGAGCTCCAGGAACACCCCCATCCACACCAGAGGGACACCACAAGATGGGGGGCCCCATCCCATGTAAGTAGGGTAAGTGTAGGTAAGTATTTTCTTTTCTTTTTTTAAAGTGCCATTAGGGACCCTGAAATAGGCTCTCCTACATGGCACTGGGTGCAATAGCCATCCCTAGGGGACACTTTGCTGGCTATTGGGGTGGTGGTTATGACACCTGTCTTTTATAAGACAGGAGTCATGTGGAATGGATGGTTTTACATCGTGAAATGACACTAGGCTGGTTAAAGTCATATTTCTTAACTCTCACTAGCCTAACATTTTTTGGTGCAAAACACCATTTTCCCATACCACCACCCCCACCCGGCTAACATAATTTTCCATGACATTAGCCCATCCTTTTTGCCTGATTGTGGCATTCCATTAATTAGACACCCGGCTGGTGTACTGGAATGGTGCAAGCCGGTGCTAAACTTTTTGATGAAAAACTGTGCAAACGCAGTTTTGCATCAAGAAGTATAAATCTGGGTCATAGTTTTTATATATATTACATAACTCTGCGGAATTCCTCAGAGTGAAACTCTGCAAGCTCCACCCACCCTTAGAGTTTGTAATGGTAGAAAAATAAAGTGATGAGTTTGATGAAATCCGTATACACAAAGTTAACTCTTCAGTTTAATTTTCACAACACAGTGCCATATTTCCATTATTTGAAGTAGGAGAAATTTAAAGTGCAGAAAAATGTCCCATATTCTGAAAATATTTTCAGAACATTTTTCTGCACTTTAAATTTCTCCCATTTATAAAACAAATGATTGGATGTTTCTTGTAACCATGCCACATATGGCAAAATGTATGTCCTGTGCCACAAGTACATATGGCACAGTCTCTCAGTCACCTGTACACCTATATCCCATTCATAATAAAGACCATGGGGCCATCCGCCAAGGTACCGCCGCTGAATGACCGCACCGCGGTCAAAAGACCGCGGCGGCCATTCAGACATTTCCTCTGGGCCGGCGGGCGCTCTCCAAAAGAGCGCCCGCCGGCCCAGAGGAAATGCCCCTGCAACGAGGACGCCGGCTCAGAATTGAGCCGGCGTAGTTGCAGGGGTGCGACGGGTGCAGTTGCACCCGTCGCGTATTTCAGTGTCTGCTTAGCAGACACTGAAATACTTTGCGGGGCCCTCTTACGGGGGCCCCTGCAGTGCCCATGCCATGGGCATGGGCACTGCAGGGGCCCCCAGGGGCCCCGCAGCACCCCCTACCGCCATCCTGTTCCTGGCGGGAGACCCGCCAGGAACAGGATGGCGGTAGGGGGTGTCAGAATCCCCATGGCTGCGGAGCGCGCTCCGCAGCCATGGAGGATTCTGTAGGGCAGTTTACCGCCGGTTTACCCTTTCTGACCGCGGCTGAACCGCCGCGGTCAGAATGCCCTCGGGAGCACCGCCAGCCTGTTGGCGGTGCTCCCGTGGTCGGTGACCCTGGCGGTCACCGGCCGCCAGGGTCAGAATGACCCCCCATGTTCTCACTGACGAATGTCAGCTCTGTCATAGTGTCCCTAGTCAAGGTATTTTGTTCTAACCATAGTATCTGTCTCTATGAACATTAGTCTTAAGGCCAATTAAGTTGGGCATGGGGGCACTTGGTAAGAATGCATGACTTGCTTAGCCTTCAGTAGCTCACAGTGATTTTCACTCATCAGAAGTAGCTCTCACTACAGAAAAGGTTGGAGACCTCTGCTTTAGAATGTATGTTCAACAAAATATCATATGTGGAGGAAGAGGCATCACATGAGCTTTGACTCCAGAGGCATCATAGGTAAGTGAAATTGTATGACCTTTGATCCCCGCAAATTCTAAGTCAGCACTCTGATTGCCTAAAGAGTTTTCTGTATTATTAATAAGAACTCCAATTACCCAGACACAGCCCAGGTGACCCATGTATAGCCTCTATTGGACAAAGTGTAGCTAACACACACAGAAGTATACCCTCCAATGTCCTGTCCCCATACAACTACATACGTTTCTCCTTAATCCCCTATATATTATCCATGCATGCAAATTTGACTTTAGATGCCAAATTTAGAGTAGCATCTCACAAAACGAAACAGACTACTTATTACCACCTGTAAATTCTTAGTGCAGGCCCATGCACAGGGATACCCATCCAAATGTTTCCTGCAAATCCTTTTGTGAAAGTACTGTTTCAAAAGCCAATGCAGCCTCTTTGTACATAGTTACAAACACAAATCCTCTGAATGCTCAGATGTAACTTCAACTGACAACTACAGCTTTCCTACAGGAAGTCATATTTCTCAGATGGTCAGTTAACACTTGTTATGGGCATGAATATCCACATAATGCCAGGTACTGCTTCCTCGCATTCCTGTTCACTGAATGGCATCACAACAGAGTGCAAACGCCACATGCAGAGTTACAACCTCAAATGGGGTAGCCTTTGCATTTGAGCAGCTGTTTCAGGAGCCCATGCTAGGGATTTTGGGCCTGCAGTGATAATCTGAGGTTACATTTGAACATGTGCAATCCTCAAACTTCCAAGGCAGCTTCCCACTCTGTAAGCGAGTCCGTTGACACATGCCACATGTCACAAAGCTTCGGTTTTCATCAAATGTTCACTCCTGGCTCACAACTTACAAATGTAGCCACCAAACACTGCTGCAATTTACATTCCACGCTGCACTTCTTTCCCTCATATTTGTTTATTCTTTCCAGTGATGCCAATAGGAGCAACCAGTCACACCAATTCCTAAGGAACCTGGTTCAAATCTTGGGAAAAAAGTATGCATTATACACCAACAACTGAGTTTTAGATATAACCTTTTAAGTGGGTCTCAGAAGTTGGATCTCTAGTAGGTCTGGGGTTAGCTCATGGACTTTCACTCTACGGAATTTCGAGTCACTGAAAAAATCCATGGAATTCTGTGGAATTCTGCATGCAGGTGGAGCTAGTACACAGTCACCCCTAGTTCCAAGCCCAGTGTGTATACAAACAGGGTGCAGTGTAATGCTGCGATGTACGAAGTTTTGTGATCAAGCACGATATGGCCAATGAAAGTGGCACACGTAGTGGCACGAGTGGGCCTAAGCTGTGGTGTGCTGTAAATGCTGCTTTAATTTCCAACCCCCATTTATTGGCACACTGTTACAGTGCCAATGGCGAGCATGTGAATTGCCATTCCTTTGTGGTGGTGAGGTGCCTGGTGAGGAGTCAGTGTAAGGAAGGGAGCGAAAGTAGAGGAGTCTGATATAGCACATGGCCCTACTCAGCTGACACGGTCAAGGCAATCATAGTTGCATTGTCTGGCTGTGCAATTAAAGCAACACAGCCAGAGGAGACAGTGAAGCTGCACATGACTTAGGAGAGCACAAGAATGGCAACATACAGCACATTGCGTACCCACGTGGAGCAATCAGCTCAATTGCAGAAAACACAAATATTCAGATGGCCCTGCTTTTAAAGATTCTTATAACACCTAATGTCTGGTTCCCAAATGAGACAGTACGTTCCGCAGACACCAACATAATAATCATAATAATACACTTGGACAAGTATATAAAGTAGCACATTTGCCTTCTTTATGTTTCACATCACACCATCTCCAGAGCTTAGGGGTGACTGCAATTTTATGGATGGGGTTTAAAGACTACCTACCAATCTTTGTGACTATTACAGTGCAAAGAGTGTTAGTAGCGTATGGAAATGCACAACTATCTATGTTAGAAACATACACTGATGAACCTTGGATGACCCAGCGAGGGATGTTGAAAACAAACAAACTTCATCAGAACAATCACTACCATAAGTACAAAAGCTTTGGGGCTGGGCAAACTAAACACAGAACCTGTACCAGCCAGGAAGATTTGTCCTTTGAGGAGAAAAAGACAACACTACCATAAATTACAAAATCAATGGGAGTGTGGGCTGCCAAGCCTGGAAGCTTGAAGAGGGATGCATCATTTACTGAAAATGCTGGTGCTGCAGAGCTCGATGTAAGGGAAGGAGGGAGTTAGTAAGGGGCGTAAGGATGTTGGGTTGAGGACTCATTCTCTTCACCAATCGCACACTAGTTAGTGCTCACCTAAAGGACTCAACTGGGGACTTCTGCAGGTTGATACGGAAGCAAATCATTTTACTTGTCAGTACCACCAAATCCACGGCAGACACAGCATTACCCAAATCCAAACCACAGCACCTATGGCTTGCGGAATGTGATGTAAGACATGAAATGACAATATGCAGCAAAATACTAGGGATGAGCATGGCAGCATGCAAGTAAACTCCGTTTCACTGATGGTAGTTGGAGTTTTTAGCCAAACTCCTCACTCCAAGAGGAGCAAGGAGTAGCAAATACTCCAAGAGCTCTGCTGGTGGAACAGAGATTGCCACCCAACCCTATTATCTAGTTACCCTGTCCAAGTAGAGACCACAATCCTAATTTGGGTAAGTCAGTTACACTCCCTATATTAACCTGTGCTCACCCTCTGGTAGCTTGGGCAGAGCACTCAGGCCTAACTTAAGAGGCAATGTGTAAAGTATTTGTGCAACACTTAGAATACAGTACCGTCATGTAAACCCCACAACAAGACTCTGCACAGGGTTAGAATGAAAGAGAATATTTATCTGAGCAAAACAAGATCAGAATGATAAAAATCTAATCAGTAGAAGTTGAGATATGAATTTTTAAAGGTTAAATGAGAAATAGTGCCTAGGAGTCACTAGTGGTCAAAAGGTTACTTGAGGTCGAGAGGTTCCAGTGCAAATCCAAAGTTCAGGCTGGCCATGATGGAGAGCCAGTTACAAAACCCAGACAGATCCCGCTAACAAAGTACCTTGAATGGAGATATGGTCAACGTCAAGAGTCCACTGTGTCAGCTTTGAGCTGCATAAAGGGGGACCTGCATTTTCGATCCACAGTGAGCATCTTTGTCGAACCACCCAGGCTGTGGATCTGATGTCATCGAGCAGCCTTTGCGCTGGTGTCAAAGGGCATGTGTCTACATTTTACAAGCTCTCAAGGCGAGGTATCACATTTTGCAGGAATCAGCTGCAGAACACACTTCTGAGGCCCAGGACTGGAGATGTCTCTAAGACTGCAGAAGAACAGGGGGCAAGCCAGCAAGCCCTTGGAGTCACTCTGGGTAAGTAAGATGGGTCAAGTCCTTGTCTGCAGCAGAGCAGAGATCAGCAGGCAGCAGGGCAGTACAACAAAGTAGAAAAGCAGTTCCTTGGAACAGTCAATCCAGGCAGATTGCCAATCCTTGCATCACAGCAGTCTTTACTCCAGCAGAGTGCTTCCCAAGTCCAGTAGTGATCTGATTTCAGAGGGTCAGAGCCCCAGTGCTTATAAACAAAAGTGCTCCTGAAGTGGGGGGTGACTTTAAACAGCTACTTGAAGTGCACAGGTCCATCTTTCTTCCCAGCCCTGGTACCTGGCTATCAGTTGGGGGTAATCAGCGTTTTGTGTGGGGCTCAGGCCACTACCCTTTGAAGTGTAAGTGCGAGCTGTTCTCATCCTCCCTCCCCTGGAAGACCCATCTGTATGCAAATGAATTCAGATGCAGTTGTGGCTGTCGGAAGGGAATGCAAAAGATGTAGCTGTCACCCAGCTCAGTTTAAATGTGTATTGGAGACAAGTTTAAGGCACACAGAGCATGACGGCAGAGAAATGCAAATTTTCTAAAAGTTGCATTTCTAAAATAGTGATAATAAATCTGACTACACCATTAAAGAGGATTTAGCATTACTATTCCCATTATATGAAACATGATGTAGCTACTCCTCTCTGATAAGGAATTACAACTTAAAAACATATTAAGGAATTCCTAATGGTGGTCTATGAGAGCAGTAGACCTCACAATAGTGAAAAATTACTTTGGGAGTGTTTCACTACCAGGACATGTAAAACTTAGAAGCAGATGTCCTGTCTTTTATATGCAAAGCAACCTGCTGTATAGGCTACCTAGGGCCTACATTATGGGTGATTTATTTGTAATAAAAGGAGGGTTTAAGGCTTGGCAAGGGGACTTAAATGTCAAGTCAAATTAGCAGTGAGACTGCAAAAACAGGTTCTGCAGTAGCACGCCCAAGACATGTTTACAGGGCTGCTTAAGTGGGGGGCACAATCAGTGCTGCATGCTCACTAGTAGCATATAATGTACGGGCCATGGCTATATGGTATATCACTTTTCAATTGGCTTACACGTAAATTTAATATGCCAATTGTGGATACACCAATGTTATCATGTTCAGGGTGAGAAGCACATACACTTTAGCACTAGTTAGCAGTGGTAGTGTTCAGAGTCCTAAGGCCAACAAAAAGATAAAGTGAAAAACAAGAGGTGAAAAGCAAAACGTCTGAGGTAAGACCACCCTAAGAATCCCAGGTCTGACAGTGAAACCTTGTTAAGACATTTGTACATGGTCGGGTGAGTGACTGAATCGATGTTGGGCCAACTAAAAAAGTTATCCTTGTGTTTAATCCCTTTTTTGGGGGTCAAACTTCAAGAGTGGAATCAACAACTGTTCAGACAGTAAATCACAGGATCTTACTGCTGACAATCTAAAAAAACATTCAACATCATCTCTATAGACTTAGCTTTGTTCTTAAAAAGATGAATCATTCACAATTAGCACTTAAGAACCAAGGCTAAATCATGTTTATCTCACAATGCAAGAAAACTCGCTCACACAAAGATGGTGCAGATTAGCAAATGAAGGGCCTGAATCACTGATGCAAACATACACTTTTGAACAAGTTTCTCTTTTTTTGGTATTCACATACTACAAGTTAATATGTAGTTTATGAATGTGGAGACTCTGCAAAGGTCATAATCTCTGTGGAGATCATAAAAAGATAGTACTATTATATATTTTTATGTGCAGAGCTCTCTGTCCTGACTGCGGAGTCTCCACAGTTGTAAACTTACAACTAACTCGTAGTTTGAGAATATCAAAAACAAATTAAACTTACACAAATATGTAAGTCTACCTTTGTAAATCAATCCCCATGTGACTATTGGCCTGATTTAGATCTCAGCAGTGTTACTGCTGAGCTGCATCAATGGTGGGCCCAAAATGATTCTCAACCCAACTGTGTGTCATCCACCATATTTAGTTGTTACAGTTTTGCATGCGGATTGAATTATGATGGATTGCTGATGGAAGGAAAAGGTTGATCCCAATGGACTTGTACAATGGCATAGGCCATGGAATAAAGGTAAGTGACAGACACACACAAACACACATACTGTCCCTTTGCCATATGTGTACCTCTGCACTGCAGACTATACACACACCACATACGCACAATAACCGATTGCCATTCAAGCACAACCTGTACATGTTGAAAACACACATTGACATACATCAATGACACAACATACACACACCATTGACGCTGCACCCACACATGACACAACTACAACAACCAACACAACTATACACTCAGCTACACACACACTCACACAGAAGCACAACTGCATATATCACAACAACCATAGCCACACAACAACATTCACCTGAATGTGTCACACAGCAACACAACATAAACAAAAAAAAATGGTCTCACATGCAAGTGACACACATAGAGACACAGCCACACCACCAACTCCAGCACTCTCCACCTCAAACAGCCAAGTCCACACACACACACTGACTCACATATATAACAGATAGGACAAAGCTACCCTTACAGGTCCCCTTGCAATCCACCTGCATGGACACTGATGCCCAGTGTGAGTGTACTGTCATTGTGGTGCCAGCATTCGTTTTGCAATGAATAATGACACCACAATGACAGTTGTGTACCCAGCCATGTGTGACACAATTGTCATCCTGACATATGCATGTCACAATGATTAATAAAATTACTGTGACATATATATACATATATATATATATATATATATATATATATATATATATATATATATATATATATATATATATATATATATATATATATATGTATATATATATATACACATATACATATATATGCCTACAGTGGTACTGACCTCCCATGAAGTGCCCACCTAATGTACCCTTGCAATGCGGAAACCCTACCTACGAGTCAGGTGACTGGGGCGTTGAGTGGCAGGAGTGACGGCAGGTGTTTTCCAGTCATGTCCAGTCGAAAATGTGGTGAAATGGGGAAAAAAGATGAGTTTTCACCCCCTTCCCAATCAGCCAACTCAAACATGAAGGTCAGTCGGCCACTTTTTTCTTTGCAGTATGGCACACCCAAATCTACAAGGCAGGAGAGGTGTACAGGGTCCTGCCGTCAGCCACTTTTCCCTCTCGCACCATCAATGAGGGTCGAGCTTCTTGGCTGAGATGACAGCTCAAATGTAGGCTTTCGTCTATGGAACTGCTAACATCTAAATACAACTGGTGGACTGTTGTGGCGGCGGATGGGTTTTCAGTCGAAAAGTCAACTGCGGGACCATTACAGCCAAGATGTAAAACAATCTTTATATTTTTTCCACTCTTAACTTCATGCCATAGTTGTAGCTACATATTTTCTGTGACATGATACAATTATAGAAACACACAACACCAATTGTCTTCCCTCACAGGTCACATCAGTTGCTCACACACAGGTAAGGAACATAGATAATAATAGGGTATTCTGCGGACAATCCATCACAAAGCATTTTGGTGCTTATTGAGGACAAGATGCACTCTACAAATGAGATTATAATACAATGCAATTTAGCACTGTCACAATTGAATGCATCAGTTTGCTAACCGAGATGTTGGAATTAATTATCAGTCTTAATTTTGCCCATTTTGCCCATGGGGAGATAATATTCTTGGTAGGTGGATTATTTATATTTTATAAAAGTGTTTTGTTTTCTTCTGCCTTAGCCCCACTTATACTAAGTTGTTTTTTTTCTTCATTGAGAATGGGATCCTCAGAAAGTTAGGTAATAGCATCTGTAGATCTTAGGCTGGGAAAATGGGCAACAAAAAGCACCATATTGAGTTACTTGTGACTTACTACACTATTTGCCCTAACTTGCTTGTTATTCTTCCTGCAGGTGCACAGCATTTTAATCATACAAAAAATACTTCAATGGCTTCCCAAATATAAATACTCCTTTATCCCTTCCTCTATGTCAAAGTCAGTTTAATGGTGGTAAATGATCTGTGAGTGGGAATGCTGGAACTGTTTGGCTTTGCCCCTGACAGAGATATCACTATTTCTCCTCTATCATCTGTATGATATAATATTTTCTTTATCTGATTCATCTTTCATTATGCTCATCCTTTGTGAGCAGGACCAAATTATAATTGAGTTTGAAATGTATGCTTCAATATCCGCTAAAATAGGACAATTAACATAACACATATTCGTAGGAAAATACCTCTTTTTGGCATGGTTACTTCCACTTTTTGCTTGAGTCAGTGTGTTTTGACTGTGTTCACAAGGATCCTGCTAACCAGGACCCCAGTGAATGTTCTCTCTCCCTCTAAATGTGGCTGCTTGTGACTTCACACACTCTGCATTTGGCATACTAGTGCCCCAATATAAGTCTCTAGTATGTGATATCCAAGTACCCAGGTCTTTGGGGCACCAGGGGTTCCCATGTGCTTCAGCATGTATTCCACCCATGGGAGCCCATTCGAAATGTGTCTGTAGGCCAGCCTTTGCAGCCTGCCACCAGGTCATTGTAAGTCACTCCTATGGTAGGCCTTCCCTGCCCAGAGGTCCGGGTGCAGGTACCTGTGTGTGAAAGCACTCATGCATGAGCAGAGGTGCCCCTACAAACTGCAGCTCCATCTTCCTGGACTTCGTAAGTGCGGGGTTGCCATTTTGCGTATGTACTGGACAAGGTCACTACTTCTGTCAAGCTTCATAATGATAACTCCAAACCTGGGTATGTTTGTTACCAAAGCATGTAAGAATCATACACCAATACTGTTACACCCTGGGGGCTTCTTAGAGGTCCCCCACCTTTGCTCCTAAGAGTTTTCCCAAGCAGCCTGCAATGCTACCATCATACAGACAGGATTCTGCCCTCCTGCTGCTTGACCAGCTCAAGCTCAGGAAGACAAAACAAAGGATTTCCTGTGGGAGCGGGAGGTAGCACCCTCTTCCGTGGAAATAGGTGTTACATGGCTTGTGAGGGGTAGCCTCCCAAAGCCACTGGTATGCTTTCAAGGGAACATTTGGTGCCCTCCTTGCATAAACTGGATTGCACCAGTCCAGGGACCTCCATTCCCCCCTCTGGAGTGAAACTGGACAATGGAAAGGGTAGTATTCACTCTCCTGTCCATCACCACCCCAGGGGTGGTGCTCAGAGCTCCTCCAGGTGGCCACTTGTTTCTGCCATATTGAATCCAAGGTGGGCAGAGGTCTCTGGGAGCATCTGAGTGGCCAGAACAGGCAAGTGACATCACAGCCCCTCCTGAGAGGTGGTCACCCTGCTAGGTGACCAATCCCAGTTCCTGGGCTATTTAGGGTCTCCCTCTTAGGTGTGTCCTCAGATTCAATATGCAAGATTCCAGGTGAACTCCTTATTTTCTTCACCTTCTGGCACTGGAACTGCTCCTGGACCCTCCAGGTACCGGCAATCCGCAACTACAGCAACAACTCTGCTGTGCATCTCTGCTCAGCAACATCGTTTCTCTGGCTCCTTCCAGCAACTGCAACATTTCCCCGGCTGTGCATCCTTTGAGGATGATGAGTCTTCAGTCTGCACAAGAAGCAAGAAGGTATATCCTTTGGAGTGAAGGAATCACTCCCCTGCATTCGCAGGCACCTGTGACGTAGGACTCCTTTCTAGATGCGCTGCATGGGCTTGATTCAGGTGCTTGCTGCCTGTGGATCGCCTGTGGGGGCTGTCTTCTCTTACTGTGACTCTCCTCACTGCTGAGAGTAACCAAAGGCTCCTTTCCATTGGTTGAGTCTCCCTGGACCTTGCTGGTCCCCAACAGCTCTGCATTTCTTCTTACATGGCATTTGACTTTGCCAAGGCTTGTTGGTGGTTTTTCCACACCATTTACCGACTGCAATCCTTCTTCCAGCATGGGACATCAACTGCATTACTTCAGGAACTCTTCAGCTGCTTCTGTGCTGCACTGTTGACTGTCTTTTTCACTGTCGACCTGGTCCTACATCCACAGACGGGTGGGTAGTGGCTCCTGCCACGACCGGACACTCCAACATGAACTGGACTTGGTTCCCTTCTTTTACATTCTTCCTCTTCCAGGATCCATCTTTGGTTTCTTGCAGTCTGGTCTGGGTCTTGCATTATCCTCTTCTGAAGTTCTTTTGCTGAGTTTGGGGAACACCAGATAATTGCCTATTTTCTCCTGGTCACTGGGGTGCACTCTGATACTTACCTTGTGGGTTTCCCAGTTCCCTCAGCTTCCCTCTACTGATTCCACTTCCTTGGGTGGGAGCCTTGACTAGTTTGGGTATTGCCTATACAGTGTTTTGGTGTTTGTGTCACCATAATAAAGTACCTTTATTTCTGTAAAACTGTGTGGTTCTTTCAAGCGTGTAAGTGCTGTGTGACGACAGTGGTATTGCATAAGCTTTGCATGTTTCCTAGAAAAGTCTTGGCTGCTCATCCACAGCTACCTCTAGAGAGCCCTGGCTTTTTAGACGCTGCCTCACTGATAGGAGATACCTGGACCTGGTATAAGGTGATAACACCGTAGGTGCTCACCACACACCAGACCAGCTTCTTACAATATTCACTTCTCATTCCTAACTTAGTAAAAAACTGTTTCTCTCATGCAGATTTTAGAAAACAGAAACAAGCCACCTGAATTTTTAGTAAATTTTGGTTAACTAGTGATGTTAGGTTGTTCTAAAGAAATCAAAACTCTAATGGTTGACTTTGTTTACTAGGAAACATCTAACGCTCATATTAGGTAATTTTAAATTACTTTGGGCCTCATTACGACCATGGTGTCCGGCGGTAAGCTGGCGGTAACACCGACAACAGGCTGGCGGAGTTCCGCCAGCTATTATGATTATGGCGCTATAGCCATGGCCATACCACTGGCCCCTCCACTATACCCCCAGGCTTTCACCTGGCGGTCATAATCCCCAGGGCAGGGGTGCTTTCTGCCCTGGGGATTATGAGTCCCCGACCGCCAGCCTGGCCACGGCAGTAAACACTGCCATGGAAAGGCTGGCGGTAAGGGGGACTTTGGGTGCTCCTGGGGGTGCCTGCACTGCCTATGCACTTGGCATGGGGAGTTCAGGGGCCCCCTGGCATAGCCCCATCGCACATTTCACTGCCCCAATTTCTGCCCCTGCTGCACATCAACATTGCCACCAGATCTATTACGAGCCGGCAGCAATGTTGATGTGACTTTTCCGCTGGGCCAGCAGACAGTAACACTGTTACCGTCCACTGGCCCAGTGGAAAAGTCGAAATAGGGAGCCAGGAATACCAGTATTCTGGCACCCGCTGCCTCAGCGGTTTTCTAAGAAGACTGCTGAGGTTGTAACGAGGGCTTTTGTTATAAAGGTTTACATGTATTTTGCTTTTTAAATTAGTTAGAAATAATAGTTTTTATAAGTTTTCTAAATCCTTAAGAACTTCTTTGTAAAAATGTGGAAGGGTTTCACAAACATCTAAACTCATTGACTAGTTGTACATACCACACACGCTTCATAGCCAAGGCCTTTGATTGCCACACAAGTCAATTGTCAGAAACACAATTCTTAACTTTGGTATTATTATTTTTTTATTGTAGTACTTTTACATGAAATGACGAGCAAATTTCAACCGCAGGGACGAGGGAGCAATTTTGTACTTTATGCTGTTTTCCACAACCACACTGTAGGTAAGCTGACTGTTTTCTCATGCCTTTTCTACAGAATATAACATTAAACTCTATAGGGAAGTAAAGGCTTATACAACACCAAAAAAACTTTGAAGCCTCCTTTATCTAGGGAACTGTATTTATCTTTGCAATACAGAAGGCTATTAGGTTAAGATGCAGCACTATTTTTAAACTTGGTATATTTGCAAGTGACAAAATCTTTCATAATGATGGTCTCATATTGGCTAAAACGCAGCACTTATCTAATATGATATGATCTGTATCACAGGGAAAAGAGGAATTGGGCATTTCCAATGCTCCTTCACAGTTAATTTAATCAACAGAGTTATATACTTGTCCGTCACCGAAGGCGATTGGGCAGATCACCTTCAGGTCTCAGCCCTATCTTGGACACAGAAAGTTAGATAATATGATTTTGTTTTTGCTATTTTATATTGCTTTGTGTGAAAAATGGATTTCTTAACTTGGCGTGAGGGCTCTATTTTGTCTAACATTTCAGTTCCATTTGTTCTGTGCTACGAGCAAAATAGTATGTCCGAGCCCTGCACAACATTTCCTTCCTTGCAAATGTGCTGGTTTCTTAGAGTTGCTTTCGAAACTTTGCAGATGGGCTAATCACCCCATGTTCTAGAAATGTTATCTCTGCATTAGAACATCCTATTCTTGTGGTTCAAAGATGATACAGGAAATGTTTGCTTGAAGGTGTTTGGAAATGATGGCGCTTGTATAGTGTGGTAAAGTGTTGGGTTTTTTTGCAATAAAGGACATCAAATGCCGAGGGAAAGGTCAGTTGCTTGGCCAAAGAGTTTAATTTTGATACTCTTTGGAGGTGACCCACTGCAACTGATAAAATGCTATCCTGAAGCATACTCCAAATCCTTTTATTCTATCTTGTAGAAATTCAGCCTCTTACAAGAAGAGACTCGTAAATCTATTTCACATTTGGTTGTAGTATTTGTACATGGCAAGATTTGCATGAACTGGTTGAGCCTATTGAATTTTAAATGATTCACATTTACTGTTCCAACGAAGTAAGTCTCAAATTTTATGTCTTTCATAAGTTGAGACAATAATAATTGAAGGACATTTCTACAAAGACTTTTTTCTTCTACACCAAAGAACATTTCAAAACATTTTAAGAAATGTTGGTTATAGGATATATTCCGATTCAAAACAATGCTAACATTTTTTATAATTTTTAAGTTGTGAAAGCTTTAAATTAAAGAACTCAACTTTAAATCAATTATGAACAATATACACCTAAAGTTCCTTAGTAAAACAACTTTATGCATCTACCTAAAATTGCAGTAATTGTAAACTGCTATTCTATGGCAGAGTTAAAATAGTTTCTTTTGATTGTGTCTTGTTTTATTTTATATTTGTATTTACATTTTATTTTCTGAAATATTGTTTAAAATTTTGTTGGACCTGGCCCCATCCATAGGGTCACTCCTCATGTTTGCCTTCACTTGCTGAGCCCGTTTTTGTTGGGTTTTATGCCACTATGCAATTTAATTCTACTAATTAGTGGTAAAGTTCTTGTGCTCTCCCTTGAAAACAAGGCAAAATTGGCCTAGACCTGATTAGTACTTTAAATTTGCTTATTCGTCCCTAGTAAACCTTTTGCCAAGCCTAATCCTTCATTTTTAATAATTATAAGGCACTCCTAACCACTCATTGGACAAGATGCATGTCATTTCACAGTCATGATATGTGTACTTAGGTTTTACATGTTCTGACAATGAACAACTCCTAAAGCTGTTTTTCCCTGTGGTAAGGCTATCTCTACAATGGATTAAATTATTACACATAATAAGTGCTAACTTCAGTATGGAAACAGACAGAACTATTCTTGTTCCACTCAAAAAAATTATAAATGAAATCCTCTTTAATGGCAAAGTCGGATTTTAAATTACAACATTGAAATGCCACTTTTAGACAGTTGACCTTTTTCTTCTTAAACTAAATGTGCCTTTCTGCCATTGTTCATGGTTGCATGACTGTGTATGTCTGTCCTTTGATGATTTAATTATCCCTTCCAAACTTAGAACCAAAAGGTTAGAGGTGGGCAGAATATTTTATTCCACCTGCGGAATTGGTGGAAATTGGTGACTCCACATTATTCTTGTAGTGTGGCGTTCTGTATGAATTCCTCCTATTGCTGAGTGATGCCATTGTTTTCCCTTGAGGCTCCAGAAATTAGCACAAGATTAGGCATGCCCCAAAGTAGTTTTCTAAGGCGGGCCATCGCAGGTGTTCGTGAGCAGTTGTGGTCAGTAGGTTGCTTCTCAAGGAGATTCGCTGACACTCAAATAGGTTTTCCACTCGAGCGTCTGCAAAAACATCTTAAATGGCCATGTGCTCTTGTGCACTGCACGGTGCAGGTTGCACTGATTTTTCAGCTCTGCTTGTGCTACTGGCACTAAATTATAGTGCAACATGCATATTTCCACCTGTTGGCGGAACTATGCAGAATCTCGTGGAGTTTGTATGTAATTTGTGGAATTCCAAAGAGTGAAGCTTTACGAGTTCCACCCGTACATAAGAGCCTTGAGTGTGGGGCAGTGTTTTTCTATCCTGAGCAGGATGTCCTGAGGGGTAGTCCTTAGCCTTCTTGAGCTTCAAATGGTAGCTTCAGTGCTTGCCCACCTGTTCCCTGCCTTCTATGGTATACCTGAGCTGCCACTCACAAATGCAGCTCACACCTCAGCTTGCCAGTCCTTTTTTACTCTAGACAGTTTGAAGCTAAACCCTGGAAAGGGGGAAGGTTAGACAAAGGGGACATTCTCCACCAAAAGGCTGGCACTAAGGATAAAAGTGGAACCTTCAAAACCCCTTATCAGAACACTCCTGAACCTGTGGAAGATTCAGAAACATGACTGCCCTGTGTCTGAAAAAGAAAAATCGAACCTCCTTGCCTTGGACCTAGTCCCTCCAGAAATGACTCCAAAGGTCAGCTAGCTGATCTCCTGTTTGAGCTATAGGGACACAATAAGCTCTGAGGGGCCTCCCAGCAGCTATCCAGCTGTCCAACACCAAACAGACCTGCCTCAGCACTGCTGCTTGCGAACATTGGTGTGAAGTCCTGGACCATTGTCTGACATCAGAGTCAACTCCTCCTGCCTCCAACCTACAAGTCGTGAACTGTATGCGATGATTCAAAAGCTTTTGGGCTCTTCATGACCCAAATGCACTCCTTGTGTTGACCAACGACCATCCATGATTCCTGCCAATCCAAATCTTTAGCGATGACCAGCTCTTTGTGCCCGCTCCAACAACTAGCACCAATGACCAGAGTCGACATGGACCTCCAAAGCAAAGCTCCAGTGATGACCAACTTTTCATACTAAAGAGTAACCATCTGCAATGCCTGACCTGCTCCTCGCACCAAAAATGATTTCCTTGCATCCACAGCCAATGCAAAGCTCCGATGCAGCTCCCAGCAATGACTTGGACTCAGAGAACCTAAAATCTTCAGCTTGACGAACTGCGAATGGCCTAAACACATAACTGTACACTAATCCAGCATGACCAAATAATCACAATCAGTGCTTTATGGTTTTTGCTTCTATAGTCACCAAAAACTTTAAAAACTCATAACTCTGGTTGTACTGATTGGATGTTTGTCACTATGATGTAGTTTTATTTATCAATATTTACTATATTTTTCTAACTTGGATTTCATTTTTTTGTATTGTATTTCATCCACTTTACTATTGTTTGAGTACTGCATAAATACTTTATACATTGCCTTTAAGTTAAAGCCTAACTTCTTTTGCACCAACCTACCAGATTACTAAGAACAGATTTATTTAGTGACTTTTGTGTTTCACCTGGAGAAGGATTGTGTTTAATATTCGAGTAGGGCTTTCATCCCTCTCAACAAATACCTTGATTTCCTACAAACATTATGGAAAGATTGTGTCTCATAAATTGCTATCATGAGAAGTGTAACAATTTCAGCATGATTTAGTAGGCCTATCTTGTAAACAAATGTCATCATACTGATTGAAGTAGATGCAAAATATGTACTGTTGTTATGATTCTAATGGTGATCATCATAATGTAACCTACCACTTGAACCTATTTAGTAAGCATTACCATAAAGCTTCAATCTTGCCCCTAGGGTATTTGTATGCTCCTTATTAAAGCATCAGGTGGCAAAATCTGAAGAGGAGAAGAATGGAGCAGATTGTATTAAAGGAAGAGAACCACAAGCACTTTAAACAGGGCAGGTGTGGACTGAGTAATAGTCTTCATATTTTTATAACTTAGTAAGATCACTTTATATCTCATCTCCTGTCATATTAGCATTGAGAGTGGAAGTACAAACTGTCACATGCAAAGAGCATGATCTTTTAAAGGGTGTTAACAATTATGTGTTCCTACCTTTCCTAAATAACATATGTCAGAATTCCTTTCAGAGGGCCATTGGGCAAGCAGGCACTACTGGGACCAGCTGTGTAGGTTTAGGGGGTCATTCTGACTTTGGCGGACGGCGGAGGCCGCCCGCCAAAGTACCGCCGTCAGAATACCGCTGCGCGGTCAAAAGACCGCCGCGGTAATTCTGAGTTTCCCGCTGGGCTGGCGGGCTACCGCCAGAAGGCCGCCAGCCAGGTTCTGGCGGTCAAAACCACCAGAGCCAGGCTGGCGGTAAGGGGGTCGGAATCCCCATGGCGGCGCTGCCTGCAGCGCCGCCATGGAGGATTCCCCAGGGCAGCGGGAAACCGGCGGGACACCGCTGGTTTTCCGTTTCTGACCGCGGCGGTACCGCCACGGTCAGAATGCCCATGGATGCACCGCCAGCCTGTTGGCGGTGCATCCGCAGTCGTTGGCCTGGCGGTAGTCTACCGCCAGGGTCAGAATGACCCCTTAGTCTTTTTCTCATGATGTCCTGGTACCTGGCCTACTATAGGCTCTGATTAACTGGGTCAAGTTCTGTCCCTTCAGCACTTGATTCTCAGTGGTAGTGCAGGTTGAGCAGTCCAAGGCACATCAGAGGGAGTAGGTGCAAGATTTGAGAGGGCTCACAACTTAAAATACCCACTGTTCCCAATAGGGTGATTGTCCGATCCATTACCAATTTTAGTAAAAAAAGAAGTGTTCATTATACACTCCATACTTAATATACAAAATAAATAAACAGTCAAATTTTAAGGCTAGCACCTTCGTACTCAATTGGGGCATATGCACCCCTGTGGGTCCTTTCTCCTCTCCTCTTCTCTTCATTCTGACTCTGCATCTTGGATAGAAGGCAGACGTGACCACAGGTGAGGACCACACTAACTTGTGCATCAAGGTCTTGCTTTGGCCTTAAACGTCAGCTTTTGGGTGGAACACCACCGAGCTAGCACAAGTCTCCATAAATCGCCTGCAGCCCTACTTCAGTCCTATCTGATTACAGTCTCTGAAGGGTTCTGGAGACAGGTCTCTTCTCTCCCCATTCTCCCACAGTAAGCACCACACGTCGCTTTCTTCAGCAGCACTTATGAAGCGATTTTGGACATGGTGGTGTCCGGTCTTATTCTGAGTACCTTGGGTTGCAGGGACTCCTGTGACATGGCATTGGCTACAATGATCCTTATGTTCCCATACATGCATTTTGATGTCTTTGGTGGCTCCCAGATGGCACACTCTGGAGGGTCACAGACACGGACAACAGCTCCAGTCTCAGATGCACTGGGTGATAGTCCACACATTCTCAGAGGCAACGGGCGAGAATCCTGACAATCTTTGATGGCCTTCCCCTGGCATATGGGGCTCACAAACATGGGAGATGGCTCCAATGAAATCAGCAACACCAGGTAACGGTCCACAAATGTACAACACACCTGATGGGAGACACCGACTTTCACCAGAGAGTGTACGTGTCTCTTGGAACACCAGTCCCAAATGGAGAGGGTGTCTCCCACTCTGCTCACTGGGATCAATTTTGTCTGGATCCTCACTGGACCTTGCTCCCTCCAGGCTCTCTCCTCTTCCTCCTTGTTAAAGTATTCACTGGAATTGTTAGGCAGGCTTCTAAGCACTCTCCTCTTTCTCACAGAGTCAACTAGTCTTGGCAGGGTGGCAGACTTCTGGTGCTCCAGGCACAGAGCAATTTTTCTCAGATAAAAGGTGATGGCACCTTAACCAGATGACAGGCTAACAGATCTGATCCTCAGTTCTGGTTCCAGCACACAGACTTGCCAGTGATCATCCTCCGATGTAAAAACAGTGCAGTTCAGCAAAGTATGTGGCACATAATCCCATCTTTATAGTCCAAATCCAGACACATATGTGATGGAGGGGCATATTTATTATACTTTCACACAGTGCAACTCAACAAGCTACCTTGATGTGTGATAGAGAAAGGGGAGGGGTGTGCGATAATTAACATCATAAGATCATTCCTGTTATTTACTTGCCCTAGTGCATTTTTGGAAGTCTAATGCCAATGCATTCACCCCGGCACCATGGTGTAATTGTAAGCAGGATTGTTTTTGTGCCGGAAGGGACATCTTTCCCACAGGCATTTTCCTCTGTCTATGTGTTCTGCAGAATGCAGCAAATGTAGAAAAAGGAAAAACGTGGAGAAATAAACATATTTCTCGTTGTTACGCCTCCCCTGGGGAGGCGTAAAATTTTGACTCACTTCCAGGTCTACCACCAATGGTATATCTGGGAATGAGCCAAAATAAATGGGGAATGCATGGAACACCCACGCTTCACCCATGTAATCCTCCCTGCAGCAAAGTAACCCAAGGCAGTAATCTGTGCTGCCCTGCGTTCCTGCAGATTTATGAAACCATGCAGTGCTACGCAAGGTGGCCTTGATTGGCTTGATAAATTTTCCTTACGTTTTACGTCACCCTTGCACCCCTTATGTGGCACAAAGGTGATCAAGACCTTAATAAATATGTTCCTTAATGTCTGTCTTTTGTTGCAGTTCACACCTCCCTGCCCTTTCTAGGTCTTGGATGTCTGAAATAGGCCCCCTAGTCTTCAATGTACCATCCACAGGCATGCACAGGCAAAACAGTATGTTCAGGCAAGTATCACATGTTGTCTGGCACTACCTGCATTACATGCAGGCCAAGGGTGAGGTAAGTAAACAGTCATGCACCATAACACATGTCCCACTAGGTCCCCACTCCAGAGACTCAGGTAAAAAGGCCTTTTCCTATTACTAATTTTACTGAGCACAAAAGTGTGTATGCTGCCACCACTGTGCTTTTATCACTTAACCCCACCCAGGTAAGGGTATTGGCATTACCATGAGACAGGGCTAGATCATGGCTCACACACATCGGGGTCATTCCGACCCTGGCGGTCCATGACCGTCAGGGCCGGGGTCCGTGGAAGCACCGCCAACAGGCTGGCGGTGCTTCCTGGCCAATTCTGACCGCGGCGGTAAAGCGGTTTCCCGGCGGTTTTCCCCTGGCCAAAGGAATCCTCCATGGTGGCGCTGCAAGCAGCGCCGCCATGGGGATTCCGACCCCCTTCCAGCCAGCCTGTTCCTGGCGGTTTACACCGCCAGGAAGAGGCTGGCGGGAACAGGTGTCGTGGGGCCCCTGGGGCCCCCTGCACTGCCCATGCCACACTGGCATGGGCAGTGCAGGGGGCCCCCTAACAGGGCCCCATAAAGATTTTCAGTGTCTGCTTGGCAGACACTGAAAATCGCGACGGGTGCCACTGCACCCGTCGCACTGCAGCAAATCCGCCGGCTCCATTCGGAGCTGGCTTCATCTTTGCTGGGGCTTTCCCGCTGGGCCGGCGGGCGATCTTTTGCAGATCGCCCGCCGGCCCAGCGGGAAAGTCGGAATGTCCCCCGCTGTCATCTGACCGCGGGGCGGTGTTTGGGCGGTTTCCGCCTGGCGGGCGGCGCCCGCCACCCGCCGGGGTCGGAATGACCCCCATAATCAGTGTTGGCCCATGACCAACAATCAGCACCGGACATCCAAATATCATTAGAGCTGGGGTAGTCAGGGCAGGGTACACGTTTACTGTCATGAAGGGGAGTTTTCAATCCCAACACAATGCTTGATTGAAGGACACATGGTTTAAAGGAAAATAGTGACAGAACATCAACTTCTTGAGAATACATGTTATATTGCAAATGTGAATTGTCTTTTCTTAAGCTTCACAAAATTGAATATCAGTTGTTAGACCTGGCAGCCTTAGAGTGGTCTTTCTCCCAACTTTTTGGTTGCCTCTCTCCATTTTCTGACCTTGGTTTAGCTGAATTTAGTACTCTGTGCACTTTACCATTGATAACTAGTGCTAAAGTACCTTTGCTCTTTCCCCTAAAACATGGTAACATTGGCTTGTACCCAATTGGCATATTTAATTTCCTAGTCCCTAGTAAATTGCAATACAAGTGGTCAGGGCTTTTAAATTAAATGCTGCAAGTGGGCCTGCAGCACTGATTATGCCACCCACCTAAGTAGCTCCTTAGTCATGTCTTAGGCCTGACACTGAAGAGCCTGTGTGCAGTTTTAAACTACCATGTCTACCTGGCAATCTAAAACTCCTGTGAGGCCTAAATCTTCCCGTTTTACACATATGTCACCCCTAAGGTAGGTCATATGGGACCCACATGGCAGTGTGCAATGTATTTAAAAGTTAGGCTGTACTTTTAAGTTTTTGCATGCCTCAGTAATTTTTCACTACTGCAAGACCTAACATTGGGATTACCTTATTACATCTTACAAGTGGATCCAGCCATCTGAAAATCAATTGTGACCCTGCTGCAGACGTGGGTCCCTTGTTTACTGTGCCACTGGATTCAAGCCAGCCCGGCAGTTCAGGCCGGTCTGTTCCCATGGAGAGCAGAGTCAAGACTGATTTGCATATGGCTGGGTCCACACTGGGGTGACATGGTGAGCAAAAGAACAATGGATGTAACCCAGATCTGTGACTGGGGATGAGTGTTTGAAAAGTTTCAGTACTCCATCCATCATCCTTTTGTATTGCTAAAGTCACCCTAGGTGGCCAGGGTTTCTCCAGACGTGCGTCTATTGCTCACTGTGCCATTGGATTTAAGCTACCCTAGCTGCTGAGGGGTGATACTCAAAAACTTTTCCCATGATGCCTGTTTCTGGTCCAGGGAAGATCTAGCCTGGCAGTTCGGGCTGTACTGTTCCCATGGGCAGTAGTGTCAAGCTGATTTGCATATGGGTGGGTCCAATCAAGTGGCATGGTAAGCAAGAGAGCAATGGATTTTACCCCGATTTGTGACTGGGGGTGAGTGTTTGAAATGTTTCTGCATTCCGTCCATCATTCTTTTGTGTTGCTGCACCTCATTAATACCAGCCTGAAACCCAAATATAGCAATAAGCAACAAAAAGATGTCCAGTCCAGTTTTGCAAAGTGCCATCTATCAGACAGCAAAGTGTCACTGCATTTTTAGCAACTTTTGAACCATTTGAGCTAGGAACAATGTTTTGTTAAAATCTGCAGATTATACGGCAGATGATGGGTTGTGTGGCAAATGCGGCAATTCTATAGTAATGCGAAAATGACTGTGGCTGCACAATTGCGTATTTCCAGCAGTCATAATTATACTCATGTGAAGCAGTTGTTACCTTTCCTTGCAAAAGATGGATAAAATATGGCTTATGATTTTAAAAGAGTATCTACTAGCCCTAAATTAGTGTTAAAGTGAGCAAGTGAGAAAATGAGCAAGAGAGTGAATGCTTGATTGAGTGAGCTTGCAAAAGAATGCTTTTAGAATACACTTTATCCCTTTTTATGAGTGTTCTGGGAATTACGCCAGCATTCCCTCACCTCTATAGTTACCAATACTATAGAAACTAAGAACAGAAGCCAATCAGTTTTGGAAATTCCAGGCTTTTTCTGCCAGTGTGAGGCTTTGGAGCTATGTTTCTGATCATATTGAATTGAACCGGATTCTCCATCTCATCTGTAAGGAACTAAAGACCAACTTCTTCAGCATGTTTATATCTTACTAGAATTATTTCCATTTCTTATTTTGCATTCCTCCTATCAATGTACTTTATGTGCATTCATCTCTAGTTCTATACAAAGCACTGCCTTGCCCTTCTAGGTCACTGCTACATTAATACTACTAACACATATACTATAAATAAATAAAGGTACATTCAGAAATGAGGAATATAAAGGAGGATCTGTAACTCTGGGCACACCTCTCATGGCAGTTTCTCATTTTGGCAATGATTTTTTTCCTGGGATTTCAGCTATTTTCAGTATTTGAAATGTGTGCATGAAAAATTAACAGATTTGGGCCCTGATTTATACTTTTTGGTGCAAAACTGCACTAATGCAGTTTTGCACCAAAAAGTTTCACACCGGCTTGCACCATTTCTGTGCACCAGCCGGGCACCATATTTATGGAATGGTGCAAGCCGGTGAAAAGGGAAGGCTAGTGGTAAAAAAATGACGTTAGTCGGGTGGGGCTGGCGGTATGGTAGAAGGGGTTTTTGCATAAAAAAATGATGTTTGGCAGGTTAGAGCACAAAAAATGACTCTAACCTTCCTAGAGTCATTTTCTGATGCAAAACCATCCACACCTCATGACTCCTGTCATGTCCACCACCCCAATGGCCAGCACAGGGAACCAGGGTCCCCTGGGCATGGCCATTGCACCCAGTGCCATGTAGGGGGGCCATTTCAGGGATGGCAATACTTACCTGTACTTACCTACACTTACCTGGGATGGGGTTCCCCATCCTCCGCTGTCCCTCTGGTGTGGGTGAGGGTGTGCCTGAGGCCTGAGGCCTGGGGTGGGCACCTGTGGGCCTATTCCATGGTGTTCCACCATGGAAATAGGCTCACAGGTCCCCTAACGCTTGCCATGACCCAGGTGTTAAAAAATTGTGCAAAGCAAGCTGACTCCTCCTTGCGTTAGTTTAGCTCGGGGGTTAAATATGGCGCAAAGGCCATAGAGTAATTTTTCACACAGGATTGCCTACTTCGCATCTCATTGATGCAAAGTAGGTTTCCACGACCAAAAAACAACTTTAACTCCATAAATTTGTCGCTAGACAGGTCTAGTGCGAAAGTATAAATATGAAGTTAGTTTTGCACCAAATTTGTTTAAAAGAATGATGCAAATTTGGCGTAAAACAAGTATAAATATGCCCTTTGCAGTGCTCCTGCAAATCTCGTAAACTTGATGAAGCACATTTCTACCATTAATGGGCCTATGGGAATAAAGAGACCATTCTAATGTGGGCATGAATATTGGAAAATTCTCTAGCAACATTCAGGACATTGCTGGCATGTCATCACTTGAATTAACAGTGGCAGACTAGTTCACTTTTTCCCAGCTTTGGACTTAACCAAGTGTAGTAGTAAATTCCAGGTTATGGAACCCTTTAACTTCTCACAACAAAAGTCTAAATTGGGAGATCTTGGTATCAGATTGTTCATCATTGGCTTAAAGTATTTTTTTTAATTAGAAAGTTATGAAGATTACTGGAAATGGGTTCTGTTTTTTACTTTCTGAAAACACAGTTTTAGACTTTTATTGAGAGTGAGTCTTACTTGTGAGAAGTTCTGAGGAAATGGACTGAGTGTGCTAACTGCCTGTATTTGCCTTTTTAAATAAGGTACGCTGATGTACAGTTGGGTAAGGTGCTCTGAGCTGGATACATGCAAACACTTGAGCACATGTGTGCACGTGTGTCCAGGCAGCACATGTATGATTACCATCTAGTTTAGCCCTGTCTCTGCGCACTGGTAGCCTTCGTGAAAGTGACTCAGAGATTTGTGCTGACCAGGTGTAGGCCTTATATTTGAGTGGGTATTCATAGTTGTGAGAAATTAGATTGTTGGTTGAAGTGAGGATGTCCAGAGTTCAAGCAACAGGTGCAATCACTATCAGGGTGAACCACAAAAAACCCTAAATTAATCTCTTCCTTGCCTTCTGGAAGCTTGGCACAACTTAGAGGCAATGTCTAAAGTATTAATGCAGCACACAAACAGCAATATTGTGAAAACACAAGAAAAGTCCCACACCAATTTAGAGAAATAGAGAACATTAGAATAAATTATTTGACACCAAAACAACAAAAATCTTATCAGTAAAAAAGAGATTTGTAATTTTAAAGATTTCAGATAAGTAAAGCTCCTAAAAGCACAAATCTCCACTCATGGTTATATGGTTGTGCAAGAATAGGTGAAATTCACAAGTTAAGGCCAACTACAATGGAGTACAGGTCGGATACATGGACAAGGTTAGTCCAGGTAAAAGAGGTATCTTCAAATACCAGTGTGAAGACTCTGTTTGCAGTGGAAGAGGCCTTGCTGAACAGGGAGAGCATTGTGGATGGTCATTAATATAGCAGGAAGAGCAGATCAGGCATTGCAAATGGTTGTTGCTGTAGTTCAAAGAACCTGTTGGGCAGTGCGGACAATCATTTATGGAGCTTCACATTGATGATCTCCATGAGCCGAGCATAAAGTGCAGATTTCATGCTATTGAGTATCATTGATGGTCCCTGTGGCTCTACGAGTTGGGTTTGCCTGAACTTTGTGTTAGCGGGTGGCGCAGGCTGCAAGATCTTGGGGTGCACTGCCCAGTTCACATTATCAAAGAGCCCAAAACTTTACGATTTCTTCTTTTCTTTGGAGAGGAGGTCAATTGAGACACACTAAGGTTCCAGGACTTGAGTGGCACCTTTTGGGGACAGGGCCTCACTCCAACAGGACCTCACTCCAACAGAGGCCACCAAGGGATAAGCAGATCTAGTTGCCGGTCCAGTTGGAGGTCCATGCAGCAGGTCAGCTGGGCAGTTGCAAGGAGCCTCTGGAGCTTGTTAAGTCCCTGTAGCTCATAACAGGAGGTCAGCCAGCTGACCCTTGGAATCACTTTAGCCTGGAATGAAGGGTGCAGGTCTAGTCTTCCTTCTCAGCAAGCGGGGAACAGGCAACAGAGCATCGGAGTGGCAATCTTTATGGCAGAAAAGCAGCATATCAGTTCATCTTCCATAACATCCACAAGTCCAGGAGTGTACTAAAAAAGTCCAATATTTATACATGGTGCACGCTTTGAAGTAGATGAAGTTTCTAGAAAATTGTCTTTGAAGTACTTGAAGTTTACTTACACCTGTGCCCTGGTTTCAAGCTGGGTGACAAGTCCTTTGCATGGAGGCAGAGCACAACCTGTGCCCAGATTTGCCCCCCCCAATCCTGCCAGTTGAGGGCCCATTCAGCCATACCTACCCCTCTACTGTGTAGCAGTCAGGGAGGAATAAACAAAATCTAATGCCAACTACACACAGTGATGTCTCCTAGGACAGGTTCCAGGCATACAACAATTAAGGGCATGAAAATACCAAGTTTCAAAAAGTGGCATTTTTTAAATAGTGACAAAAAATCAGTTTTTTTCTTTAAAATTATTTTATTTCCAAATTCTCATACACCAAACAGGTGCACTCATTTGTTGGTAGGCCATATAGGAGTAAAAAATTAATTTAAGAATTTTTCATTTCTTGGAAATGTAATATCTAAAAGTAAATATGCAACCTTTCAATTACAATGCACCATGCCCTGTTGGCTATCTACGGCTTCCCTTAGGGATGACTTATGTGCAATGAAAGGGGTGTTTATGGCTTGGCAGGGGGTTATGTTGCCAAGTCAAATTGGTAGCTTAAAATGGCATTTAGGCTGCAATGGCAGGCCTGAAACATGTTTTAAGGGGCAACTTAAGTGGGTGGTAAAATAAGTATTGCAGGCCTATTGGTAGCATTTAATTTACAGGCCATGGGTATATGATATACCACTGCAAAAGAAACTTGCAAGAAAAATAACTATGACAAACAGGCGTAAGCTAGTGTTACCATGTTTCAAAGAGAGAGCACAGGCATGTTAGCACTGATAATCAGTGATAAGGCCAACATAAATTCATTTCAGCAAAAAAGTGGAGGGGAAAAGGCAAACAGTTTGTCAGACACTCCGTAGAGAAGGCCAGGTCAAATGATAGTGTAGGTCTGTAGGACTTTACTGAAAGACATAATGCACACTGCATTACACTCTTTGGGTGAAATATGCATCAATGTACAGCTTCACCATACGTATGGCTTAGAGATACTAGTCAGGTATGAATTTTAGGGTAAATAGGTATAGAGAGTGGAGTTCTAATATCACTTTTGTGATAACTGTACTCCTTATGCCACTTAGGGAATTGTCATATTTCCCTGGTTCAGCCACAATCAGAATTAATGCCTTTGCCAACCCCTACTGGGCCAAGTTAATTACTGTGCTAGCCAGCAGAAGGATCAAAGGACTCCCACATAACAGAGGCACTAACAGAGCTTGGCCCAGTCCAAGGAAAGGAAGGGGTGTTGGGTAAATCAGCATGTGCTAACTAACTCTTCATACCACACCTATTTATACTGCACCTGTACCAAACCCACAGAAAAAAAGGAGTACGGCGAAACATTTGGAGTAAAAAGTAAGAGCTACTATTCTTGGAATATTTGAAGGGATCAGGCAACTATGTCATTTGGGGGTGGGAATGAAGCTCTCTTGGATTTTTCCATAGACCAATTGAACCTACCGTTTTGAAATGTCCCAGAATGTTGTGCTTTGGGCTGGAGCAGGAGTGATGATTTGGCATCCTTGGATTGGACATAGTTGCCTACCCTCCAGAACTTTCTTCCCCCACTTAAGGACCCCTGGCACTTGAGACACTTGAGAGGACTCTGGACCTGGGGTGTGACAATAGAACAATGAACAAATGGAAGGAGGAAGACCCCTGACCCTCTTCAAGGATGAGCCTTAGGACTCTGAAACTTCAGGAGGAGTCTAAGACTAGGGTGGTCTCTCCAGGGTGATGATCCTGTTAGGCCCCTTGAGGAACATTAGGGAGAATAGACCTGCTGATAACCCTGGAGGACTACCCTGTCTCTGTCAAATCAGCCCTAAGGTGCTGGAGAAAGTGAAGCAATAAGCATGGTCCTCTGGAGAGACCAGGCAGAAACAAGAGGGGCAGAGCGCTGCATTGCAAATTTAAAAAAAATATACCTGGTGTGAGCCAGGGTCTGTGGGTCAGCACAACCTCAATCAAAGAGGCTGCTGGTTGAGCCCTACCCCAAGATCCTCTATGATACCTGGGATCCATTCCACGGCACAACACATTAAAGATCTATCTCATGGGACCCCAAGTTCCCAGGAAAAGAACCACATAGAGTGTAACAGAACACCTTACTATGGCAGTGTGCAGTGCCCATTCCCCTATTCCTTCTCTGGGGGTACACTGGGTGTACACCGCCATCCAGCATCCTACCCACAGTGAGTGGTTGGAGAAGAAACAGATGCCAGTTCCCATGTCAGCACCTGAAACAGCGTCTGCTGGGTGGGGAGCTGGCTGGGCAACATGGGAGTGAGCTCCCTGGGCTTCCCCAAGAAAAAGGGTTCACCAGGATTCCCAGTGGGCATGGACAATTGGTATTTCAAAATAATAACAGGCAATGCAGAGAGCCCCATGAGCACCCAAGAGGGGCAACATATTACCATATTTACTCTCTAGGGTGCAGGAGCACCATTAACATTTTGAGAAATCGCTTAAAAGAAAAGGAGTACAGCGGCCCCCTAGAAGACATAACCCTACGTCTCCCCATGGTTCACATTGATACACCACAGAAACGTTGCACCTTGATTTAGGCACTCTTGGAAGTTATAGTTTGGTACTTGGGCACTGGAGTGTGGAAACCTCTGTTGGCTGATGCTATGGTTGCAGTGGCTGTAGTGTAAAGGTAAAAATAAGACTCTGAAACACATATTATTCATTATATTGCCTTATTGATTATGGTGATGATTGACAATGCAAGGTTTCATATTACAATGAATATTATTGAATTTTGATACTAACTTTATTAATTTCAATGGTTTTTCATTCATGGATTATAAAATGTTTCTGCTTTCACTAAATTGATGAAACCCTGACAAAGTCAGTTGACCTTATTTATTGATAGTGACTCCTCCTTATATTGTGATATTGTATTTAGCACCGGCGGAAGGGATTGTGATAATGGGTTCCAAGCTTGTTGGGGATGTAAACTGTTCTGATTGTGTCACCAAAGGCATTTCTATCCACCTAAGTGTATACATTTGTAAGTGTAGTATTTAGTAATGTGTGTGTGTAATAAAGAACTTTTTCTTCTTTAAGGAAAAAGTGTTGAGTCAACATTGATTTAACGAATGCTGCTGTTGCATACCAGAAAACTGGAGGAGGTACGCGCCTAAACTACTTTTCCTGCGTAGGCCTTGGGTTGTCTGCTTTGCAGCGCTGACAAAACCAATTGGTATAATGGAGTACTAGGTTCCCAGTAAACAGAAAGCTGCACACCTGTTACTTGTTAAGGACTCACACACTTCACAACTAATAACCTAGTTTTGTACAAAGGGGCTTTATCATAAGTGCACTGGAGCAAACTACACTGTTTTGTGTTGGATTTAGCTTTTTACCCACAACTAATGTATCTTTTGAAATTCCAAAGCCTGTCATTGGATAAGTATCTGCATTTTGTGCTTTTGGCAATCTAAACATTCGAAAGCAGATGCTTACAGCCAAGGAACCAGCCTAGTTGCTACTGGAATTAATAAGCACACACAGCCCACTACAAGTCTAATAGTGAAGGTAGATGTAGTACATTGCTTAATGTTGTATTGTGAAAAATACTGCAAGACTTAAAAAAAGAAGGGATCCTAAAAAACCAAGGTTGCAGGGAAGTTATAGTTAGTATAGTTAGGCTTACATTTTAAGAGTACATAACCATATAAATTCACCTGCTATAGTTAGAGTTATTTCAAGTAACTATAACTCATGCCTTAGGGTAACCATAACTCGTGCCCCCACTATGCACAGTTGTTGTAGGAATAATTTCACCTCAAATATTACAGTGATAATATAAGTGATGTTATAAAAGATGAAAAGAGCGCAGTAATATCTGTGGTAATTAGCAGTGCCTTGTGAGGGTGCGAGATATAGCTATCTGGACCTTTTCATTTCTCTAACATTTTTTTCATGTTTCACGTTTCACTTTTTTTTGGGACTTCGCTGAAGCAGAGGCCCAAGATGGCTGCCAACATGAGAGCTCTGCATTTCCCTGCATAAGCTTGTCATTATGCGTGAAGTTCTCACAGCCACAGATATACAAATTTGGATTTCCTTATATTTCTCAACAACTACTGAACAGATTTAGCTTTCTGCCAAATTTGGTGTAATTCTGTGAAGCAGTTCAGGCTGTAGTTGTGTTCAAATCTCCTATGGAAATTAATATGGGAAAAACCCTGTTTTTCTTGGCTTCCGCTTTGCGAATCACCCGAAAAACTTTCCACACGCAACAAGAATCACTGCACACTTTTTTTGGAAACATCATAAAAATTCGTCAAACAACGCCAAAGATATAGGCAAGTCAAAAACGCTTTTCGTTTGGAAACATTGGCCCTCATTACAACCCTGGCGGTCAAGACCGCCAGGGCTGTTCTGCAGGTTGTACCGCCAACAGGCTGGCGGTACAAACTCGGGCATTACGACCGTGACAGAAGTGCCACGGTCGCACCCCTGGGATCGGCAGTTTCCCGCCACTTTTTTCCCGGCGTTTGTAATCCCCCAGGGCAGCGCTGCCCAGGGGATTACAAGTCCCCCTCCTGCCAGCTTTTTCACGGTGGTATGAACCGCCGTGAAAAGGCTGCCAGAAAGGGGAGTCACAGGGCCCCTGGGGGCCTCTGCACTGCCCATGCCACTGGCATGGGCAGTGCAGGGGCCCCCTGCCACGGCCCCATGGAGCATTTCACTGTTTGCATTGCAGACAGTGAAAAGCGCGACGGGTGCAACTGCACCCGTCGCACCGCCGCAACACCGCAGGCTCCGTTTGTTGCGGCCGACATCCCCGCTGGGACGGCGGATGGAAGAAGGTTTCCGTCTGCCAGCCCAGCGGGGATCTCCAAATTGCCACCGCGGGAGTGTGGCTGCATTGGCGGCCGCCCGGCGGATACAACTTGTTGGGCGGCGGTTGCCGTCCGCCAATGTTTTAATGAGGGCCATGGTCCTAACTATAACTACCTATTGGTGACTGCCAACATGTGTATCTATATATATATATATATACATATATATACATATGTAGTATTGAATACATTTTATTTTAATTAAGAAAACAAACATAACAAGAAATAAGTCTTTGTGCTCATCAGTGCTTTTTGGAGATTAATGTGCTCAGAACCACCTTCTTCGGGACATAAAAGATTTTTTTAATCTTCATATTTCAAACTCATACATAATTCTAATTATACAAATGGGAGAGGGCCAATATATTTATCTTCACAATTCCAACACATCAATTTGGGACCTCTTGTGCCCTCAGGTAAACACCTTACAATCATTAGAACCCATCAGATCAATTGTTGTTGCTGCATAGTCATAGCACACTTATTTTTGTTTAAACAAATTGCTCACTGATAACTATTTCCAAGCAAAGGATTCAACATGTGTGAACAATTGTGCTTCTCTTTCTTGCTCATCTTTTTTCTCACTTACTCTAACTTGGAGTTACATTTGTGTCCAGATCATATTGAGGTGGCTCCACTTTCTAGTCTTATACCAATGGCAATGACATGAGAGAACATATATATATAGAGGCAGCTGACTTCAATAGAGTTTAAATGTTAAGGGGCAACATGGTGTTTAAAAACTGTAGTGGCTGTATGAACCTATGGCATCTGCCATTGATATCATAATATATCTGTTCATGCTGATTTTCCTTTTTTTATATATATGTGGGCTCATGATGTACCCTATGATTATTTCATTGTTGATGAGAAGAAACAACATAGGGAGGCTACCAAGGCAGGATACCAAGGCTTTCTTCTGAAAAGCCCATCGTCAGGATTGCTGAATGCCATGGAATGCCATGCTCCTTATTGGATCCACGTTCTCTGGAGGTATTTAAAAAGGCCATTGAGGTTATCAATTCTCTTATCAATTATATTAAAGTACCTCTCTTACTTTGGTGGTCGTGCCAGAGTCTTGGCCATTGTTAAACCTCCACTCAAGAAACAGTCTGCAGATCCAAGTACCCTCTCCAATTGTGTGCTAATTTCCCTCTTTCTGCTCTTATTTCAAGGCTAGAGTAGCTAGTAAACCAACAACTAATGGACTTCCTTGAAACTTTTAAGATTTTACACCTCTCTCAATCCGAGTTTAGACCAAGGCATTCCATTGAATCCACCCTCTGGAAGGTGCTGGAAGCTAAAAACGTAACTCTGGACAATGGTCAAAATGCTGTGATTATCCTTTTGGAACTCTTAGCAGCTTTCGACAGGGTGTTACATTCTGTACTCCATCAGTGTCTCACAGATATTGGAATCAGTGGACCGGCAGGGACGTGGCTTCAGTCTTTCCTTGCGAATGGAACAAAGGTGATTTCTGTCTGTCAGTTTATCTCAGAAGCAAAGTCTTTGCAGTATGGTGTCCCATAAGGCTCATCTCTCAGCTCAACATAATGTAATATTTACATGTCCTCTTTGATTTCTCTGATTGATTCTTTTGTTATGTTCACCACTTCCTATGCAAATGAGATCCAAATGATCTTGTCCTGTTTCAGTCCTGAACAAAACTATAAGAATTACTTTGCCTTAATTATTCGCTGTATGGAATGCAACCATTTTAATTGTAATGTGGATAAAACTGAGATTCTACTCTTTGGGAAAAACAAGGGGGCATATTTGCAAGAAACAGGTGCATCAGTTCCGATGCACCACTTTTCTTGTGTCACCCATGCCTACCTAACGACACCATGATTGCGCTGTATTTACAATACAGCACACCATTGCTGTTGTTAGGACAGTAGCGTTAACAAATTTACACTATTGTGGCACTTTGCTACACTAGCGTCACAAATGTTGACACGAGTGTAACAAAGCACAGGGAGGCCCTTTGTCTAAAATGGGTGCATCATTTTAACGCCTGTTCTGATCAGTCATTAAAAATGACAGAAATAATGTGCCATTTTTTCAGGTCTCCCTGCGTCGGAATGCCCCCCTTGCATACATTATGCCTGGTGCAGGTATAATGTGGTGCAAGGATTTACAAAGTGGCACAATGCAAGCATTGCACCACTTTGTAAATACTGTGTGGGAGAAAGGCCTCCTTAATGCCACCAAATAAAATATGATAAGTGTTGGAAAGTGGATTATTGGTAAGAGCAGGTAAGGACCTACACATAGCAATAGGCCACAAACCCTCACTAGGTTCAGTTAGGTCCCAATAAATAAACCCCATCTCAACACTTGGTAGCTTGGCCACGAGCGACAAGGCTTAATTTAGGAGACAAAGTATAAAGCATTTAAGAATCACAAAACAGTAATCAAATAAAATACAGGAAAACTGTTTAAAAATCCAAAACTAATTTATGAAAATAGGAAATATTTTTAACTTTTAAATGGCACCAAAATGAATAAAATTAGATAAAGGGAACTGAAGATACAATTTTTTAAAGAATTAGTGTTTTTTAGAGCTTAGAAACAAATAGCGTTAATCTGGTCATCTGGTTGCACCTTGACTGGGGAAAAGTCAAAGTTTAAGGCCGACCGCAATGGAGCCCTGCTCAGCCACAGCAAGCGGGAGGCCTCAGTCAAAAGTTTACCTTAAGACTTAGTCATTTTCTTGAAGATTTTCTTCAGCGGGACGAAGTCGCAAGACTGATCAGACCTCCCTGAAGCCATTCCTTAGATATGCATCGCAAAACCCGTCAGTGAAGATTTATACATTCAGACTTAGACAATTTTTTTAGATGAAAATCTTTCGACCGGGCCAAACCTGAATCTTGATCCAAAGTCCCTGGTGCCCCCTTCGGATATACTGTGCGGGAGGTCCTGGTCAACTTTCTAGGTTTGGACTTAGTCACTTTTTCGGAGATTTTCTTCAGTGGAATGAACCTGCAAGTCAGGCTGGGTCGCGGTTGAGTCAAGCCGGCTGGAGTTGTTGCGGTGGGCTGGCCCCCTTATGGAACTTTTTCTAAAAAGTTATCCAATCTTCTCAAAACTTCTGGATCTTCTTCCAGATGGTCTATTAAAGTTTTTATGGAGCCCAGAGCTCACCCCTAGGCTCCAGAAGCTCTGAGTTGCTCCTTGAGGCTGTGGACTGAAACTCCCAGAATGTACCAGACTCAAACACCAAATTGGCTACAGGACAGTGGTCAGCTGGTCAGTTTCTTCATGATCTGAGACAGGGTACTCTGGTTAGCATTTTTTCACCTGTAGCAAACAGGGAGTCCCTCCTTGAACCAGTTGAAGCCAGGCAGTCCTTCTTGTGGTGAAGCCCAAGTGTGCAGCTGGTGCAGTTCTTCAGAGTTCAGTGTCTAGATGCAGGTCAGGGGTCCAGCAGGGCAGTCCTGCTTCTCCTGATGTTCTTCCTTGTAGGGATCTGAGGTGTGGGTGCAGCTCTGCCATATTTATCCTTGCTCCCGGGTGAAAAATGCGGGGGTCTTGGTTCTCCAATCAGATATAGGGTCCTTCACCTTGTGCTGACCACTTCCTGGGAAGTGTGGCAAAAATCAATCCCAGGGGGCAACATTCTTCAAAAATTCATCTTGGCTGAAACTGATTTTTGGAGGTTACATGTGGCTGAGCCCACCCACTGAAGTGGCTAAAAATGCTAAACACACCCCTTTTCTGCCCTCTCCTAATCTAATCAAGAGGGAACCTAATTGTCTGGGATTGGAGGATGTGAGGGAGGTACCTGGTTGCTCCAAACATCCTTCCCTGCTTTTAAAGATCAGTTTGGCAGCCCTCCCCTTCCTGCTTCCCTATCTGCTGTGGTAGCTCTCCTCCCTCAGTGACATCCTTTGTGTTCAGCCCAGGCTACTTCACTCCTCATCAAGACAGCCTGCCCAGGCTGCCATAGGCTGGCCAATCAAAGAGGGGCACTGCAGAGCTGAAGTTGGCAACTTTTTAGCTAGAGTTTAAAACTCTTTACCTGAACTAGTTTTATTAAATCCAACAATTGTAAGTTGTAGGATTTATTATAACAATTAATTTGATACCACACGAGGTATCTGATACTTAAGGGGACTTTGTTAATTTAAAAAAGTCTCCCGTTTTTAGCCTATGGCCATTCACTACAGTGAGGGAAAAACAAATGCAGCTATTTTACCTTACCAAGGCTTACAAAACAATTTTTATAAGGGCCCTGCTCATGGTTACATAGCACCCACTCTAGGGGCACATAGGGCACACCTTAGGGGTGACTTATATGTACAAATAGGGTAGGTTAAGACTTTGGAAGTTCTTTTAATTCCAAAGTCAAATTTGCATATAACTTTAGTTTAAAAGCAGCAAGCAAGGAAGGCCTGCCTTTAAAATGACACTGGGCACCTCAGCAGTGCACATAGGGCCCCTAAACCTACATGCCCTACCATATACCAGGTACTTGTAGGTAGGTTTATACCGACAATTATAATTAGCCTAATTTGCATATCTACTTTACACAGAGCACTGGCCCTGGGTCTGGTAAGCAGTACCCAGGGCACAGCCAAGAGTCAGTAACCACCAGTATCTGTCCAAAATGTTTGGGGGTGACCAGGGCAAAAAGGAGGACTTTCCTACACTAGGGCAGTGCAAGATGATGCTGGGGGTTTACAAATATACCCCCATGTGTTTTCTTAATGGGACTGGTGGCCCAAAGATCTTGTGACTCCAAGGCACATAGTGAATGTGGCTGGGAATTTAGGCGTCAAATTTGATGATGCTTTGTCTTTTTGACCTTATATTCTTGCAGTGGCTGGAATTTGTTTTTCTTTGATTACATTCCTCAAAAGGTTCTTCCATCTTTCAGCGAGGAAAACCATAGCCCATGTGCTTAATTCTTCACGGTTGACTATTGCAACTGTCTTTATTTAGTCGTTGCAAAGCATTTACTTTATAAGGTACAAGTGGTCCAAATTGCAGTTATAGGAGTGGTTCTTAAGCTTCCCCCAAGAAGTGTGCTTCCCAGGGGCTCAGGTGCTTGCACTGGATACCATTTCACAAGCAGGTTCTTCTTAAGACCTTGAGTATGGTTTTTACAGCTTCCCATTCAACTGACCCAAAATATATCTCTGAGCGCTTTATGCACCACAGTACTCAAATAACTCTTAGATCTTCCATTACCAATCTTCCAGGAATTTCCAATTTCAGGTTCAAAACTAAAGGTGAGATATCTTCTACCTTACTAGTTTCAAAACCCTGAAACCAGCTGCACTGCTCATTCAGATGAGAGCAGTGGTCTCCAAACTTTTTAATGCTGCACCCCGCCAGTTGAAAAATAAAAATCATTGGGCCCCCCACAGAATTTTTCACAATTATGTTATAAAGATTGCAATGTTTAAATATGTCTAGACCTATTTAAACATTGTAGTTAAGTACTGTTACCTTTTAAAAAATGCAAAAACATGCTTCTGCTTAAAGCAAAGGCCTGTTATCGGTATAAAGCTGCTTTTGGCCAGAGTCTGGTGCCCCCCCCCGGATCACTTGAGGCCCCCCTAGGGGGGCCCGCCCCCCTGTTTGAAGACCTCTGGATTAGAGGAAAATGACACTGTTTTCAGTAAAATCCTGAAAACCTTGCTATTTTTTGTGCGGATGAGCTGTGTGGCTGGCTGATTAAATTACTTTGGGGTTTCAGATCCTTCATTCTGTCTGCAGTTTTGTGGTAGCAGCTGGGATTGGTGAGTGGTTAAGTTTCTTCAGTAGCAGCAGGATTCTCTGTTTGGAGTATCCCTGCGCTTTATCAGTAGCCTATCATCCACTCATTCAGAATTAGTCTGGGTTTGAAACAGGAAAAAGAAACACTGACAAAACTCTTTTTGTGCTGCAGTTGAAAGAAAGTAAGCAATGACAAATATTCTGGTGTCCTCTACAGCCCTTCAGCTCTGTCAGCTCTGTCAATGCTTTGTCAGTGCTTTAATTTTGGTAAAAAGTTATTGTTGGAATCTTACTTCTGTCTTGACAATATAACCAAAAACTTTGGCTAAAAGCAAAAACAATGATGTGGTTGTAAAAAACACTTAGGATCTCATTACGAGTTTGGCGGTCTTTTCGGAAGACTGCTGTGGTGACGGCCGCCAAAATACTGCCATTTTTGACGGTATCCCAACCGCTGTTTTACAAGCCACATACTGAAGATCGCCCAAAAACAGCCACAAATCTGCCAGGCCGACCGAGGGCGGGAGAGAGGCAGGCTCACCACAAGCACTGCCACACCCACACCATTCCGCCCTCCATATTACGAAACACAAATCAGCACAGCGGCCATTGCATGGCGGGAAACCATTGGTGGTGTGAACCGCCGCAGGTAAAATCACACCTCAGCCTGAACACCACACCACATTTCACAGTACGAGTACCCCACACCTGAGACACATACATACATTAGACACACCCACACGCACCACTGTAAAATGCACCGCCACACAAACCACAATCCTTTGCAAATACATCCGCAGGCAGACACAGTGAGGACCCACAAACCAATTAATTAGCACTATGCGCCATTGGCATATATACACTTCACACTCAGCACACACCATAAAGACTATACACACATCACAAATGCACACCACAACACACCAGCACACAAACCTAAGCATCCCACACACCCCATCATGCATCAACATTCGACCCTTGCGCACAACACCCCTCAACCACATCACTACCACCATGTCCCCACAAAAGCACCCACGATTCACAGATGAAAAGTTGAGGGTCATGTTCAATAAAATCATCAGGATAGAGCCACAACTGTTGGGAACACAGAACAAGCACACATCTATAGCCAGGAAAATGGAGTTATGGTAGAGGATCATCAACAGTGTAAACTGAATGGGCGACCATCCACATAAAAGGATGGACATCAGGAAGAGGTGGAACGAACGACAGGGGAAGGTGTGTTCCATGACATCCAGACACCAGATTGCCATTGTAAGACTTGGCATCCTTTGCGTGGTCTATCCTAACTTTTGCCTCTGTTTCCCAGGTTGTCGATGTGTGCTGGACTCTGTTTTTGCACTTTTTGTTACTCTGGGCACTTTACCACTGCTATCCAGTGCTAAAGTGCAAGTGCTTCTATGTAAAATGTATGTGTAATATTTGATTTACTAATAAGTCCCTAGTATAGTGCACTAAAGGTGCCCAGGGCCTGTAAATCAAATGCTACCAGTGGGCATGGAGCACTGTTTGTGCCACCCATATTATTTGCCCTGAAAACATGGTTCATACCTGCCACTGCAACGGGCAATTCGACTTGGCAAGTGTACCCACTTGCCAGGCCTAAACCTTCCCTTTTCTTACATGTAAGGCCCCCCTAAGGTAGGCCCTAAGTAGCCCCATGAGCAGGGTGCAGTGTATGTTAAAGGTGGGACATGTACTTTTGTGTTTCTCATGTCCTGACAGTGAAATACTGCCAAATTCGGTTTTCACTGTTGCAAGCCCTATCTCTCTCATAGGTTAACATGGGGGGTGCCTTTAAATGTTATTAAAGCGCTGATTCTCTTTGGGAGCAGATAGACATGTGGAGTTTGGGGTTTCTGAACTCACAATTTAAAAAGACATCTTTTAGTGAAGTTGTTTTTTAGACTGTGTGTTTGAAAATGCACTTTTAGAAAGTAGACATGTTCTTGCTTAAACCATTCTCTGACTCTGCTTGTTTGTGGATTTCCTGTCTGGGTCAGTTTGAAAGTTGGACTGTTTTGCACCTCTCTATAGATAGTGACACAAAGAGCAGGGGTGTAGCTGGGAGGGATCACTCACACCTAAAAGGGCTGTGCCTGCCCTCACACAATGCAGTCTCCAATTCCCTGGTGTGTGTCTGGGACCTGGACTGGGTAAGGCAGGATCTTGAAAACAGCAGAGACTTCTCTTTGAAGTAGACCTACTTTAAAGGCAGAAAAGGGTAGAAGAAGAGCACCAAAACCCCTGAAAATTAGATCACTTCTGTATTCAAGAGGTACCTCTGCCAAGGAGAAGAGCTGAGGAGAAGTGCTGCCTCTGCCTGTGAAAGGAGAAAAAGACTGGACTTTTTTGTGCGTTCCGTTTGAGAGGAAGCTCAAATGGCTTGAACTGAGCTTGCCTCCTATTGTTGAAGTCTCAAGGCCATCAAAGGCTTCCCCTGCAAGCACCTGGACTCTCTGCTGAGACTTATGCCCTTCCAGGTGGTGCCCTATCCAGTTCCTGGGCCCTTGAAAGGTGAAGCTGGCAGACAAAGATTGAAGATCCATGCACAGACTGCTGTGTGGGTGAAATTTTCAGCACACCTTTCGTGACACAGCTGATAAACGACGTGCTGCCAGCTTTGCGGCTGAAATCAATGCTCCACCTGCATCGCGGCTGGATGATTGACTTAACATGGCTGGAGAAACGACACGCACCACGCGTGAACGGGAGCCGATAACAATGCAAACCCCATGCAGCGCAGTTTTGGGATTCCGTGAGACCGGATTTTCAATCAAACATCGCTGGGCGTGGAAAAACAACTCAAAGCCTGCCCCGACCCGAGGTGCCCGTCTGGATCGACGCATCGCTCTCCTGCAGGATTGAATAAACGATGCACGCCGACCCAAGCAGAGGAGGAACGATGCATGTTCTCACTTGAGAGTGAGAAATCGACACATCGCTGGTCTTTTATGATGCACACTCGCCTGTGCGACTTTATTTTGTTGCTACACAGGTACCTTTTGCATGCTAATAACATTCTCACTGTTTTCTAGAGGATTTATGACTCTTTTGCTTTTTAAATTCGTGTTTGTCTTGTTTAGTTTTTTTTAATACATTTTATCTATTTTTCTAAATTGGTTTTGTGCCATTCTGTAGTGTTTTCACTGAGTTGGTGTGTTGGTACAAATACTTTACACATTGCTTCTGAAGTTAAACCTGCCTGCCTGCTTGTGCTAAGCTACCAAAGTGGGATTAACTGAGGGTGATTCTCCTTTACTCTGACTAGAGTGAGGGTCCTTGCTTGGACTGGGGGTAACCTGACTTCCAACCAAAGACCCCATTTCTATCAGCCATGAATAAGACTGGCAGTGGGCCCCCCCATCCTCCCCCAGAGTTCAAATCATGGGAGGAGAAGGTCTTGGCCATCCTGCATCCGGTAGGCCTAACTGAACTTTGGTAAGTCACTAACACTCCCCTGGCACTAATGACTCTTGTTCAGCATGGGTCCCCAACACTTTATCACTCCCCAATTCTCCACTCCCCCCCACCAAATCACCTAATGCCCCTCCCATGAATGTCACACCACCCCACTGCCACTGTTCCCACACAGTCCCTCCCTAGTGCACGGATAGCACTCACAATGGCAAGCATTACAACTCCCACAATGCATTACTCCCTACACATGAAAAGCTACTATTACCACTTCACAGTGAAACACCTGCACGTAAAACCATTGCACCATCTACACCAACTGGATTCTTCAACTGCATCTTACTACATGGCAATGACAGCAATGCTATCCACTATCCACAACCTTCAATGGAACATGGAAACAATGTCACAATCCATCACCCACAAACAATATCTGCAGTGCCGCATCTGTCATTGCCATCACTGGAAAGAAATTCAAGCCACTGTATGCATCAGACAATAATATAAACAAGTACACCTCCACAGTGTAACTCACTCCCTCTCCATCCAAAGGGACCCCTACCACTGCCATGCTGCAGAGGATGCCAAAGACAGACAGCACTCCCGAGGATGGAGGCCCCAGTGAGAACTACTACTCTGGATGTCTGGACATTGGCAACTTACCTAGCCCATCTGGAGCAACTTGTCAGTCCACCAGCACCAGCCTCACCCTGCCCACATCTGAGCTTCCCACCTTTGGCAACAACAGCACAGCCAACCCCTTGTCCCCAATCCTCTGTCCTAAGGACTAATCAATTAGCAGTGTGCCTACAGTACAGGGACCAGAGTCTACCCCTCACACCCAAGACGATGAAGGTCCTGGTGTAACAGGGAGTGGGCACACAGCACCAGGGGCACAGACACAGGGGGCCAGTGGCAGTGGGAGGACACCTGTGGGCCAAAGGATGGGGCCCCCAAGGGAAACGACTTGCCGGGAAGCCATGTCCCAAGTGCTGGAAGCATACCAGCAATCCCAGAACAAGGTGGGCCAGATACTCTCCACTTTCCACGAGAACCCGAGGATGCAGAGGGAATTTCACCCAGGGGCCATGCAGCAGTGTCAGGCTCACAATGCCAACATGGCCTCCATTTCAGGGGTGCTCAAAGAACTAACAACCATCCTGTGTGCATCATCTACCCACCAGCAGGCCCCTTCCACTAGCCCCATACCAATTAAGCCATCCGCTTCTGTCACAGCTAGTGGAATGGAGGCCCCACCAGAGTACCCAGAGGCCACTAGCATCCCTCCATCTGTAGCAGAGGAACCCCCACGCAAATGAGCTTGTCCATCCAGACATCCTGCAGGACCTGATGCCAAGACCAAAACCAATGCCAGGAAGTGACCCTCTCCTGAACATTTTCTCTTGTTTGCCACTTACACACTCTGTTGACTGTACACTGTCATGTCTCCATTTTCCCATGGCCTTTGGATACTGGACCTGTACTACCTGCAACTAAGCCAAACGCTCTGATGATTTCATCCACCATGACCTCACTCTTCACCCACTGCACTTATTAAACAAATAAAACACTATTGAGCACAGCTACTGCTCATGTGTCTTTATTGTGACAAGATTTTCAGTAGACATTTCAGATAACTCATTGACCAGCAAAAGTCTGTAAGATGGACAGAAGGGGAAGCAATGTGCAGCAAGTTTGATAGTAGAACAGACATACCTGTAATCCTGCGTCAAGGGACCCACTAGTCTAGCTAGGAACCAGGCTAGCACCTCCTAAGTGACCTGCAAATATAGCAAGACAGGGACAACTATCTCAATAAGAGTCAATGTTGCCCACTCATTACACATTCAGTACATTGTCATCCTCCCTAGTGTGAATTGGTAAGTGGAATATTAACAGAAATTACCACAGCAGATCCACATTTGCAAAACATGCACTCCCAATGCAAGACCCCTCACAGCTGACATAACACAACTAAAGCCAATTTCCACTGTCAGTATAAGTAATGTACCATATTTGTCCATTGTGTACAGTGAGGATAAGTAGCTAAATTGATAACACCACTTTGGCTGGCAGTGCTCTTGCAGTTGACATAGCATTAATGGGAACAAACAACATAACCAATCCTTTGCAGATGTGATGTTATGTAACAGCATGAAACATAGCTCTGGCATTTGAACAGTAACACCTCCCCTGATGGCACACAACAGGAGGAGCAATGTCACAAGGTAGACAAGAGTACAGTACACATACAATACAGTTCACACACACCTGAATTTCATTGGAAGTATTGGTGGATCAACTCTGTTCTAGAGTCAGCTGCATCTTCATCATCTGCCTCCTCTTCGCTTTCTATGTCACCATCATCTGCCGCTGGTCCAGCTGCCGCCGCCTCAACATCAACATCAAGTAATCAGGGCCAGATTGCGTAGCACACAGCAGGCAAACAATGATTTTCCAGACCTTTAGTGGTCTGTAGAGCAGGGCACCTCCTCAGACTTACAGACACCAGAATCTGGCCTCCAGTAGTCCAAAGATCCTCTCAATGGCATGCCTTGTTCTGACGTCGACCTCATTGAAATGGTTTTCCCATCTATTGTCAGGTATTTCACTGGTGTAAGCAGCCACGGAAGGTTAGGATAGCCAGAGTCACCTGTGTGCACAAAGGTTAGACCTATCACAATAACAGTAGGGACACAGGGTAGTTTGTGATGAGAGGTGACATTACAGTTGCACACATACTATTAGACACATATCAATGAGCCAGGCCATCTCTCTCTATATTTGTGCCGTCATGTGTGGGACATTGCTGTTCCTCAGAATGTAGGAGTCATGCACTGATCCAGGAAACTTGGGCCCCACTTGGGAGATATACTGGACAGCGAGACACATCACCTGGACAATGATGGAGTAAAAGATTTTCCTGTTCCTGTACACTTGTTCATTGACCCTGCGAGGAACCAAAGCAATGTGGGTGCCATCTATGGTCTCTATCACACAAGGGACATATCCCATATCATAGAAGTCAGCTTTAACAGTGGGCAAATCCGCATGTTCAGGGAACCTGGTGTAGCTGTCCAGGTGTTTGAGTAAAGCACACAGTACATCATTCAACACAATACTGTACATCGATTGTGACATCCCTGCTGCGAAGCCCACTGTAATCTGGAATGAGCCTGAGCAAAGGAAGAGCAGCACTGATAAGACCTGTACTGTGGGAGGGATTGCATAGGGATTAGGCATGGTAGGCAAGAGATCGGCTCCAACTGGGTACACAGTTCCATGATGATCTGACGGTTCAAACAATATGTCTGGATGATGTGTTTCTCTTGCAGTGTAGCAAGGTCGGCTAGGGGCAGGTACACTCGTGCATGTCTCATTCTAAGCATTGTACAGTATCTAGGAGTAGGAGAGAGAAAAAGCCACAAGTTGATGTTGACAGTTCACATGCCACCTAACACTGTACTTGTAACACACAATAGTAATGTGAACACTTCGCTGAAGTATACACAATCCATTTGGACATGTAGACTGAACGTGTGAGCCATCCTAGATTACTAGTCAGACCCAGAGAAACAGCTTGCAACACACCAAACATGTGACACTTCCATTTAACAACTCCCTATTTCCACAGGTAATTAGGTGTGTGTAACTTTTTGACATACAGATATGGCAAGTCCCTCTATGATGCAGCAAGTGACTGCACATGTCCTGTCATTGTCATCAGTCCATCTAACTACACTGTCCATGAATTTCACATCTTTGGACCCATCTTTGATGTGTGGACATAGTGAATCTCTACACTTGTTACTACATATCATCCAAGACGCACTTCTAATTCAACTACAGTACACAGACGACATGTAAAATGGCACCCGCCTGTCATGCATGCACAGGACAGATGGAAGTAACCTCATTTTGCCAGCGTAGTCGTCATGGCAGTAGGTGGTTGCAACTGCTGTGCAACTCCTCATTGGATAAAAATGTTGCCTTTGGGAGAATGGGGCCAATGAAGATCACCGCTGAAGGTGACGGTCATATACGCGGCTGCCGTAACCACCATTTTCTGTTGCATAGCTCACTTGGCTCCTGACACTTGTGCAAGCAAGACCTCCACAGCATGAGTGGCTGTGTACTGTCTCTGGGAGCCATAATGCCATGTCCTGTAGGAGATAGGACCCCTGTCTTCACCCAGAAGGAGTTGGAGGAGCTAGTGGACGGGGTCGTATCCCAGTATGGACAATTGTATGGGGCACCAGAGCAGCAGGTGATCCCAATGTTACTGTCCTGTCTATTAGTGGTGTGTGTGAGGCTGAAAGGCGTTATGACGATGCACATGGAGTGGATGCATGCAATTGGCAATGGAGTTGGCGCTTTTGTGCCGTTAAGACACGTTAGTGTGGGCATGAGATGAGTCTGATGTGTGAAGTTCACTGCTGTTGCTTTGATGCCACTCTACATGACTTTCACCTTCTGTTTGTGTCATCCATGAGGTCAGCTTCCATCAGAAGAAGGGGTTTGGTGTGCCTTCACCAAGCAAGTGTGGACCCTGGTTGTCCATAGCCGGCGGAGTACCCACTGCAGAAAGTGGTCGGAGGACGTGAGACACTGAGCCCGTAAGACTGCTGAGGCCCAGCTGGGGACATCCTCCCATCTAGGGACAGGTGCCCATTAGATCCTGACCCCCCTAATGGCTAGCATTTTGGTGGTAGCCTATCCTGAGGTGGCACTTGAGGGCAGCACAGCAGCCACAAGGGGGTAAGTACACACTCACACATTGCTAGTGTTTGGAATGTATAGATTTGGTAGCCTACTAGTGGTAAGATGTAGTGTAGATCGTTGGTTGATGCACATGGACTATGGGTATCAGCCAACCTGTCAGTATTTGTATTGAGTGTGAGTGGCAATACCATGCAGACAGTGACTTATGAGGGGACTGATTCCATGTCTGAGTTTGTCTGGACACCCTTCACCTATTTTAAGAGACCTGCCCCTTCCATCAGCATCAGTATACCTGAGGTGTTAAGGCATTGCCATCAGTATTACTCCACCACAATGGCAGAGGTAATTTGTGAGTTATCAACCAGCTGCATTTAACTGAATGTGTAGATGGCTGCAGGGGGCCAAGTACTTACTGACCACATTGTACATTGATTTGTGGGCTTGCTACCTTTCTATGCCGGATAATGTTGGGTAAAATAGTACAGGATATGTCAAGTAAATCAACCACGGGAATGTCACAAGTACTATGCAACTGTGCATTGTTAGACCCTTCATAAAGTCAATGTGTGCCTATGTTTCCACATTAGTATGTTTTGATACATAGCTTTGGTTTCCCCCATGATTTCCCACAGTTATGCATGTCAATGTAAAGGTATGCCCTGACATGGCATACCAGCAGAATGATTAGTTGTTGCTCTGTGTGAGTGATGGGTAGGTATTGACCTGTTGGACCCTTTCTTTCTCACCCACCCTCCCTCGCTCTCCTTCACTGTCTTTGTGTGCATCAGAATCATGAGGTGAAGGAGAAGGGACATCGGCGAGTGGGGAAAATGCAGCCCATGGGACAGAGAGAAGCTGACACTAGCGGAGTCAAGGAGACCAGTGGGATGGAGGGCAAAGGGAGTGCCACTGGGGAGACAGGATCTACAACATTCGCTTCAGATTCCTCCTCTGATGGATGTTTCCTGGCGGTGGCGGACCGATCTGGGACAAGCCCAGTACCATCCATGTCCCCCAGCCACCTTACCAGCACCGCCCTCCCTGTAGCTCCCCACCCAGTTGCCCATGCCCAATCATCCAGGAGGGTGGGTGTCACCTTCGCTGAAGGCATCTCTGCCCCTGCCCCAGTCAGCCCTGCTGCCCTAAATGAGAAGGCTATTGACCTCCTGAGATTCATCTATGTGGTACAGTCAACCATCATGAATGCCATCCAGGGACTGGCATCACAGATGCAGTAGACCAATGCTTACCTGGAAGGCATTCATGGTGCCCTGACTGCCCCGCAGAGATCCATTCAGGCTCTGGCCTCCTCGTTGATGACAGCCAGTGTCCCTTCATCTTCCCTCTGCCCTCCAGCTACTTGTGCCCATTCCCATTCCCCTCTCCGCACACCCATTCAGAGCACACAGTCAAACCACCATTCATTCACCCCAACAGGCGTGGTTTACAAAGACAAACACAAGCACCACAGGGTCCACCACCACAATGCACACAGACAACACACACATGCTGACACAACAACATCCACTCCCTACACAGACTCCCCCACCACCTCCTCCCTCACAGACACTACACCACTCAAACCTGCTATCACCACATCAACACTCCCAGATCCAGTCATAAGTCCCCTTTTATACACCATCACCACAATAGCAGACCTGCATACATCCATCCCATCCACCACATGCGCACTCACCTCAACTACCAACACCCCCACATGCAGCATATCCATCTTACCTGCAGGCACCACCCCAAGATTCACTCACACATCTACCCTGGCATCTCCCTGTATCTCCTTCCTCCTCCTCCTAAGACACCTAAATGCCCACACTCACTCACCCAACAGACACCCAGAACACACATGGCTTCCATCCATGCACCTGTACCCAAGACGCATACACGCACACACTTCACAAGCACTCCATCTCCCTACACTCCCAAATGTTTTTCCCATGACCGCCTTTGTGTTCCTAAAAAAAGATTCACTTATGAGTTTCCCCCTGTTGCCTCCCAATGTCCCAGCCTGTGGTTCTCCCAAGTGCCCTGTTTCCCTCTCAAACCCAGTCCTTCCACCTCCCAGTCCTCTCATGCCCCCTTGTACTGTCCACGGCCCTCCCCCTGCAAAGACTGCGACACCTATCAAACGGAGGGTCAGCTCTCCTAAATTCAAGGGCAAGGGCCCTCCGCCAAAGTCTAAAAGTAAACCCAAATGCCACTCCAAACCTAAACCCAAGCCAAAGGACCCCTCTCCTAAACCCAAGCCCCCACCTCTGACCCTTTCACCCATGAGGTGCCTGCCTACCCCATTGATGCCCCTGCCATGTGGAGGCCACTTTGCAGTTAGGAGTCAAGTTGGGGCCAGACATTTTGCCCAGTGTGCCCCGGGCACTGTAGACTTTTGGACTGGCCAATAGGCCTGTGTTGTATATAGTTGGATTTTAACACATTTTTTTCTATCAATATATCTGTACCACAGTGCCGTTGGTGTGCAAGGTAATATACTTGTCCTGCCTTTCCTTCCACATGTATGTGTTGAATTCGTGTTGTTTGGGGTGTGTGTTCTGTTTATGTGATGTGTTTGTGTAGCATTATGAGTTGTGTTGGTGATTTGTGCTATGGACTTGTCGTGATGTGTTGTGATGGTGTTGTTTGACATTGTGTCATAGTGGTGTGTGCATCTGTGTATGTAGTTTTGCATCTGTGATGTGGTATGTATGTTGGGTGGAAGTGGCGTGTGTTGTGACACGTTGTTTGGCAGTGTTTTGCTTTAGATTGCTTGTGTGCTGTTGTTACCTGTTGCTGCCAGTATGTTTTGTCCTGTGGAGGTGTGCGGTGTGCCTCTCTGCCAATGTGTTTGTGTGATTGCGAGGGTGTTGTCATTGTGTGACATGGTGGTGTTGTGTATTGATGGGTTTGGCAGTGGCGGTGGTGTGTGTGTGTGGCGTGGTGTATGTATTGCATGTGTATGTTGACCGTGGTGTGTTGTTTGTGTGTGTGTATGTGTGTATGTAGGTGTATGTGTTGGTACGGGTGTTTGTTTGCAGGTGTGTGTATTGTGTGTGGTGGTGTAATAATGGCCTTCCCTCCAGTGTGTGCTAGACAGGTGTACTTACGGTTGTTGTCTTCTTCACAATCACTAGTTCTGGAGTTGTATGGCCATCAGAAGCAGTGGGAAGACTTAGAGCTCGGGTTCCATAGTGGCTGCGGACGTGTCTGTGCTCCTGAAGGTGAGTGTCTCATTTTAAATTGTTCATTTCCGCCAGGCTTTTCCGTGGTGGTGTGGCTGCCCCGGAAATCATGGTGGTGTGCTACCTTGTAATATGCTCAGAGGATACATGGTGTCCGCACTGGCGGTACTGGTGGTGTATTGGCTGTGTTCCGTTAGGATCACCGCCATGGTCACGATATGGCCATCTACTCTGTCAGCCTCATAGCTGTGTAACCGCCACAGCCAGCTTGGTAGTCCGGGGACCGGCAAACTCGTAATGACCACCTTATTGCCAGTGCAGTCCCTGAAATTGACGGGAAATTTTTTCGAAGTCTTTGCACCTCCACAAAATTACACAAGTCATATAAAGTCATGAAAAGAGATGCAAAGCCTTAAAGTTTTTTTACTTTTCAGCACAAAACATTTTTTGCTCCGGAAAGTGCAGTTTTTTTCATTTTAAATAGCAAATTTACCCGGCTTTGTGACACTTTGTATCAAGTGGGCATGGTAAATGGATGTTCCAGCACTGGCCCCTATGTTTTTTGTCACTGAGCCATATCTACTAAAATTGTCAGACTTGACTTTGTATAAAGAAACCACCTCCTTGAGGCACGCACAAAGTTACAGTTCACACACTGCATGTGTGCTGCACTTTAGAGCCCATATCGAATGTGTGAAATGTTTCGAAATCAAATAGGGCTAGGCACAGATATATTATCATTTCACATCATGGTTTTGGCACTTTTTTGGCACAGCCACATGGCAAAAGGTTAGTTGGTGTTCTCTAAGCTACAGAAAGAGGATATACTTCTTGTGTGGCATGCTAAAGAAAATATAAAGTGATGCAGTCCCTTGTGCTGCTTTGTGTTACACTGCATCAGGGAGACTTTCATGAGTGGGGTATGGGCATTCCCATGCATCCTCCATTGGATTGTGGTGCATTCCCAGACTTAATAAAGCTATTAAATCTGGGAATGGGTCAAAATGATACACCTTTCCCTTTGAGACATAACTAGTAGAAATATCTTTGTTTTTCCTTATCACTTCCTTTTACTATGTATAATACATTCTGCACCACACGCAGAAAGAGGAAATTGCCTTACTAGATTGTTTTTGAGTAGGAAGGTATCCCTTCCTGCACAACAAACAATCCTGCCCATAACCCAGGCACCCTCTGACCATGATGCAAGGGTGTCATTGTTGGCAGTAGGCAGCCACAAGTGTTTTAGCACAGGGAGAGAACTCAGCGTACCATATTTTAATAGATATGGAGCATTTCTGCTCTCTCCTTTTTACACAATGCAGTGGAGATGGTTCCCTTTCTGTGCCATGTTGTATGAAAAAATAGTGAATATGCTCTTTGTTTGCTGTCCTGCGCTACATTATATCATATCTCTCATTTGGTAAATATAGCTCTGCACTGCTATTTCCCTCTTATACAACACCACACAGCAATTTTGGTTGCTGCACTGCATTGTTCTATATTGTAGATATTCTGCCATAATGTGCACTGGCGGCTGGTAATGATAGCAGGGAGGAGTGGACAGACCACACACACACAAACACACACACACACAACCATGCATTCACACATGCATACACATACACATACACCACACACTCAAAAATTCATGCACTAATACACACACACCAAGATTACAAAAATATAAATCTTACATGCTCTGCAGCTCCAGGGAAAGGAAGCCTCAGTGGTCCCAAGAGGATTGAGAGTACTGCCTTCTCTCAGTGACTGATTTTAGGCCACCAACAAGAGGAGGCGGCAGTGCCTCACTTGTCACAGAGTCGCGTCTGGTCAGAGACAGTTGCTGATCCCACCACACTTTATGATGAGGTGTCATTGACTGACACTCAGCCCTGGGCACTTTAGGTCTTAAAACTAAAGAGCCCATGTCTGTGGCAATCAGTAATACTCCCCCTCGTAATGACGGGGCAGTTTTGCCAGGCTGAAGACGTCATGCCCACAGGATTGCTCTGTAAGCCAAGTACCTCTGTATTTAGTTCATGTCTAGTTCCTGACTGCCTGGTCTGAACAAGATGAGTGTCTGTCAGGGTGACATTTGCTCAACCTGACAGACACTATTCATGTCTGGAAATAGCTGGGGTGCATGGCCGTTCCATCTGTAAGGAGGGGGGCACAGCTGCTCATGTGATTAGATGCACACCTTTGAAGAAAATTATGAATGGTGCAACAAAATAATTACTTTGTGTATATTAATTTAGTATAATCAAAATGTCTTTACTAAAGCCAGACTGTTGATGATATGCATATTTAGAACACTGCAATTCATACACATGCTTTACAAATGTCACATTTAAGCATTAAGGATATAGGAGAATGTGTGTAAAAACCGTGAGGTGCATGCATGCAGCTGAATAATGATCGTTACAGGTCTTCTTTTGCTTTACACATACTTGTTTATAGCGAATTTAGCTTTAAGTGCAGGTTCATTCTAAAAAAATATATTTAATGAGAAAATAAATAAAAGAGCATGCGACAGTGTTGACAAGCTAAGTGTATATTAATCAAGTTCCTACAGTGTACAGTTTAATTGGCTCTGGAGAGTGGATAAATGCAGAGGTTACCAAGGAAAAGGTTTAATTAACAGCTTGAGCTTTTAAAAGTGTTTACCACTTGCCGCAGTACTTGCTGCTTTGAGTCTAAAACAATAGTATTTCTTTGCAAATCCTTCTGTGCTCAGTGTGTGCTCAGAACAGTCAGCACAAAGTGACTCCCTAGTAGATTTTGGTAGAGGTGTTTGTTTAATGTCCCACAACTTATTTTGCATTCACAATCTATAATAGAACACCAATAATAACAGAATGAGAGCATAAGACTATACCTTTGCACAAATTAATTATGAATAATCTCCATAAGAAGTTCCATTTATCTTACTGCTTGCAATTGAAGAAATTGTAGAGCCTGGCTGGACTCATACTAGTGTTTTGAGATGACATGCTTCCACCAGACACTCCTTGAGGGCTGGTTTTCACACTCACCCCACACCCATCCATCACAGGTTTCACCAGTCAGGTGCCCTGCAAATAAAAGGATATAGGCGCACGTGCCCAAGGCCAGGTAGAGTAACTATAATGTTGTGTCTGTGTCACCTATTGCAGTAGCATGGGGGCCTAAGGCCACCAGCTCTACAATGGCGACGACGAACAGATCCGGCCAGTGTGCCTGCTGGCAGCAACTTTGCTGTCTTTTATAGGGGGGAATGGTGCCTGCAACTAAGGGAATCCCCACACCTACTGTGAGCAAGACAAGAACCGGTGCAGAGTGACAAGAAGGCCATCCAGTGTGGACACTGGCATCCCCTGGTGAGGCCACTGCAGCCGCCCACCTGCCATGAAACAGCTCGCTGAGCGGTGTGGACCCCCCCAGAAATGGAGAAGCATGTCTGCTGCCCTCCATGCCGCATGCTGCCACCTAGTCCTGACGGAAAGGGGGAAGGAGAATCACCCACCAGTAAAGAATCCACCATTCTAGACCAGCCAAGCAACTGGGGTTGTGCCAGGGTCGTGGAAGAGGGGAGTCTGCTGCCTGTTACAAGCGTGCCACTCCTAATGACCCCGGCACTGACACACGGCATATGGTGACAAGATGGACTGTCACTACTGACCGGAAGGGGGGCATGTGTGTCCTTCTGAAAGTTTAGAGAACACCAGGAGGCTGCTCCAGGAGCAGATGGCACATGTGGATGGCTCTGCTCCTGACTCTGAAGTATCATGCCTGTGGGGGTGGGCCCTTGAGGCAGGTGCACCTTGATAGTTGTGGGTGAGGTGAGAGACAGTGCCTGCTGGGAAAATTGGTGACACTGCCTGCAGTGGAAGGAGACGGCCGTGGCCTGGGATGAGAGATGGCCACAGCACCATCTGTCAGCACCTCTCTGCACTGTGGCTCAGGAATAAACATGCTGCTGTGCCACCTAGTGGTGGCCCAGTAAACCATGCTTGGGCAGCACTAGTAGGATCTGCCCACCAGAGGGAAAGTGGAAAGTCAGCACTGCGGCCCGAGGACAAAGAAGCTGTGACAAATGAGGTGCTGCAGCTGGTACAAGCAGCACAGGGAATGCAGCATCTACACATACCAAAGTCCACAAGGGCAGAAGGTGTGCACAGCGAGTATAAGTCCAAGGAAGAGCAGCCTGAAGAGTACTGTGTGCCCCCTAGTGGCAGGATGCCTTTACCACAATACGTGAGGAGAATGTTAGGTCCACCACCAGCACCTGTATCCCCATATACAAACGACAGAGGAAAGACAAGTGCCTAGCATGGCAGCAGACCAAGAGGTGAATGGTCAGTCCCCACAATGCCAGACACCCAGGAAGACAGCAAGCCAATAGAAGCACAGTGCACTGCACGCACACTCACTAGCAGCTGCCTGCTGTCACCACAAGTGAGAAGATTGCACCGCACGCATCCAGGGGTGAAAGGCCAGCTCCTCAAGCCCGGAGAAACTGACTTAAACGGATATTCAAGCCACCAGCAGAGTTTGCCCGTGAAGACGGACCAAGAGCTTAAAGTCAGAGGTGCACAGATGGCTGCACCAGTGAACCTGACAGCATGGGCAGGATCCCAAAAGAGAAAGAGAGGCTCAGAGTGAGAAGAAATTTTGGAGCATGGGGCTGTCCAGCTGGCCACACCCCAGCACAAGATGGCCACTATTGGCCTGACATGGAGAATGTCACGAGGTGTGACCGACCATGCCAAGCAAACTGGAACGGAGGCAGGAGCAATCACTGCAATGGTGCAGTCCTGAGGTGCAAGCATTTTGCCCTCAAGGGAAGACAGAAAGAAAGAAGAGGTGACCCTCTAGTCATGGAGCGGACCATCAAGATCATCCCTGAGGAAGGGACAGGACCGGTGTAAGGTCCGCAGGGAGAAATAATCAAGTACTATAGACAAGACTAAGAGAGGGAGAGGTCCATGTGGTGCAACATGTGACCTGTGGTGAAAACCACCTCGGGAAAGGAAATCTAGAGGAGAAGAGAGAGGAAAGTGGCATGATGCCACATCATCAAGGTTTGAGGAAGAAACGTTTGTGACAGACCTGTCACACAGAAGATCAGGAACACCACTGGTGCACAAGGAAAAGGGAGAAGAGCGATAAGACTAAGGACATATACCAGTACTGGATAGGGCATCCACCAAAACAAGGCAGCCACCGGGGTGACCAGACGTCACTCAAGACAGATCTGTGGGTGGGCCAACTGTAAGCCGCTATCACGTGCGAGGAGAGCCGTATGTCAGCAAAAAGACCAGAAGTTGACATGGCATCCCTCTTACTGTGGGAGGCTGGCCAGCCAGAAATATGCTGTGAGTCCCAGTGGATCTGAGACCTGCTGTAGAGAGCATAGATGACCATTGGACTATCCAACCTTGGGGTTGCATGAGAAGTGGACATGGCCCTGTTGTGAGTTCCACAGCAAACCCCCTTTGTGCAGCCTATGCGAGGCCCGCACAGTGCACACAGTCCAATAGCAATCCAGGGGCAAGAGAATTCCAGTGAGAGGGGAATCCCAACAATAGAGATGTGTTTGAGGCAGCTCCAGGTCAGGCACCAGGAAGCACTGAGGTCACTGATGTAGACTGGCCAACCAAAGACTATCTGACAAAGGCCAGTGCACCCGAGTCCTGATGGACAGAGCACATAGACCCTCAGACAACCACCCTTTGTGGCTGCATGAGCGACTTGGATGTGGTCCTATTGGCTGTGCCACAGCAAAACCTTCACTCAGCCTGCGATTGGCCCTGCACTGTTAACACAGTCGGATGGCAGCCCAGCAAAAGAGCCTCAAGGAGAATCCTGTGTGATGGAGTTCTGACAAGAGGAAGCCTGAAGCTGCTCTCCCCGCGAAGGTTGGAAAGCACCAAGGCCTTCGAGTAAGATGTCCTTTCATCCATGTCATCCTTAGTCTTCACTATCCATGGAGCATGAATGTCTTCCAAGAGATCTTTGCAGTGGACTCCCCACCTCTCCTGATGCCCCTGCATTGAACTCTGTAGATAGACATCGCCACACGTCTTCACAGTAGACTTTGTAAATAGATTCCAACACCGTGAGCCCAGGTGGGACAGGCTCAACAGTGCCCGAGTGCTTTGCAACCTCATGGAAAGGCGATTGAGGGATCTGAACTTCATCAACACTGCCATTTGTGCCCAAAGTAGTCTAGATAAAATAAGGAGGTCTGCCATGATGCGGAGTGCCCCAGCTGCACCTGTTCACTCATCATTTCTGGCGGACTTCCTGAAGAGACTCAGTGGTGTTTATTTTAGTGTTTGTTTTTCTCTCCAACAGGTTGGATTGTTTTTTTGTTTTTTTTTAAATAAAGACCGGCAGGACTCATATTAGTGTTTTAAGATGACATGCTTCCGCCAGCCACTCCTCGAGGGCTGGTTTCCACTCTCACCCCACACCCATCCTATCAGAGGCGTCACCTGTCAGGTGACGCTGAAAATGAAAAGGTCTGGGCACATGTGCCTGAGGCTGTGTCTGTGTCACTTATTGCAATAGCATGAGGGCCTAGGCCCCCCTAAAATACAGGAATATTGTTAAGTATTTGTGAATATTTCACACACTCTCTCACCCACAGTATCGAATTAATCAATTGCACGCATACATTAACCACAATGAAATCGCTAAGGGTGATGTCTCAAAGTTTAGTCAGAAGATCAGATACTTGTAAATAGGTGGAGTTCACACAGAGAGAAATGCAAAAGTGCCCTGGAGCAGGAGGGAGTGCTATCCATAAAAAGCTGAATGCTAACTCTGCCCTGCCTATCAGAAAACAGTGGTGCTTGTGTCATGATTATTGGTTAATGAGCTTTTTGGGCTTCTAGCCACTTTCCATCAATCATACGGGTCTGTTGGGGTTATCATTTAGAAATTAAGCCTGTGAAAAATCAATAACACAAAAGAAAAACAATAATATGGCAAAAATACAACTAGAATAATGAGATGGTTGGCAGAGGAATCGTGTTATATTAATGAAGGCAGTAGTTTCAGTAAGAACATTTGAATTACAAGATTTATTTTCCAATTGGTAATGTTACATACCATGAGGGAGACCTACTATTTCATTGTATTTCATCCAACATCTGCTCTTTTAGTGAGACTCTGAGGCTTGGTTGGCTTCAAATTATATTCAGAGGCTGGTCTTGTGATGCAGCTTCTGCTCCAGTGTAAATTAAATGTTCCTATTAATATTTTCTGTCACAGTGCAACCAAACCAGGTGCTTCAGTTTTGAAACAATCTCGTTTGGCCAAAGTCCTGGAAAAACTCATCAACAAGCAAATGACTGGCCACCACAATATCGGCCAATCCCCCAAACTCTCATAAATCAGGATTGAGATGGGACAACAGCACCAAGACCGTCCTCCCTGCAGTCACTGATGACATTCATCTAATTATCATTAAGGTGGGCATTGCAGCACTTATCTTTTGCCACTTTCAACAATCTTTAACCTCAACCCCATACAACTTGCATACTGCACTGAAATTCATAGACCCACACTCTGTTGGATCAGGTCCTTCCCCACTGGATGCAAACTGTCACTCTGACCTCATACTCTTCCTCTTCCTCTTCCTCCAAACTTATCTTCAGCTCCCCTCAAGGCTCCTAGATCTATCCTATGTTCTTCAATATCTACATGGTGGCTGACCAGCACCATTTATTCACATGGACTTAACATCCTTTCCTACTCTGACAACACCCAGTTCATTATCTCCCTCTCCAATAACATTTCCAACACCAAAATTATATTCACCTACTGCATGTCCAGAGTCGCAAACTGAATGAGAACCAACTGCCTGAAATTCAACTAGGACAAAATGGAAGTGGTCATCTTGGACAAAGACACTTCACTTTGGTCTGCACTTTGGGGGCCCTCAGAATTAGGACCCACAGCCACCCCACTGAACTCAGCAAAGAGCTTATGAATCATGATCCACAATCAAATCTTGATATCTACCCAGGTCAACATGGTCATATCTACATGCATCTGCACTTTATACTCTTCAATAATTCTTTTGAATAGCTCCAGCTAAAACACTTGAAGTCTGTCACTCAAGCACCGATTACCAGCAGACTGCACTATGGAAATGCCCTCTATGTCAGAATCATGGTGCAACTCACCAAGCAGCTCAAGGTCATTGAGCATGCAACAGGCAGAATCACTCTCCGGTTCCCACTCCCCCGCTCCTGCCTGGCTCCCAAAGCATGGAACAACCTCCTACTGTAATTTAAAGCCACAAGCTCCATTTGGCATTCTGTAAAAAAAAAAAAACTGAAAACATGGCTTTCCTATCTGACCAGGTCAGGTCAGCTCCTCACCTTCTTAGGTGCCAGGAAACACCCCAGGCAGGTGCACCGTGATAGTTGTTTAATTTTGTTTAATTATGGAGGACATAGAAAATAGCAAAAATCACTATACATGTGAAAATCAATATGCAAATTTTGTTGCGTCCAAACCTCTCTGTGATGTTGCCTGCTGGAAATAAAAGCAAGTCTTTGAGACTGTTTTGGCATGTCAAAGACATTCAAAGTCATTTGCTGTATTTATATGTGTCCGACTTCAGTGACCTCTAGTAACAATCTAAGGTACTACACCCTATGGCAGAAAAGATTTGTGTCTGACCCTGGGTACCTCTAATAATGACCTATGGAATTTAGTGCCAGATGTATAAAAAAAACAAATTGCATTTCTTAAATAGCGAATTTTAAGAAATCGCTATTTAAGAAATGCAAAATGGTATGTATAATTTTTGCGATTCGGTAATAGCGATTTATTAAAATTAGCAAATGCTAAAACCGATTCGCAAATAGAGAATCCGAATCCATTTGCACCTATGGGCCTGCTGCAAATGGTTTTGCATTTCCTAAATTGCGAATTCCAGTTAGGAATTAGCAATTTAGGAAATGCAAATCCCAGGGTGCCGGGGGCCTAAGGCCTCCTCTGCTGCACCCCAAAAATATTTTTACGGACATGTGAAGCACACACATGCCTTAGGGGCATGTGTGCGCTACATGTCAATTTTTAAAATGCATTTAAAATGCATTTTTAACATTTTCACATGGTTACCACCAAACTTTTGTTAGTGGTAATTGCATTTCCTAAATGCCCAATTCGCATTTAGGAAATGCTTGATACATGTGCTTAAGAAATCGCAAATAAGGATTCCTTATTTGCGATTTCCTATTTAGAGAATCGCAATTTGCGATTCTCTAAATGGGGTCGCAATTTTAAGGAATCGCTATTTTAGCGATTCCTTAAAATTGCACTGCCAATGCTTTCATACATTCTGAAAGGCATTTTTGCATTCGCTAATGCCCGAATTTTGCAATTCGCATTGTTTGCGAATGCAAAATCGCCTGATACATCTGGCCCTTAATCTTCTACAGGAAAGAAATTTTGTTTGACTGTGTGGACATCTCAGCACAACCTAAGTTACTGCACCGTGCATCCGAGAAGATTGTTTCTGACTCCAGAGACCTCGATAGCCTTAGATACTGTAGTCTGCTACAAAAAATGAATTGTGTCTGTCTCACAGGACCTTTAACAACAACCTAAGGTGCTGCAGCCTGCAACACAAATGATTTGTGTAAGAGTACATAAAGACTTTAACAAAAAATAATTTTCAAAACATTTTGCATTTAGTGATCAATGTCAGGGCACTAGTTGTTCCTCCTCAATGCATCACTCTCCAGCTCCTTCTTTCATTCTGTTCTCTGCTTTGCTTCAACATGAACATTTTAATTATTCTCTCAAAATGCTAGGGTGACTTCTTCTAGCTATGACAATAGCTATTATCACATAACCCAACATTAGCATATTTAATTAGGACATAGAAAATGTGCAAACATTGATAGTCTTTTGATAGTGTATAGGCAAATTTAATTTGATGACATACTCTCCTTGTGACTTGAATAGTTGAAAACAAAGCACAATCACCTTTTGCCATTGTGTCTTTACATGCTTAAAAAAGGCATTCACAAACATCTGGTGTATTTATAATTTTCAGTTTATCCTTAAATTGAAGGGCAACGGTGAACACCACAGTGACATCAAGTGATTATATGATTATATAAGGTGCTGCAACCTGAACATATGTCTGACTTCTGTGCTGCCTTGTAGCAGTCTAAGGACCTGCATCCTGCTTTAGAGAAGGATTGTGTCTGGCTCCAGAAATCTCTAGTATTAAGCTAACACACTGCATCACACTTAAAGCAAGGCTATACATTTGACTCCATGGACTGTTGTGTATCCATTTTAGTTATAGCTTCATACACATTATTTTAGGAAACTAGGTCTGCTGCTGTGCACTTTAACCTAGGTATATTTTATTCAGCTTCATTTTATTATTTTAACAATAGCCACATTTGCGGTCTTGTTTTATTTTCTCTATCTAGTTGTTCTTTGCTTAGGCCAGTACTGCGTTCTTAAACAAGACATTTCTTTCACTCTGTGCTTTTCTCAATGATGCAGTAAGATAGTTTGCCGGAAAAAGTGGTACGCTTTGTCCCTAATGTTCACAGAAACATACACACTCTTACGTGGGGACCCTTTCTTGGAACCTCAGCTGTTTTTATTATAAAAAACACTATTTTGACCCATGTACGTTAGAGGGAGATTCCAGCTAGATGACCACAACTGTGTGCTGATTGTTGAGTGCTTCGCTGCAGCTGCTTATGTAGATAACAGGCCTCTTGCTCAGGTATGAGGGATGATGTCTTCCCAGGGGAACCTGAAGGGCAGAATTAGAGCTTAATATGCTGTGCTCTAACATAGTCTAGGTAAAAACTATTTTAAAAAACCATAGTGACAATATGGTAGTGTTATTTTTATGTTTCACTCTCCTTGTCACAATTTTAATCCTGTCATGCTTCATCGTCCTAGTTATTGCAATTCATGCTTTATTATGTAAGATGCAATTACTTCAATAAAACCTTATTGAACTATACTCTGCCTTTGATTGTCCTTGCATACGTGAGACTAGTGTAACTGAGATAAATGGAAGAGATCTGAGAGACCACGATTTCCCTGAGGAGTCAATTGTGTTATGCACTCAGATGCCCAATCATCCCAGCTCTAGGGTGGAGATGAGGCACTGCTAGTTAGCCAGAACAAAACCCAGATTAGATTCAGACTCAGTCCCCCACAGTGCAAGTGATGCTGCCGCCCGAATCCAGTAGTCTCATTAGGATAATGAGAACCTACTCAACATCGCACCGCCAACGTTTGGTCAGGCACTAATTTTCAGGTCCTCCTGAGTATCTCTGTCTCACTACATGCAAAGACTCCTCAGTCCTATACACGGAGATGTCTGTGGTATTGATGATTTTCCTCCTCAACTAAGTAGGGAGTACCTAACTAACGCTGTAGGTTGTTCACGCTTGAACTCTAAAAGGATAATCCCCATTTGGTGTGCTTATCTCTGTACAAAATATACCATTCACTATGGCGAACCCGCAACAGGTGTCAATTACAGTCAATATGCGACCACCCCTTACTGCACAAGTATTGGCACAGGGCCTAACGGCCCAAGGGGTCCTGTTACATTTGTTGTTGAGGCTCATCCAGCCTATAGAACAGACATTTTTAGTCTTGGGTCACATTTCCAGCAGCTGATTGGAACACAAATATATTTTATCACTGTACACCTGCAAACATACCTGCACAATACAGAGAAAATGCATATCTAGAAATACCTCTAGCTTATCAAGAACATAATAATTGGCTTGATGGCGCCCTACCCAATACAATTCTACAGGTTAGGTTAGTTCCCCTAAGTAATGATGGTACTACCTGGCCTTTATTGGTCACATATGTACCGCACTCTACTGCAGCAACTTTGACGGTAGCTGAAGTCCGTCACTTTTATGCTGAGCTTACGGCAATATACAGACGATTGCTACAGTTTGTAATGCAAACATTAAAGACAAACCCAGCACGTGCTGCCCAGGCGCAACCATATGCAGTAATGCCAGGCATTAATCTTGCGACTGTACATTCGATCATGGGTAAAGTACCTGCCAAATGAGAAGAGATTCTGTTTTTTTAGCTAACAAAATAAATGCACTGGAAGCAGTATTTCCCCATATGGGACCTCTGGATAAGCATAGAATATTAGCTACGTGCTTGCCATTTGGGATGGTTCCCACAGTAGATAACTGTAATACTTGGGGCACAGTATTTGCCATGCTCTATGCTACTGCACACAATACGCCGACACTTGCCAATTTACCGGAAGGTGTTGAAACAAATTCAAGATGAATACGGGGTGCCCTGACTCTGGACTTGGGTATGCAACTTATGGGCAATTTTGCCACTATATCTTCAATCATATTAAGTAACCTTAAAGGGGAAGCAGTTGCACTAGTGCGCGCTCCGATACGTTCTTCCACAGGATCAAGAACGTTAGCTGCCAAAGATTATCACTGAGCCCTATTCTAATATTGGTCGAGATAGTCTGGGGGCCTCACCCACAAAACCACAGTTTCAGGGTAAATCTAATAAAGATCCTACCAAGCAAGCTCCTGAAGGTACAAACACCTAAAAAAGAAAGGAGAGAATCTCCGCATACGGGGACCCCACAGAATAGATATAATCTCAGAAATAGAGATAATATTAAAACGCCTGACATATATCAATGTACTGAAACACGCCAATCTCATTCCTTTCAGGACTCACCGGAAAAATGCATTGAGAGAGGTGGGCGGTCAGAGCGAAGAACAGAGTACATAAAACTGAGACAGGAATCACAACGCTCTACAGAAGTTTCTGTTAAAAATGATGAGAAACTTACCCAACAAACACCCCAATTCAAAAAGAGGAATGTGGCAGCAGTTACGATTCATCATGCCACTCAAGAAGAGGGCTCTATTGAGGAACAAGAAGTGGGCACTAGCACTGCTCGACAGTGCGGCAGACGTCACAATAGTTTGCCGGAATCTTCAAAAGCATCTGGAGGTGAAAGCAACTGATCACTTCTTACAAGTTAAAACTGCCGACATGCATGTCTCCACGCCTGATACAAAGTACAAAGTAATGTTACAGTTAGAAGGAGACATTGAATGCACAATTGATGCAATCTTTTGGGAATGCGTCGTAAACATATATGACATTCTACTGGCCGAAAGGGACTGGCCACCAGAATTTTCCGTACTTGCCCATATGGGGAAGATGCTATCAAACCTTCTTTCTCGCCACTTGTTCCTGATGAGCTTGCAGAATCCTACGTCATCAATCGGGCATTGGCGCAGGCACCCGCGTTATATCGCAACCATGTAGGGTGGGATAAAGATTCCCCCTATCATGTAATTCCTATTAAGCACCAAACCCCAACCTCAACCACAGTATCCAATAAAACATGATGCTAAAGCACCCATGAGGGAAATCCTCACACAACTAGAGTACCAGGGCGTGATCAAACCCTGTGTCTCACCAATGAATAATCCTTTATTTCCTGTACTAAAACCGGACCATTCGTACAGAATAGTCTTAGATTACAGACACTTAATCAGTCAAACACGCATATATGCTATACAAAACTCTCACAGCACAGCACTTATGAACAACACAGTGCGCAAAAAAATACAAAACAACACTGGATATATCCAATGGTTCCTTTTGCCAAAATATAGCGCCTAAGAGTAGAGACCGAACAAGTTTCAGCACACTAGACTCCCAGAATAAAATTCTGTCTTTTACCACAGCGGTATAAGAACAGTCCAGGAATTTTTGAGGCTCTGGTGACCTAAATATTGCACAACGCTGACCGTGAAGCATTGTCCTATGTAGATGATATCTATCTCATGGATAATGAATTACTGCAACATCTAAGACGGGTAGCCCGCATTGTTGTGGGATTTGCCGAATTCAGCTATAAGTTTAGTTTTAGAAAAACAAAAATAGTCTTCCTTAGCATCCTGTTTTTGGGATACAAGCTATCAAGAGAAGGAAAGAGCCTAGCACCACAATTCTTGGAAAAATGCACGCAGTTACAATCTCCAAATACCATTAAAAAACTCCAATCACTATTGGGTTTCCTACATTTTGGCACAACTTACATTCCAGGTTACGCATCACGCACAAAAAAACCCTTACATGATTTAATATGGCCTGACTTTTCCAGTAAATTTTGGACTGTCGAACACACATGCATTCTTAGAGCTCTACAAACAGATATGCTTGCAGCACAACACCTACACACAAGGGACAATAAAAAACATCTGGTCATCAGAGTAATTCCTGGTGCCATTGGTTTCAGCTATGTAACTTTCAATGAGGGTGAGACGGTCCCGACAGCATACAAATCACATTTGTATTCAGCAGCAGAACAACGCTTTGCTCCCACTGAGAACATTTTCACTGCTGTTCAGATGGCTGTCATTAAAGAAAGACCACTGGCCCAGGGGAAACACATTATTGCTGAATCTTTCATCCCAGCCCTCGATGCTGTTACCAAAGCCAGCATTCCAAACTCTAAAGCATTAAATCCACGTTGGATTCAATAGACAGCGTCTTTGACAGCCACTGATGTCGACTACATCTTCGACCCAAAATTTCAAACACTAGAATTTTTGCAATATGAACTAGAATGCCCAGCTCCGGCAAACACACTGCCTGTTGAACAACATCAAAGAGTCATGTACACCGATGGCTCAGCACAACCTGCAATAAGCTGTTTGCATAGTCGTAAGTGGCTACATGGAGGGTAGTAAATTCTATCCACAAATTATTTTTACGCAAACCCTAGAGGACTGCGCTGCACAATTAGCAGAGCTAAAGGCTCTGGTGATGGCATTGGAACATGCGGATCTCGCACAGCTAATGTTGATTGTCTGTGATTTGTACTAATGCGTCCAGTCCTTCAATGAATATCTGTATTACTGGCGCCAGAATGAGTTCAGAGATTCCAAAGGTAACACCATCAAACACAGACTTCTGTGGGGGAAAGTAGCGGATCTGAACGAAATGCTACCAAATGTCCATGTTGTGCATACACTTGGATACCAGCGTGTTGGAATACACATTGCTGGAAATACACTGGCTGATGAAGCAACCAAATTAACAATAGCTATGGCTTCTGTTGCTGCAGTAACTCATTCTGGAACTAAACTGGACGATGGCATATGGGCTGCCGTGAAAGCCTTGGCTGAAGGCATGCCTTTTCCAAAAGCATTTCCTGTTAAATATTCTTACCGCATGGGAGGCTTTCTTGACGCAGAAGTGAAAATACCAGGCATGGGAGTTCAAATAATTCCCAATAAAGACCTGAGTTGATTAAAGCAGCACATGTGGGGGGTTGCCTCCACCCATGCTGGTGTGGGGGCTTCAAAATCATTATTGCAAGCATGTTATTGGTGGCCAGGTCTATACAAACAGACCAAGCAGTATGCCCTTTGTTGTGATATCTGCCAACAAATCAAGGTGTCCACCGTCAAACGCCCACCCCCAGACACCACTATTAATTTCCAACAAACCATTACAATGTGTGTACATAGAGCATTGCGGTCCCCTAACAATGGACAGTGCATACAAATACATCTTAGTCGCTGTCCACTCTTGTTCCAGATTTCTATGGGTGTGGCCACAACACATGGCTCACGGTCAGACTGTTATTAAAGATTTGCAAGTCTTCATTGGCACATATGCAGTTGCCACTTTCCACTCAGACCACGGCCATGCTTTCACCTCAAAGACATTCAGGGACGACATGGCCTCATTAAGGGTCCAACTCCATTACTCTTCTTCATTTCATGCCGAGGGAAATAGTGTTGTGGACAGACAAAACAAGGATTTAAAGCAATCCTTAACAGCCAGAGTATATGGTACGGGTTGTAGTTGGCTTAATCACCTGTATGGAGTCCAGAGAGCACTTAATAATCTGCCTAGAAGGTCCCTGGGGGGTCATACTTCATACGGGTGCCTGTTTGGAACTCAAATGTATGTTCCAGATCTTGATGGTCCTGGTGTGGAGGGGGCAGAAACACCTTTTGACATATGCGTACGTGTCATTGTCTTGCAGAAATTACAACAGCTCAGTGATGACAACACTCTGCAAGTACTACCTCCGTAGGAATTAAGGATGTACCAATAACATCTACTGGCTGGATTCCAAATGTTGGGGATCTAGTACATGAAATAGTTGCTGTAAAAAAGGAGTTTGGTCCTCTCACTACTGGTCAAGATGTCCCTCTACAAGTTTTGAGCAGCAACGCTGACAACTCTCCGAGCTTGGGGAGGGTGGAAAATTATATTGCATTAGTTTCACTAACATCTATTACAACAAACAACACAGACATTGCTGATCGATTTGATTCAACCTATACACAAACGGAAGGCGCCATTTACAGTGGACCACTGAAGGAGACCTCTACCAGGTCTCCTCCTACAAATAATGCTACAGTTTATGCATGAACTGCTTCTGGATACTTTGCCGACATCAATGACACCTTTTCAGACTCATTTGCCTCATTTATATCTGATCTGCCAAAACATTTCCCCATGGAACTATCTGTGGCTTTCCTTGACTATATTAGCTTTCCTCCTCTGAATTGGCTTTGTTATTACTTTCTTTCTACTAGTAAATGGTCATTAGCTTCCTGAAAGATCAACAGTTGAACTGGTGGATGAGGTCCTAAAACCTCATTTTTCTTCTCACAAGGTCTTCAGAGACTTGTCCTTCGTGAACATTTCCGCTATACCAATTCATGATGGGATTGTTCGGGATAAAGTCACATTTGATACATATGGGCCGACGGAGGTCATTCAAATACCATATGTGTTTAAACTTTCTATGAACTATGTAATAATACCTGGAGTTGTTTCTAATGACTGGGATGTGAAAACAGTTGATTCTATGATGACGGAATTACAATATTTTACTGTGTTTGAAAGTGAGGATGCTTATCAGTCCAAAGAGAATTATGGTGACATGTTTTGATATAATTATTATGGACACCATTTCATTCACAGAGCAAGTACCCCAAAAACTATTTTTATTTACACACAATCGGAACATTGACTATCTCCAGCACAAGGGAGTTCTAAAACATATTCTGAAAAATGTGCATATTTTTCTGGGCACCATGTTAAAAATGCAGAGTCATATTATTTCAAATTGCCATTGATGGAAAATGTACATACATTATTGACAGATACAAAATTCATTTATTCTGATTCCTTTGTTTCCCGGTTGGCTATAGAAGGCTATGAATATTGGTTGAAGTCGATTGACTTATAAAGTGTGTGGGGAACAAGAAATTGGCAAATAAGGGGAAGGAAGCTTTATTTGGAGCATGCCTGATACCTGTTCCAATTATATTTTTAAATGAAACTGTACAACAGACAAGCTGTTTAAGCTTAGCAAAAATTAAGGCGGAGGCCGCCTGCCAAACTCAAACCGCCACCTGACCGCTAGTGCCATCAGAACACTGCCAGCTGTATTCTGACTTCACCGCAGGGCAGGCGGGCGGAGCGGTGAAGAGGGCCTTAACGTTGATGCTGACGCAGAATCGAGCAGGCACCAATGTGGCAGTGCAGCGGGTGAGGCAGTACCCGTCGCGCATTTCACTGCCCATAATTCAGGTAGTGAAATGCACTACGGGCTGTGCCTGGGGGACCCTGGCACCCCCATTCCCCCAGCTTTTCCACAGCAGTGTGAACCGATGTGGAAAGCCTGGTAGGAATGGAACTCGTAATCCGGCGGGCAGCGTTGCTTGCAGCAAATTTCTGGTACATTCTTTTCCATTCAAGCAGCCAAACTATGGAATTCATTACCCCCCAACTATAAGATCCACAGATAACTTTCTTGTCTTCAGAAAACTACTCAAGAGTTGTCTCTTTCCTTCATAACCACCATACTCAAACAACTATGGACTGCATATGCCTATGTTGATAAATATTTTTTCTGATTATGTGTATATTCTAGTTATATACGTTTTTTTAGAAAATATGTATCGCTACTATGTCATAAAAATAAACTACACACACACTCTTAAAACCTGTTTAACTAAGTATATTTACTCATGGTTTAAATATGTTTTATGTATGTACACATATGTGTGCATATGTGTGTGTATTCATGTGTGTATGTAAGTGTGTGTGTGTATATATATATAAAAATAAATATATATATATGTATGTATTCTACTCTCATCTTATATCACACTTTTATATTACTTATCTATGTGTGTGTGTATACATATATATATGAGTGTATGTTATTCTATGCATAAAATGTTCATAGGTCATTGCATAACTCCTAGAGAAGTTGTTATGCTAGATACTTATGAATCCCTGCTCTCATCTTATATCACACGTATCTACCCATCACCATATGTCATGTCTCTATCAATCTATACTCCATTCCCACTCTGACTCATCCCAAATCCATTCTACTACTTTCATGACCTGAATAACTCTGCCTATGCTCTTCCCTCCGCTTCCACATCTAACTCACCAAACCTCACTTTACTATCACGATCTCCCAAACAACCCTAGTAAATTCTCCCTCATTTATCTCACCCTGCTACTATGATCTCCCTAAACCCTTCCACAGACTCTTCCCTCTTCCATCCTCCTTTACTCATCCTAAATCCTAATACCATATACTCCCAATTGACACTGCTGGATTCTTTCCTCCTCCACCCCTCCATTACTCCAGTCAATCTAACTAACAAACTCTCATATCCACGGCTCAAATTAACTCATAATAATACTAAAACTGTACTCATATTTCCCTATACTAATCCATCACTAATTCTTGCTGGGTTCCGGAGTAGCGTGCTACTCGCCGAAAAGCGCTTTGACGCCTTGTCAGGCAGGGGTAGTAAGCGCTATATAAATACTATTACAATACAATTACAATACAATACAATTATTCTATGTCTGGGCAAGGTACTGCTTAGTGCGCCTAAAGACTCTTAAATGAGAAGGACAAATAAATGAGAACACCTGACATTTCCCACTTCAAGGAAAGAATAAATTGCTGAATGATACCCATGGAAAGTCTATATCTATCTTACTGTAATGGATGATGAACGTTTGTTTACACTCTGTATATCTGATCCATTGGCCACTGCCACTGAACAGGGGTGGCAGGGCGGGGATAGTAAATTAAAGAAATTGAACAAAACTGTGTTTGCATCTCCTCTGTCCTCTTCCCAGCAGCACACAGGCTCCTAGCCAATCATGACACTGCTGTCACCAGCATGACAGCAGCGTTTTGATTGGTGTGAGTGCTCTGCTTCAGCACTCACACAGGGATCGGGAGCCTGTACACTTTCTCCACCTGACTGTTCAATAGAGCCACATGGAGAAATGAAAAGTGTGCATGTCTGTTTGGCCGGCCCCAACACAGCTGGCCAAACAGACATGCCCACTTATTGTGCACTCCACTCCTCCCTCCAGCCATCCTCCAGCCCCCTCCAGCCCAGCCCCACCCCACCATAACCCAGCTCCCAGAAAAAATAAAATTATAATAATGCTTTGCTATTATCATTGTATTTTTCCTTCCCCTTCTGTGTAAAAGCAGTGGGGTGACACTCCGCCAGCCAGGCGGTGGAGCTGCCCCTGCTCTAATCATAGAGACAAATCTATTGATGCAGCTATTTCTCAGAGGGCATCATAAATAATCAACAGAGATTCACTATGTATCATACAGCCAACACAATTTCAAAAACCATAAAGCACTGAGCCTTATAAGACTCTCATAAGTCCTGAGAAATACTGACAGAAATATTACCTTCATTACTCAAAAAATTGTTTAAACACTGGTCTGAAAATACATGTTCCCAATCATTGTAAAGTAGCAAGTATGATCCTGACTTTCAAAAGTCGGGAGTCCTGATTGTCTCAGAGGGTTTCTCAATAGTTATCAGACCTAGTTAAAAAAAAAAAAGTTTGGGTGTGATAATTACCCCAATGACAAGGTACCGCTTCCAAAGAGGGAACAACATACATATCTTGGTGCTTTCTGTTCCAAAATCTGCATGTATTTCAGGACTGTTAAATTTCAGCATGTTTGACCTCCCAGAGCTGAATCCTGAAATGTAGCTTTTATTGCAACTTGTAATTATTGGGCGGGATAAACTTTGCTCCATTTGTAATTACAATCACGGAAACAGATGTTTGAGAGGGATTGGAAGAAGCCAGGGTATTGCTAATCAAGCTCTAGGTACTTGCAAGTAGGGTTGCCATCTGTGCTTAATCCATCTGTTTTTGCATCTTTGACAGTTTTGAGGCTCATCAATACTAGCATTTAAAAATGTGACATAATACACGTATTTGTGGAGTGCACATTCAATCTAATAGGTTTCATCAAAACTTTGATCAGTAACAGATGATTCTATGTGCAATTCAATGTCATTCATTTTATCAACCTCAAAAGAATATCTAAATGCACCCACTATGAACCTGTGAATACAGGGCTTATGTAATGGAATCATTAGTGAATTAATCCACCAGACCTGGATTTGAAAACTTGTTTGAAAGAATAAACAAGCAAACATTGCATAGAACCTCACCTATAATGATCTTTCATAAGGGGCTCCTGAGATGAGGTCCTCACAAATAATGACAAAAAGGACAAAAGATTATAAATAGCTATGTCATCACAGTGTGCAACAATACTGAGTATGTGTACCTTTGCTAAGCTTGCTACACATCAGCAGCATGTATGGAGGCAACAGAAAAAATATTCTGAGAATCAAAGTTGTCTACTCTGCTCTACTGAGACTATTGTTGAACACAAACCAAAACTTGAAATCAGCATCTCTGTGAGTAGGGGAAGTTGTGCAACATTCTTATTTGTACCGCATTTTTTTCAAAAAATGTGTGAGTTACTTAGGTTCTGGGATTGTGAGATCTACTTGGCGGCAGCCTAACTGCAATAAACACCTGCAGCTGGCATGTGATTACAAGGTAATTAGTCTTTTGAAATAGCGAAACCCCTATGTAATAGGAACCACATTGATTGATCAATCAGGGCCAATATGTTACACTACTTGAAAATCACAACAATATACACATTACAAAAGAAACATGAAAATATTCTAACAGTAAAACCATAGTTTAAAAAGTCACAAAAAGACAATACTGGCATCACTTAATGTAGACATTTCGAGACCTGATCAATTACATAGCTTTTGCATTGGTAAAAGAGAACTCCTTAAGAACTGTGCTTGCGTGTATTGTGTAGAAAAGGAGAGTAAAAGAGGAGGTGGGAATGTGTGTGAATACAGAGTACTAGAGAAGTGAATCTAGTTACAAAAATTACAGTTTATCAACAGATGTACGAAAGTTGACATCAATATACAATATTCAGAATGTAGCAAGACTTGGATAAGTCAATAGAGATTTAGATAGCAGTCACAGACGACAAGTCTGTTTCTGAGTGCTGGTAAAGGCTTATATATTTTAAAGGTGGTCATTAGCCTGAAAATACAAAGAGGAAGAGACAATGGAACTCCTCCCTAGACCAGTCTATTACAGATCAAGTTTAAATTAAAGAGTCACCATCTACTTTTATTTCCACTTTTGTAAAGAAACCCCATAAATATTACTCATCAGCTCGAAAAAATGCTTGCCAGCATCGTTTCTCAGTTGTTGTCTCTTCTCTTTAGCAGATGGTTCAATGAAAGACATCAAAAACATAGAAAATAAAAATAACTATTTACATGACCACACTCCACAAAATAACATTAACCGAGTCATATTTTTCAAAAATGTTATAAAAAAAGGACGCTTGACACTCACCAACGTCTTCATTAGAGACATTTGTGCTGTAAGTTAATTTATATTCTGCAAATTAGAAACATCACACAGCACAAGAAATATTTTTTTTTTTATAACTTGTTCTTACCTTGTGATAACACCTGAAGTAGGCAGCCCGCTCATCTGAAAACTTTTCCAGTCTCTTTGGCCCTTTACTTGATGCTTTCTTGAAAACCAACCAGCATCTCTGATAAATCTAGAAACAGAAAAAAATCATCTTTGGCATCTTTAATAATATCCATGTCTTTTACATCTTAAATTGTGTTGTGTAGATGTTTATGCTTTATGATCGAAAACCTAGAAGGATTTTGTTTTAATAACTTTTTTTGTACAACAACGCACTTTTGTTATAGTATCCTATGGAAAGTGCCAAGTCTACAGTTAAGTTTCCCTTACCCATTTTGATTTCAGCTGATTGTCCAATTGTAAGAAATCAGAAGCATTCATTCAGAACTAGTAACAGTATCTAAATGCAAATGCATCTTAGGATTCAATAGGATCTCAATCACTTTAGCTATAGGTTGTAGTAGTAAAAAGGTATGTCCGGCCCAAAATTATGGGGAAAACAATTGACAGATAACCAGGAAGTGGAGCAGCAAAGCATGTCTATTAGAACGAGCTGCGCCCATGTGTTCCAGGAACTGAACGTTGCCACCTCTAATATCAGTGGTCCCAAAGGGAGTGCCAGTAGTCTCAAGGGGCAAGCTAGGGGTCACACCTCGCAACCCCTAAATTACGTCCATGCTCTTGTTTCACCAAGCTTTAAATATGTTGTATTCAAAAGTTTGTAAATACCTTTTTATCTATATAATTTGCAAATGATTATTTTAACCAAAACTTTAAGAGTATAGTTGGCTTGAATGCAGTAAAAATGCAGTATTGTGTTTACAGTCTCAAATTAAACAACTATATCGGAAGTTCTGCAGATTTACTTCTACACTTACAGATGTACAAACATGCAATTTCTCTTTCGAAAATGAAGGAAACCTAGATAATGCAATTGCCCCAAATTCAAACATTTTGAATATCTTCCCTCAACTCTCAACCCATACTATGAATTGTACCTTTTTAAGATAAACTCTTATTGTACGTTGATTGCACTAGGTTGGCACTAATCAAGTGCCTATACAACCAAACACACTTACAAATTCACTTCTACCTCCAAAATGTGGTAAAGACACATACCCCATCAGAGTGTTTTTTATTTCTTTTGAGTAGTATTCTGGGCAAAAGTGTGTGACAATGTGGTGAATAGGGAGCAACTAAGCTGAGCCTTGGTTTACTTATGGATTGACTATTACATGGTTTTGCTAGTCATATGTAAGATTTTGGAAATTGACTTTCGTCTCTTCTGTAATATATTTCTCTCTCAGCGGCTAGAAATATGTACCTCACACAAATTGAGCCAAATCTGGATTTCACTTGAACTGTCTCCCTGGTGATCACCTATGACATGAGGTCACATTATTTTTCGAGGTTCTACATTTCGTTCACTCAACCTTGCTGTTTGCCCGTTCGTGTGGCATAAGTATCTTTGTCGTGAGATACATGGTTCTCCAACTTGCTACCTCTATCGTTGAAACTTTTAAAGCTTTGGGATTGTGTAAGGAGAGGCTTTCAAGTTTTAAAGTAATCTTTTCTGTACATTTGGTATTTCTAGTTATGCTCGAATGTCATCAGTCAGTGTGGAACAACCAGGATCAATATCTTAAGTAAAAGATTTTGGTGGGACTGAGTCACTACTATGGTACTCCTTAGTCGATGAGTAGAGCGGACCACAGGAAATTCCAGGAGACAAATATCAGAAGAAATGCATGGTTGAACCTATATGATCAGCAGAAAGATCACATTATAAATTAAATGTAATTCTTTTAATTTTGACTTGTGAAAAACAGATTGAAATTGCATCTGTAAAAAATGTGATTCTGTGCCACTTCAAACAAGCACCATCAAAACTAACAGTTTTGACTATTCTTTAGCAGAGTGATAAAGAAAGCCGAGGGGCAGAGAGAAGAGGGAAAAGGGACAGGGAAGGGAAGGAGGGGAAGAAAGAGAGGTAGGATAAGAGGTGAGGAAAATAAATCTGACTATATGAGCTAGTATGCCTGTACGTTGTGACTGTCTGTGTGCCTTCATGTGTGTGCCTCTTAGAGGTGTCTGAGTGCATGGCCCTGTCTCTATATTGAATGAAAGTACATGACTGCTGGTGCCTATTGGTTTCCTTGCAAGATGGTTTGCTTCACAGTATTCATGTGCATGGGGTCACTATGATTGTTCACTTGTGTATACCTAGTTCCATGAATATGTGCTCTTCTGGGTGCCAAATGTGTCCATGTATGTGAATGTGTTTCTCAAAATATGTGTGCGCCTGTTTAAATGCAACAAAGTAAATCAAGTGTAACTGCTTGGTAACCTGTTTTTAGCACCACACGATGATATACTACTTTTATGTACCTGTTTGTGTAAAAGAAACACCTAAGAGTAAAATTCGTTTTGGGCAGACTATGGTATTCTAAGACCTTCCTCCATAGATGAATTGCTTAACAGTGTTACCAAAGTCAGCTTCACTTCAGATGAAATGCTTTTGATCAACATCACATTGCTGCAATGATGTTTACTCTCAGACTGACCTCTCGTACTTCCAAGCTCATACAACTCTCACAACTGTAATTGTAATATAAATGGCTGTGCATTGTATAAATTCTGCCATGTCAACATAAAGTTTGGAATCCATTTTGATCACTTTCTCTCTACCTTTCCCTCCCCCTTTCTCTTGAAGCCTCCCCTTTCCTGCTGCAGTTAACCTTGGGAGTGGGGGAAAATGACGGATGCATCAGGAGTGGTACTTGGCTTTCAAAACCACTGTCCTAGGGCTCCATCCCTCCAGAAAAATACTTGGTGGAAAACATGGCCTGTCCAGCCCTGATTCCAATAGAGGAGGGAGAAAGCCATGAAACAGCAAATTGAAAAACTGTGAAACAATATTATTTTTGGTGGTTGAACATTGGTGTGATTAACAATATTTCAAGCCAATGATTCATGCTTCCAGAGTCAAAGAGGCAAATGGCTGCAGGATGTTGACCAACAGCCTCTTTTTTAATGTAGAGTAAAGAGCACGTAAAGGAAACTCAATTTATATTGTTGCATCCCAATGTGTATTTAGTCTGGGAATACCTTGATTAAGTGGGTATAAATCCACCATCAAATGGGCAACTCACACACTTACTTTGAGTTCATCCTTTTGTGGAAAGTAGCAATTCATAAATCCCTAGTGCAAACTGTAATCAGAGTCATGCAGTAACCTTGTTCATAGAAAAAGGCATCTTTAGCAACAAAAAAGAATGATGGTTGAAGTGATGAAACATTTCAGCACTCAGCCTCAGTCACAGATCGTTCTTTTGCTCACCATGCCACCCCAGTTTGGACCCAGCCATATTCAAATCAGTCTTAACCCTGTTCACCATGGGAACAGTCCAGGCCAACCTGCCAGGCCAGGTTCTCCGTGGTCCGAAAACAACCATCCTGGGACCCTTTTGGGGTATCACCCCTCATCAGCGATGCTAGATTTAATCGAGTGGCACATTGAGCAAGGGACCCACGTCTGGGAATACCCTGGCTACTTTGGCCGAGTTGAGCAACACCAAAGAATGGTCTTAGTAACACAAAAGAATGATGGACAAAGTTCTGAAACTTTTCAACACTCACCCACAGTGACAGATCTGGGTTTAGTACATTGTTCTTTTGCTCACCATGCCACCCCAGTTTGGAACCAGCCATATGCAAATCAGTCTTGACCCTGTTCCCCATGGAAACAGTCCAGCCTGAACTGTCAGGCCACGTCCTCCCAAGATCAGAAACAAGCATCCTGGGACCGGTTTCTGGGTATCAGCCCTCATCAGCCAAGCGAGCTTGAATCCAGTGTCACACTGAGCAAGGGACCCCTGTTTTGGCATTTGCAAATGGCTGTGTCCAAACTGGAATGGCATGGAGAGCAAACAAACTGATGATTAAACCCAGATCTGTGACTGGGGTGAGTGTTTGATTTGTTCCACATTCCATCCATCACCTGTTGTTTTTGCACAGAAAAGGGAGTGACATTGCCTTCTGTTTATGAAAGATATGCTGACATTTTCAATGAAGGTAAAGCAGAAATATTCTGTCCTCAATTATGTTACATCTGTCAAATTGATCTAGTTTCCGGTGCAACACATTCCAGATTGCCTGATATACACTCTTACACACCTCCAGAATGTTCACCTTTGAGCTTACCTTGACAAATATTTGGCCAGTGGGTTCATCATTAGACCTTTCTAATTTCCAACGGTGTCCCTTTTCTACTTTATGTGAAAGGCAAATGGGGAATTGTACACAATGTCAATCATAGAGCTCTCAACAACCAAGTTGGACGTTACAGGGACATATAATTTTGTTAGGGTTGGGAAAGGGGGCAAGTAGAAGATGGCTTTCAAATCAGAATATGGTCTATTAGAGTGCTGTATGATACAGTGTGATGTCTTTTGCCTATGTAAATCCAGTGCAGCATTGCAGTATTTTTTAATGATCTTTTAGATGACTTTCTGGACAAACTTGTTATCGTTTATATAGATTATATCATTATTTATTCTTTAGATGAGGCTTGTGTCATTCAATATGTATCTATGGTACTTTTGGTTTTACAGAAACATCATTCACACTGCAAAATAATGTAATATGACTTTCATGTTACATAAGTGGAAGTTTGAGAGTGAGCTTATCATGTACTTGTATGCAAATGGCACTAAAAAGTAGAAGCATTTAGCTATTGGCCTACCCTGCAATCTGTGAAATATATGGAGGGTTTCCTGAGTTTTGTCAATTTCTGTCTCTGAGTCATAGATCATTTTTCTCATTTCATAGCAGCTATCATTCATCTACTAAAGAAAATACTACAGAGGCTCAGTCAAAGAATGCTGAAGAAGCCTTTCTATATCCAAAAAATGCTTTCAGTACTTCCCCTGTATTACCGCATCCTAATCCTTCCCTACCTTTTATCTTAGAGGGAGATGCCTCAAATGCAGCTGTGGGTACTGTTTAGGCACGAGGAAAATGGACTACTTCATCCAGTGTCCTTTATAGCATCTGAATTAAATGCAGCAGAAATAAAATACACCATACCCGAGAAAGAGATTTCAGCTACTTTGCATCCTTTCCATGAGTGGCGTCATGATCTCCTTGGAGCATAGCACTCAGTGTCAGTGTTCACCGACTATCACAACCTGCAATTCATTCACTCAGTTTGTTAAGTGTCATCCTGTTTATTTAGAGGGATGTTATTACTTGCAGAGTTTGTTTCTAGAATTACATTTAGATCAGGAGCTGAACATTGCAGATTTGTCTGTTTGACAAGAAAGAGTGAACCTAAAAGTGAGTACAAAATGCTTGCAAATGTTGCTTACAAACAATCCTAAATCCACAGCAAGTCACAGGAGTAACAACTTCAGACAACGTTTTGGTGTGTGCTTTGCAAATTTTCATTACCATAAAATGGAAACTTGGGAGAAAAGAAAGTCAGGATAGAACAATCATACACAGTTTACCCTTTCAAAACAGAGAGGTATTCTTATTAACTAATTCATTACAGAACATTGTACTTCAGTGGTGTCACATAAGGCCTAGTGCTGCCACACAGGTATAAGAAGAACTATCATTCAGTGTCAATTTTGCAACCGACCTGACTTCGCAATGGGAATTTGACAGTACAATCTTGTGATGTATGTGGGCACATGTATGGACGTGGCCAAAGTAGATCACTCTCATCCCCAAGATTTGTTGCAACCATTTCCTATCCCTACTATGTCTTGTTAGGTACTTTTTATAGATGCCATTAAAGCCTCCACCTCAATCTAGATAACAGCTCCATTTTGACAGTTGTGGATAGCCTAAGTTAGTCATGCTCAGAACATATATCATACATGCTAATGTGTGTTTAAAAAACCTTAGACATTCAGTGAAAACAGAGTTAAACTGAAATTATTGTTGAAACATCCAATCAAAAATTATAAATTACTTTTTATTTATCTCATAATTTCATAGGAAAAGAAGAACAGTTAATGCAAAACAAAACCTTCAAATCACTGAAATTAGTCAGTTACAGCTAGGTAAACTAACCATACATTTGGCCCCTTTATGCACTGCTTATGAGCTCATGTATGAAATCACTGAAAACATGTAAGACAATACCATTGGTGACATCATTAATAATATGTCAAATATATTTGATTACATAACCTATGAGATCACAGCTGACATCATCCAGGACTATACCTACTCTCTTTACTTTTCCATTAGAAAATTGTGAACTAGATTTATATTTACTAACTATGCTTTGTAAAGTAGCATGCTAACTCATACTATGTTAATGGTGGAAACAATAAACCACAAAGTTTACCTATAATTACACAATGTACTAATGGGGTAAGCAAAAGTTGACAAATATAGCTCTCCTTCATAGCGTAACACACTTACAGTGTTAGATGAAAGAACTTTGTTTTAAAGCACATACAAGATTATTTAGTTATAGAGCAAGACAAGAATTATAAATCACCATAAAAGAAATAACAGAAATAAAGACATCCAATTTCGTACTACAACACACCCACCATCTCAACATGGAAAAAACACGATCACATGCCACACAACTGCTGTAAAAAGTGAAACACTTATTATCCTACAGCAGCATACCTACTATCACACACAACACAGACATATATTACACAGTCAAGTGTCAATTAAGTCCTGAACTCCAACAAGGCTGTGCATACAGCATCATTAACACATGATACTTGAACAACAAGACAGATGCTTGAATATATACTTTATAGAAATTATTCACTATCCAGACATGATTCGCCTTGAAGAAAATTTAAATTGAAATCGGAATGAAAAACGTTGAATGTTGTGTGTTTTGTGATAATGATGAAGAGTAAAGATGATTTTTAGTGGACATTTGCGTTTCTGTCGATACTTTATGCTCTGTTGTGTGCGTCAATATCGTTTATTAGATGTCCCCTTCGAATCGCTGCAAAAGTTCCTTTAGCGGATGAGTACTGAGAGGGGAAGCACCCATCAACAAACTTTCAAAGTGCTAATCACGGGTGTGCTGTACTCTTCCTTTACCACAGCTTCATACATTTGTGATTATAAAGTAACATACGATACCAATGCAAACATGTGATGTGAACTATTTTCTCAATCTACAGCAACAACAAAAAAGGTAGCTCTAAAGCTGCTCATTATAAAAAAAAATGTTCCTCATAGGAAACACAATATTAATAAACAGTGATTATCTGAAGAATTAAAACGAATGTCTACAACATTATCATGGACGTTATCAGTGATATTATAAAGGAAGGCCTTTACAATTTCATCAGTAAAGGGACATCGAGGGATGAGCAGACTGCAGGAGGATAGTTACTGGGGTGGGATTCTTCAACAGGTAATGGAGAACTCGCGAAGTCCTCATCACCAACCCACTCTGCCACAGTAGTACAACCCACACTAACACTAAACCACAGCGCTTCTTTCTTCAGATATCGACAGTTTGTAAATGTAACAGCTTCATATGTCAAAAGAATAACTATTTCATATGATGCACAAAACAAAAGTCATAAATATCTTTTTTAGGCATTCCTGCTTTACAAAGCTAGACGATAGCAGCAAATTATAAGGATATTAATGCAAATGATTCCTTTCACACACCCACAAAATACAAGCTACACTGTTTGGAATAAAATGTGTATATGCATTTGCAACTGTTTCTAATCCATTCTTCAACACGGAAAGAACATTTGTTTTACTTCTGTTTACATTATTGTTATTTAACGGTGTCCCTTTTTTTCGTTCTTCAGACTGGTATCATTTATTTTCCTCCTCTGTCACAATCCAAAGAAAGCCGTAATGGAAACTCGTTCGGACCTGGTGGCTCTGGCTGCGAAGCACGAGACGGGATATTAAGCAGCAGCTGCATTAGCGTCACGTGACTTTTTACCACCCATCATCAATCAGATGTGTGTTGAGTCAGTGCTAATTCAAGACAAAGCAGGCTATGAGCCAGGACCAGAAATGTCATCAGTCAGTACCACCGAGTGTGACAAATTCTAATAATGATGATGTAGGAGATGCGTAAGTGTGGATGTTATTTACATATGACAATGTTTACAGAAAACTAATTTACTGTTTTCACATCTAGCAACTTGAATACCCTGGCTAGTAACTAGTATCTATTTTATGGATTTTTTCGTAGCATGGATATCGTCCAAGAGGACATTAGAATGCTTTATATAGGGTAGGTGGAAGTGTTATATTTACTATTTAGAATATTAAGGGAAAAAGGACGTGTGTTTTACAGGTTGGCAGGTGGATACAGCATAAGTGCTAGGTAATAGGTGGGATGTCAATGTTTTTCACATAGAATGCATAATTTATGTGGAAAGTATTCACATTATGTGAATTAGTCCTTAGCAGTTGTCTGCATGAAAACTGCATGTGCAAAGTGCCCTTGCGTAAAAAGACCATGTGGGATCACTGGCCAATAGATTGACAATACAGTCACTAAGGTCACATGAAGAAAATTACTCATACTGCGCTTGAGGCCATGACACAAATAAAGTTTCACAATTTCTGCGAGACATTGTCTACAAAAATCATTCTCCTGCAAGCGAAAATTACGCAAAAAGGTATAACTGTAAGAAAAAGAAATCTACTCTCATGCGTTTCAGGACTATCTGTCCCAAATGTTTCCAATATTTTGGGTTCCAAGGAAATTAAATCCTTCTAGCAACAGAACCCCTCACAATGTCACGATAATAAAATGTCTTTAGGCCAATGCACTCTTCGAAAGCTTCTATCCAAAGATAACAGTTCATGTTGACAGTGTCAATTAATTGTTTGTTAATGTGTGTAGTGTCTTAGTGTTGTGCTGTAGGCACGTGGCAGGCAGTGCTGAACAGGCAGGTTTACGTTAGCATATTAAACGGTGGGATTAACGTTCAGTATGGGCCTGGTCGTTCACTCTGTCCTCAAGGTAACGGTTTTTGATGAAATATCATTATTAAATGCACAGAGAAGCTAGAGAATACCAACATTCACCAGTGAGAGTAAATGATATTAGCCTAAGGTAGGAGGCTTTACGTAAACCTCCTATCAGCCCTGGAGTTATTGACCCAAGCAAACGGCAATAATAGAGAAAATGCATGCTAGGACCATTATGGCTCTAAGCAGCAGCCTTTATATGGGGCCGTGCACTGCCTCTATGTACTGAAAGGATAGTTCAAGTTCCGGAGGTGTTTATGGTCATACAGGGAGTGCAGAATTATTAGGCAAGTTGTATTTTTGAGGATTAATTTTATTATTGAACAACAACCATGTTCTCAATGAACCCAAAAAACTCATCAATATCAAAGCTGAATATTTTTGGAAGTAGTTTTTAGTTTGTTTTTAGTTTTAGCTATGTTAGGGGGATATCTGTGTGTGCAGGTGACTATTACTGTGCATAATTATTAGGCAACTTAACAAAAAAAAATATATACCCATTTCAATTATTTATTATTACCAGTGAAACCAATATAACATCTCAACATTCACAAATATACATTTCTGACATTCAAAAACAAAACAAAAACAAATCAGTGACCAATATAGCCACCTTTCTTTGCAAGGACACTCAAAAGCCTGCCATCCATGGATTCTGTCAGTATTTTGATCTGTTCACCATCAACATTGCGTGCAGCAGCAACCACAGCCTCCCAGACACTGTTCAGAGAGGTGTACTGTTTTCCCTCCTTGTAAATCTCACATTTGATGATGGACCACAGGTTCTCAATGGGGTTCAGATCAGGTGAACAAGGAGGCCATGTCATTAGATTTCCTTCTGTTATACCCTTTCTTGCCAGCCACGCTGTGGAGTACTTGGACGCGTGTGATGGAGCATTGTCCTGCATGAAAACCATGTTTTTCTTGAAGGATGCAGACTTCTTCCTGTACCACTGCTTGAAGAAGGTGTCTTCCAGGAACTGGCAGTAGGACTGGGAGTTGAGCTTGACTCCATCCTCAACCCGAAAAGGCCCCACAAGCTCATCTTTGATGATACCAGCCCAAACCAGTACTCCACCTCCACCTTGCTGGCGTCTGAGTCGGACAGGAGCTCTCTGCCCTTTACCAATCCAGCCACAGGCCCATCCATCTGGCCCATCAAGACTCACTCTCATTTCATCAGTCCATAAAACCTTAGAAAAATCAGTCTTGAGATATTTCTTGGCCCAGTCTTGACGTTTCAGCTTGTGTGTCTTGTTCAGTGGTGGTCGTCTTTCAGCCTTTCTTACCTTGGCCATGTCTCTGAGTATTGCACACCTTGTGCTTTTGGGCACTCCAGTGATGTTGCAGCTCTGAAATATGGCCAAACTGGTGGCAAGTGGCATCGTGGCAGCTGCACGCTTGACTTTTCTCAGTTCATGGGCAGTTATTTTGCGCCTTGGTTTTTCCACACGCTTCTTGCGACCCTGTTGACTATTTTGAATGAAACGCTTGATTGTTCGATGATCACGCTTCAGAAGCTTTGCAATTTTAAGAGTGCTGCATCCCTCTGCAAGATATCTCACTATTTTTTACTTTTCTGAGCCTGTCAAGTCCTTCTTTTGACCCATTTTGCCAAAGGAAAGGAAGTTGCCTAATAATTATGCACACCTGATATAGGGTGTTGATGTCATTAGACCACACCCCTTCTCATTACAGAGATGCACATCACCTAATATGCTTAATTGGTAGTAGGCTTTCGAGCCTATACAGCTTGGAGTAAGACAACATGCATAAAGAGGATGATGTGGTCAAAATACTCATTTGCCTAATAATTCTGCACTTCCTGTACAGAGGAATTGGGGATGAGCACATTTATAAGGGCACTGAACACCCATATGGATTGTAATGTCTCTGCAATTAACCCACTTGTCACATGTTGTTCCATGGTATTGATAGGTGGCAGTCCTGATATCTGCCTTGTTTTGCTTCATTGCTGTGTGCACCTTGCACTGGTGTCTCCTGAAAGGGCCTTCCCTTCTCTTCACTCTGCCATGTGCACCCTCTGCCCTTTGTGCTGCCTTGCCGTGCATGTTTTGTTTTTTCATTTTCTGACCACTGTGCCTCTCCTCGCCGAGCCTCTTCATGCTCCATTTGCTATCTTGACTGGAACCAAAACTTGTGGCTTTTCTTCTGACCGAGTGGCCGCTTTTTTGTTTGCTCGGCTGCCTTATGCTGCGTGTGAGATTATGGAAAGGGCGCTTTAGGACTACCAGCGGAGGACTCAAATGGGCCTCACATGCAATAAGTTAAAATAAGTAACTAGTGTTTTTTTTAAATTTTATTTGAGGCCCATGTGATGTCAGAACGCACCTCTAATAAGGAAATAAAACACCCCAGATCATACAAAAATAACACACTGCCATACAAACCTGCAGGAAACAATTAATTGTCACATTTGATGTTCATAAGACAATTGGCCTTATGTCTATTTAGAGCCCAAATTTCTAATAAGAAGCCCCTTTCCTGGGATCCGAAGTGGGTGTAACCCTGCCATGTTGCTCATAGCACCTTAAGGTATATCCTTGGCAGCTCATTTGAATATTTAACCCTTATACCAGAATCTGTATCTGCCAGTGTGGTACTCTCTGCAGCATCGATCATTTACTTGTAAGACATCACCTTTGGTGGGAGTATGGTGGTCCGGCTCTGATGCAACTGTAATCTAGTTCAAAGACAACACATGAAGAGGGAGTATGGTAGAGGGCCCTGTTGCAACTGTAAATCAATTACAAGACACCATCTGAGGAGGGAGTATGGTGGAACGGATTTGCTGCTACTGCCATTCGATTACAATACAACATCGAGGAAGGAGTACAGCGCAGGGGTTCTACTGTAACTTTCATTTAATTACAAGGTATCACTTGAGGAGGGAGTATGGTGGGCGGGCTCTGCTACAACTGTCAGTGAATTGCAAGACATCATCGAAGAGGGACTACAGTGGACCAGCTCTGCTGTGTCTATCATTTAATTATAAGACATCACCTGACAAGGGAGTATGATGAACCGACACTGCAGGAACTGTACTTCTTTGGTAAATGAGCTGATTCTTCACATTTTCTCTCTTCTCCCTTACTATAAAAACATTCAATACTTCCTCATTCTTGTGAATATTTTAAGACCCTTACAGACGTACGGTCGTTGCAGAGCTGGCCAATTCTACAAACCATCATGTCAGCCATAGTACCAATCCTTCTAAAGCCATACCTTATTTGACTTGTTCCTTTTTAACAGTTAGATTAATTCAACACATTCATTGCCGAGGGTCTGTAGTTATATTGTCCGTTTTTTACAAGTGGAAGGGTATTGTGGTCTTACGATGGCTCATTTTCAAAACCTGTTTCACTTAAACTTCAGATAAGGAATTTAGCTTAATGCAGAAGCCATTAATGGATACACAGTTCAAGCACCATTATCCTTGTCTACAGAGCTACAGGATGAACTAACATATGTAGGGGCTCCCTTCACTAGGATGCCCCCCATGTGGAGACACCACTGACTCTACCTCCTGATCTGCTGTAGGGGAATGCTACTTTTGACACAAAAGATGGAAGGCTATTGCTCAACGTGGGATTTCTGACCCATTGCTTCATCTTCTAGACTCAACTCCATATATTATTTCCGTACATGTAAACAGTTGTGGAAATTCAACAAAAGTTTTTAAAAAAGACCCTAAACTGCTGTGAACTACTCCTGCCCATCAAGTTAGGAAGACTTGACTTGTGATTAATGACAATGTACCCTTAATTACGAGGCATAATCCCATTTCCAAGAGTTGTTGGTGGAACTATCACCATCTGCCAAGGCTTTGCCAAATATCCATCAGGTTTTCACCACATAAGTGATAGCCTCAATGGCGAAAACAATAAATTTAATCGAGAAACCTCTGTCTTCATGATTGTGGGTTTAAAATGTAACATATTTCTCATACCTCGTGTGACCAAGGGAGCTTATCCCTCACACTGCCAGATGAAAATTTCAGTAAAATTGAAAATCTTCCTACTAGTCATTTCACATATGCCAGTCCTCTTGGACGCCTAGAATAAACATAATTCTAGGACTCCAGTATTACATTCCCGTTTGTCATCTGTTTATATCTGATTTAATTATGAATATCATTTATTCATTTTGCCTACCGAAATTACTAATAATAGTAATATATTTTAATTATTTTAGACATCAGTATGGGAAAATCATGACCATTATTCTTATTCCATACATATACTATGCTAATAATCTTAAACGTTACAATATTCCAAGCAGCTATATATAATGATGTAGCAAACACTTGTCACATCACTTAACAATTGGATAAGGTAACACAAAGAACAAAAGTTGTAAACAGTATGTCAGTGTGTCATAAAATGTACCAACACATCCTCTCATGCTAAATTGACAGCTGTAATCAGTAGCAACAATAATTGTTTGACACTGGGCATCGATATTTTGATACAACTAAAAGCAATAGCATTACCCAGGATAAGTGTCCCAGTTGGGCTAGGTGGCATAGCTCTTTGCCCAGTACGGTGTGCAGGATGGTTGCATGATCTAGTACAATCGAACCAATATCAAATTTATAATGCCAAAGTGGTGCTAGAATTGTAGTAGGGTTTACATTGTATTGTGGTGTTTGTACATGCGAAGGCTGCTACATTCTGGAAGTGCTCGATTTTAAGTGCTGAAATTGCAGGGATGCTTTTATGGGAAGCATTTTGCTGTTATGTACGAGGTAACTGAGTGATGCATTTTTCTTTTATATGGCGCTTAGCCGAGCCATATAACGAGAGAAAGATACGTGAGAGACAGCGAGCAAACATTTTACTTTCATCTGTTTTGAATCTTTCTGCTTATGCCTGACAAGCCCTGAGTATGCGGGTCTCAACATTACACATTCGAATTAGGGCAATAGTCACTTGAATGTGCTTATGCACGCAGTGCTTAATTTCACCGAGTAGTTACAGGTGAGATCCTCAGCGCTCATTTGTGGAGACAACGCTTATTTCTTCTCAAAATAACTTTGATTTATAGTAAGACAGAGGGAAAACAAACTAAAGAGGGAAAGAAAGGAAGAGACAGATTGAAAATCATGACTAAGGGTAAAAGCTGAGATGAAAATAATCTTCAAGAGTGAAATAAAGAGGCAGGGAGTGTACGGTGGAGAATTAAAGAGGCATGAGATGGAATCAGGACCACTTAGCCCTGGTATTCGGCACACCGTCCTTGAAAGCGCTAGCCATGGGCTTCTCAAGAAAAGTTTGGGCCCTGGCCCTTGTTCTTTTTCAAATTAAGCACAGTATAAATGGAATATAAACCCCCTGTATGAATTGTGCAAGTAAACAGTTATGTTTTGATTCACAAATATGATGCCATTCTTTATCTACAGACATCCTACACAAATCGTTGTTTGATCGGGTCTACTTGCTCATCCTGCATGCTTGAGTCACAAAAGGGAACTCTTCTACACCTACCCACATGCAGTTGCCTGGTAATGTGGTTAAGGTTCACCACTCAGTCGTCAAACATCTGTGCATAACAATGTTCTTACCCAATTCTGGATTTTATTTTAAATATTTCAAGGTGTGCACATAAACATTCTCCCAATCCTACCGAAATACATAATATTTACCGTATAACTGGCATACTGCTGAGCACATCTCTTGTTTAAAAAATCAAAGTTTTCAGATTAAAAGAGCAATGAATTTGAAGAGACCGGACATGCAAGCTGCTCATTCATGTTCATCAAAGCACCAACGTAAAACTGCTGCAATTAAAATGTTATCCATAAAATTACCGACCAATGTTGTGTCTGTGGGAGTTGTTAGGAGTTGGCTAATTGGAAGGGTGTATGTGAGTTCCAAACGTATATCTTTTACTAGTGCATTGTTGCTTAGCCCTTATATTTTGGGTTATTTGATCCATTGCTCATTTTTGTGTTATTTAATATATTCAATTAAAATAAGGAACACACTAGTTGCACAGTGCAAGCACGAATATTTTGCTTTGACTAAATGAATCAGATGCTATTAACCCCTATAAAAAAACACTTACAGTTTGATTTTCATACCAAAAATTCGAAATGAGAGACTATTGTTCTAGATTTACAACTCCTAATCCCATCATCTTGTTGTCAAGTGCTCTACACTCAGTGACCAGAGTTTCCTGCACACCTTCAGACTGGAGAGTGAGACGGCTGTTTTCTGAGATGTGTTGGCACTCCTACTACAAGCACATACAATAATAGTATACAATTAGGTCTTCATTATGAGTTGCCCTGAGAGGTATCCCCAAAAGAGATAATGCTCCATGCGATTCCGTGTAGTCTGGTGTTCTCACATCTAGATAACCATCGAATTGATGGTGCCCTGTACCACACAGCAAAATGCTTTGACAGGGACCAGTGTTCCAACAGTTGCTGACAATGCATTATAAATGACCACCAGCAAGGCCAACAAAGTAAAAACCAAAAATTTGCCACTTTAGAATTCAAAGTAGAGAAAAATGTATACAAGATCATAAGGTATTATTAGGCATTTTTGCCTGAATGACAATCCTGCACTCAATTTAATTTCCTAGTTGTATTTACATTTATTGTTAACCAGAAATCCTTGATCAGTGGATAAAAGAGACACATGTGCTCCTCTTGTATTGATGAGAAGCACTCTTAAGATATATTGGTTCGATTACGAGTGGCAAGGCATCAAGGTGAGTTATTCTGGGGTACTGCTGTAGTGGATTTACCCTGTGCTATACCAAAACTGGACTGGACTTTTCACCTGAAAACCTACAGGCTGGATCCTTGTCAGTAAGTACGGGCTGGTGCATTCTTAAATGCTGAACAAAACAATGTACAAGGAGAAAGTGACATATGAAAAGAAGAAGTTAACTCAAAGTCTAAGAAAAAGTCTAAAGCAACATCACAAACAAAATAAAATGATGGACGGAGTGTTGAAACTTTTCAAACACTCACCCCCAGTCACAGATCTGGGTTTAATCCATCGTTATTTTGCTCGCCACGTCACCCCAGTTTGGACCCAGCCATATGCAAATCAGTCTTGACCCTGTTCCCCATGGGAACATTCCAGCCCGAACGGCTAGGCCAGGTCTTCCCTGGACTGGAAACCAGCATCCTGGAACCAGTTTTAGGGTATCACCCTTCATCAGCCAGACTAGCTTCAATCCAGAGGTGCAGCGAGCAAGGGACCCACGTCTGGGCATACCCCTGCCACTTAGGGCGCACAAAGCAACATCACAAACATCGAACACTGAACCCCAGTCACAGATCTGGGTTTAATCCATCGTTATTTTGCTCGCCACGTCACCCCAGTTTGGACCCAGCCATATGAAAATCAGTCCTGACCCTGTTCCCCATGGGAAAAGTCCAGCCCGAACTGCTAGGCCAGGTCCTCCCTGGACAGGAAACCAGCATCCTGGAACCAGTTTCAGTGTATCACCCTTCATCAGCCAGGCTAGCTTGAATCCAGTGGCGCAGCGAGCAAGGGACCCACGTCTGGGCATACCCCTATCACTTAGGGCACACAAAGCAACATCACAAACAAAATAAAATGATGGACGGAGTGTTGAAACTTTTCAAACACTCACCCCCAGTCACAGATCTGGGTTTAATCCATCGTTATTTTGCTCGCCACGTCACCCCACTTTGGACCCAACCATATGCAAATTAGTCTTGACCATGTTCCCCATGGGAAAAGTCCAGCCCGAACTGCTAGGCCAGGTCCTCCCTGGACAGGAAACCAGCATCCTGGGACCAGTTTCAGGGTATCACCCTTCCTCAGCCAGGCTAGCTTGAATCCAGTGGCTCAGCGAGCAAGGGACCCACTTCTGGGCATACCCCTATCACTTAGGGCGCACAAAGCAACATCACAAACAAAATAAAATGATGGACGGAATGTTGAAACTTTTCAAACACTCACCCCCAGTCACAGATCCGGGTTTAATCCATCGTTATTTCGCTCGCCACGTCACCCCAGTTTGGACCCAACCATATGCAAATTAGTCTTGACCATGTTCCCATTGGGAACAGTCCAGCCCGAACTGCTAGGCCAGGTCCTCCCTGGACAGGAAACTAGCATCCTGGGACCAGTTTCAGAGTATCAATCTTCATCAGCCAGGCTAACTTAAATCCAGTGGCGCAGCGAGCAAGGGACCAACGTCTGGGCATACCCCTGCCACTTAGGGCGCACAAAGCAACATCACAAACAAAATAAAATGATGGACGGAGTGTTGAAACTTTTCAAATACTCACCCCCAGTCACAGATCTGGGTTTAATCCATCGTTATTTTGCTCGCCACGTCAACCCAGTTTGGACCCAGCCATGCAAATCAGTCTTAACCCTGTTCCCATTGGGAACAGTCCAGCCCGAACTGCTAGGCCAGGTCCTCCCTGGACAGGAAACCAGCATCCTGGGACCAGTTTCAGGGTATCGCCCTTCATCAGCCAGGCTAGCTTGAATTCAGTGGCGCAGCGAGCAAGGGACCCACGTCTGGGCATACCCCTGCCACTTAGGGCACACAAAGCAACATCACAAACAAAATAAAATGATGGACGGAGTGTTGAAACTTTTCAAACACTCACCCCCAGTCAGAGATCTGGGTTTAATCCATTGTTATTTTGCTCGCCACGTCACCCCAGTTTGGACCCAGCCATACGCTAATCAGTCTTGACCCTGTTCCCCATGAAGGGTGATACCCTGAAACCGGTCCCAGGATGCTTGTTTCCGGTCCAGGGAGTACCTGGCTTGGCAGTTCGGGCTGGACTGTTCCCATGAGGGACAGGGTCAAGACTGATTTGCGTATGGCTGGGTTCAAACTGGGGTGGCATGGTGAGCAAAAGAACGGTGGATTAAACCCAGATCTATGACTGGGGGTGAGTGTTTGCATTGTTCAGCACTCCGTCCATCATCCTTTTGTTTTGCTAAAGTTGCCCTAAGTGGGAAGGGTATGCCCAGACGTGGGTCCCTTGCTCACTGTGCCGCTGGATTCAAGCTAGCCTGGCTGATGAAGGGTGATACCCTGAAACCGGTCCCAGGATGCTTGTTTCCGGTCGAGGGAGGACCTGGCTTGGCAGTTTGCTCTGGACTGTTCCAATGAGGAACAGGGTCAAGACTGATTTGTATATGGCTGGGTTCAAACTGGGGTGGCATGGTGAGCAAAAGAATGATGGATTAAACCCAGATCTGTGACTGGGGGTGAGTGTTTGCATTGTTCTGCACTCCGTCCATCATCCTTTTGTTTTGCTAAGAAAAAGTCTAGCCTGGGAACAATCAAACATGGAGAGTCTGGGCTTCCTGGCCTTAGCAATAACTGTCGAAAAGGGGGCAATTAAATGAGAGATTGTATTTGAGTCAAGGACACTGTCTTTTAATAGAAGCTTTTTTATTTGCAGAAAACACATGTGGGATTGGTTGGAGATGACTACCAGCTATTTCTATAGCTTGAATAATCTAAAATAAATATATGGAAAGTCATTGGATAAGCCGAAATGCGACATTTCCTAGAAATGTATTTGGAAGTGTCAGATACATTTATACGAGAAACTGGCCTAATGAATAGAAAGGGGTTTGGTATGTTCTATATTTTTTTACTTTTGTTTGCTACATTCTTCCGTTATAGATTGAAGCTAAGGTTGTAAAATCTGTATTCTTTGATTTGGCAGCTACTGTGAGCTGGTGGCCGCTACGAGATTAGGTCCAACACTGTTGTTCACTTAATCGTTTTCTGAGTTTAATATTTGTGGAAGGAATGGTACACGCAAGTTGTACCCAATTTGTGGCTCTGCGATGTGACGCACTGCAGCCTTCGAGGTGACCGAAAGGAATTCAGCATCTGTTTGCTGGACAAGGAAGCAGCGCAGGGGAATATCATAAGATTTGATGTTTTGTAAAAATGCAGTAGGTGGCCAACTGTTATGTGGCAATTGGAGCTCTGATTATGCTAACTCTCAATGTTGCATTGTGAAGAGTAACGAATATTGCAGTAAGGCTGTCAAGGATCAAATACAAGATTTGCATTCATAACTTGGTGGGTTTGATTTGCTCTGAGGAAACTTAAAGTTACTGCAGTGGTAGGACTGCTGGGTGTCAGGCCCATAAGTTTTTAGGCTGAAGACAATGTGCATGCTTTGAACCCACCACCGCATTTCTGTAGTGTCAGGCAAACACCAGTTAGAAAGGAAGAATTGTTTAAGGTCTTTAATGCATACCGAGTGGCCCTTGACAGGTAAAAGTTTGACTTGCAGGAAGAAGTGTCTGATAGAGTACTGATTGGGGTGGGAAGGGTTAGAAATATTTGATCACTGATAGTCAAATCTCAAATAGGTGAACAGCTAAGAGTTCTCAATAGATGGAGGCCAGCCTTGAAAGACAGTTTTGTAAGCCAGCCAATTTAGCTGTTAGGTTTAAAAAATTGTCCTCAAGGTAACTGTACCCTAGTGAAAAGGAGTCTATCGCCTCTTGTGGGAAAAATACCTGTTTTTGCCTATTCATCCTGCGAGAAAGTGGATTATTAATATGGATTTTTGAAGCTCCACAATAAATATTATGCTGCCCAGAAAATATTTCTGTAATTTAACCCTGAGCAAAACTCCTGGTAGCTATGACCAGAGCAAACAAGCTTACCATAGGAAAATGAGTAAAGTGTTTAGAAGTACTAAACAGTTTAAAAGTCAAAAACAACACAATAAAATCCTCCTCCATTTTATAAAAATATAAAATATTGTAATAAACAACAAGACCAAAATAAAAAATATGAGGAACCGGAGATATTAATTTTTAAAATAAAATTAGGACCAAAAAGCGCAAAGCACCAGCCTAGTGGAGCTGGTTGTGCTAGCCGGGACAAGGGTAGGGTTTGGGGCTGGCTGTGACAGAGCATGGGTCAGATATAAGGAACAGGTTAGTCCCAAACAAAGAATTACATTCAGGCTTGGAAATCTACTCAGAAGGTAGAGTCCTTGGTGGGCAAAGTAGCAGGCTGACTCACTGAAGGAAGAGGTATCGCTAATACTGTCAATGAGGGTTCGGAAAACTCGAGTTGAAAAAGTACAGTGTTCACATCAGGACACTGTACACTTTGATCGGATGCTATTTGGTGTAGTGTCCAGTGAATATTTCTATCTTCAGGCTTAGACTCTTTTGTGGAATTCAGATTTCCTTAGTGGGACAGGCTACAGGCTGAAGCCTGAGAGGGCTCAACGATGTTGAATGTCAGTCGGTGTCAGGCCTGCTGAAACACATTTGGTGCCTGCAGAGAAGAGTGTAGCAGGAGCTGCAGTAAAGTCAGGCTCACCAAAGATGTACCCTCAGCGGATAGGGTTGGCAGGTTGGTCCTGGTCTTCTCCCTGATCTCTGAGTAAAACCCTTGAACAGTTTTTATTTCCTACCTTTTAGTGTCATGCAGGCGGTGTATACTTGAACATCAGACAAGGGTCTCCAGGACCACAGGGAGAACATGTGGGGGTTCAAACTCACTAAACAAAACCCATTAGCAAGGTCCATTTCAGGTCCTGCTGACCCTGGTCAGTTGAACTCTCAGGAAAAAGATGTATCGATTTTTTTTTTGTGTCGATGTAGCTCACCTCGGAGTCAGTCAACTGACTCTTGGAGTCCACTTCTTTTCCCTCTGACAGGTGGGAGCAGGTCCAGCCCATAGGGTTCTCCTCGGACGTCTCAGGAGCATCTACAATTCTTCTTCTGTCTTTCAGAGGTCCAGTAGTGGATCTCTGGAGTCAACACACCTAACAGCATTTTTTACACTCAATGGTGCATTTCAATTCTGCAGAATGCCATTTGGATTGGAGTTAGCCTCTGCATTGGTTCAGAGGTTGATTAGGGGTCATGAAAGGTATGGATAGCAAGTTGACATTCTACGACAATATTCTTGCATTTGAGAGATACAAGCCGCAATATGATGAGAGGTTATAAATTACATTGAGGTGATCGAGAGACAGTGAACAGCATCTGAAGAAGGAGAAATGTGTTTTGGGGCTAGAAAGTGTCTGAATATTTTGAGCACAGCATGTTTGCTCCTATCTATTGAAGGGTTTCTTGCTCAGTTCAACAGGTAGCAGTTATTGTCATTCATGGATTTTACACTAAGCTTGTTGAAGAGTTTGACTCTATTTTGGATCCTCTCATAAGATTGTTAAAAAAAAAAAGCAAAATATGGACGGGCCATTAAAACACTAAGGGGGTCATTCCTACCCTGGCGGTCCGAGACCGCCAGGGTAGGGGACGGAGGAAGCACCGCCAACAGGCTGGCGGTGCTTCTGGGGCTATTCTGACCGCGGCGGTGAAGCCGCGGTCAGAAAAGGGAAGCTGGCGGTTTCCCGACGATTTCCCGCTGCCCCAGGGAATCCTCCACGGCGGCGCTGCAAGCAGCGCCGCCATGGGGATTCCGACCCCCTTCCCGCCAGCCTGGTTCTGGCGTTTTTCACCGCCAGAACCAGGCTGGCGGGAACGGGTGTCGTGGGGCCCCTGGGGGCCCCTGCAGTGCCCATGCCACCGGCATGGGCACTGCAGGGGCCCCCTAACAGGGCCCCACATTGATTTTCAGTGTCTGCATGGCAGACACTGAAAATCACGACGGGTGCAACTGCACCCGTCGCACACCAGCAACTCCGCCGGCTCCATTCGGAGCCGGCTTCCTCGTTGCTGGTGCTTTCCCGCTGGGCGGGCGGGCGGCCTTTTGGCGGTCGCCCACCCGCCCAGCGGGAAAGTCAGAATTACCGCAGCGGTCATTTGACCGCGCTGCGGTATTCTGGCGCGGGAACTTTGGCTGGCGGCCTCCGCCGCCCACCGAAGTTAGAATGACCCCCTAAATATTTACAAATGTAAAGACTGCTTTCATTCAAGCCCTTACATTGAGTAGATTTATTTCAGAAGTGATTATCACATTGTTGACAGTGAACGTGGCCCAAATGTGATACTCAGACCATAAGGTAGCAGGAAAGTATGATAGTGTACTTTAGCTTTGCATATCATACATCCCCTGGATGCTCTTACTCAGACATCAAGAAAGAAACACTGGCATGTACTTGGGCAATGGATCTGTTTAAACCTATATGAAAGGAAAATATTCTGATTTGCGTGAATCATGTGACTTTACTGCCCATCCTATATGTTTTGAATTTGAACTGCTTAAGAGCAACTGCGAGGTTGAGTTTGAAATTTCTGAAACATCATATTGTGGTGGAGCATGATACAGGTGTTACAAATAAAATGGCTGATTCTCAAGGCAGTCAGTGTATGAATGTGAAGTGTTGAACAAGGAGGATTTTGAGGATTGCAAGTGATTGGTGGCTAGTGTGACTTAGTTAATGGGAAAATGCATGCAGGTGTAAGAGTGCAAAGAAGCCATGGATAGCAATGTGGAGATGAAACTCATTTTGGATTTTGCTAAGAGAAACTCCAGGTTTGCAGACATTTAGGAACATGGAGATAGAACTGCCCATTGAAGCAGGGCTGTTGTTTTGACAGAGTAGGCTAATTCCACCAGAGTAAGGCAGAGCTTTAGTACATGAAGGCCATGTACGTCTGACAAAGAACAAGATCAGTTTGTGGGAGGTGTACTAGTGGCAGGTAAAGGACACTGTGTGGCAAACGTGTGAGAATTGCATTACGCAGCATTGACAATCAAACAAGAACTTCAGAACTAAAGTGCAACCAATCATCAACGTAGGCAATCCAGAGAACACCTGTTGAGGCCAAGAAAATATTATCTATGTCCTATCATTGTTCTTCTTGTGTCCCAAAATTATGCCATTTTCGTGGATCACAGATCAGAATGGCTAGAAGTACATTTCTTAAGAGAGCTGAACACGAAAAGAATTATAGAATTTCTCACAGATATTTTTTTCTTGTGAATGGTATCTGAGTGAGCTTTTGTCTAACAATGGCACAGTTAAGTCACTTTGTTGGAAATGCGGGATTGTACCACCCTCAAGGGAATGACATGGTTGAGAGAGCAAATAGTTTGGTGAGTAAGTGATTGAGATGACCATTGTCACCTGGAGTTGATTTAGTGGTGGCAGTTGTGTTGTAGCCCTATGACAACACACCTCATACAATTGCAGGTGTGATGCATTAAGAGCATCCAGAGGAAGGTACACCCAGGATGTGGTTTTCCATATGTGGCATATGAGTTTAGGAGAGAAATGATGGACGAGTTAGAGAGAGCATGAAGTGTAACTGCAGAACAGATGTGACATTTGAGGTGTGTCAAGAATTTTTGTATTGTACTCAGAGATGTGGTGTGCATTAGTAGCACTACGAAGGTCAGGAAGGAAGAAGTGAGGGTAAGCTTTCAAATAGACAGTAGTGGAATTTGAAGGTAGTGTCAAAGGTCATTTGAAAGGAGGAGAGGTTGCTGGATTATGCTGGTGTTACTCCAGGGAATCCTGTGTGATGAGCATGTAAATGTTTGCAATAGATGGGATTTACTTGTCAAGGATACCAGCAAAGTTTAATGACTATGCTGTGACATACACTTTTTTTTAGATTGTTTAAGCTGTATTTGCATTTCTTTTTCCAATGTGTTTTTTGTTTTGTGTTATTATTTAATTTGTTTTGCAATGGCTTAGACCTTCTGTTTGTGGAAAGGTATGTATTATATTTTTTGTTTCCTTCTTTTGATTGGTGCCTCGTCAATTGTAGAATAGAAATCTAAAGTTCTCCAATCTACATTTTTTGGATAGGAAAGGGAATTACTAATGGGGGTTAAAAAGCAGTGGTTTCTGATAGTGCTTTTCTCTTAAAGTTGTTTCTGACCTTATCGGCTGATGCTTTCCTGAAATTAATAAGGTTTTCACAACTGAGGTCAAACTATGGGATTCAAGTAGTTTTTCATTGTTTTATTTTCTGTGACAATCAGTCATACATTTATATCTCCCAACTCTAACAGATGTGTGACAGCAAGTAACAAAGAATACAAATAATAGCCATTAGTGAGTCATTTAATCCATTGATCTGGCATGTGGATGGTAGCATGAACAAGCTTTTACCATATCGTGGTCATTTCGAAAGCTATGCTAAGGTAGAAATTCAGAACTCGAGATTTGACCTGGAATACAGCAGACTACCACTTGCACATTATCCCTGCATGTTCTCTATGGGTCTAAATTTGATGGTCAATGTTTTTAAAGTTTGTAAATATTTGTAGACTACAATCATCTGGAACAAGCACACTCCCTAACGGGTCAGAATCTCATTGCAGGTTTTTTAAACTATATTATTTCCACACACCAGTATGATGAATACATTTTCTACTAACCATGTATCAACCAAGGCACATTGTTACTAGTTTTTACAGCATTTATTGTGGATAGGGACGTTTTTATTCCCACCCATCAGGCCCTTGAAATTCTGGTTGACTGATATTGTTCAGATGTGTGGAGTGATAACTTCTGATGTAGCCAGAGGCAAATGTTTCACAGACATTAAAGTATTTTTTATTAATTTATTCAGTTTTAAATGAACACACAACAAAGAAGCCCTTCCAACTATGCAAAATTAGTACATACATGGCCCCAAATGTATACAACAACATATGTATCTCAGACAGCCATCAAGAAAGAGGCACGGGAGGAAATGTCCCCCCCTCAGTTCAAATACATCAGGATCCAGCAGTGACACAAGGATATTTGACATTGGGAAGCGCAAATCCAGGGGCCCTCACAATAAGTTCTCATGTTCGCAGGGCTGAAAACAGATCTACAACCAACAGAGACAGAGACAGGATGGCAGAGAGGAGGCGCGGGAAGCACAATCATCTATCACCACAATCATCAACGGCACACAGTAGTGGCAACACAAAGCTAATCTACCATACGCGTGGCCAATCGGAATGAGCACCCATTACCTCTGTGAGTGGACTCCAAAAAGGAGCGCAAAGGTGCCCAAATGTCTCTCGGCCGGGAGCCCTCAGGTATCAGCTCCCAAAAAATCGTTAATTGCTCCTGACAGAATGCAAACAGACATTAAAGGTTTAACAACTTCAGTAACTTGTGACTCTATTCACCTTCACAAGAAAAGAAAAACTATTGCCCTGGTGCTTTGTGATGCTATCCAATGTCTGCCCCTTCCCATGCCAGCTTGCTATTAAAATGTTTGCCTCCCAACAGCCTTTCTGCATTACAAGCTTTGTACTGTTAATTGGCAACACACAACTTTGCACCTAATTGGCCCTAATTACTGCTACTGGAGGAAAGGACAGCACCAATACTAGAATTACTTTGCTTGACTTCCAGGCATCATACAATATTTATTAAACAGACTTGTATTCACTATCAAGCCCTCATATTGGAAACTCAACTTTACCTAGACATTAGGGACATATTTTCCTTAATAATTAGCATTCTCATGTTAATTAATTAAGCACCAGATTCTGAGAACTTAAAGGTCACACATAGAGATGACAGCTAAAGTATACATGACAGAACATACTTCTGGCACGTTTTATTGCAGATTTTTAAATTGCAACTGGCCTGGGAACCATCTTTTACCTGGAGCCTTACCTTTTAGTCATAAATGTAAATGATGTAAATATGCACTGCAGCCGGATATGACAATTTCCTTGTATATGGGTGGGTAGGGGATATATATAAACCCAAAGGTTACAGGGATGTTATACAAAAATTCTGCAGCTATAGTTATGGTTATCGCACGTAAGTACATCTTGCGCCCTAGAGTAACAATAACTCACACCCCTGCCATGCACAGTTTTATCATCAATAATGTTACTGCAAATGTTACAGTGACATTTTCAATGATACTAGAAAAGATGTAATGAGTGCTGTAATATCTTGGGTAATCAGCAGTGCATGGTGAAGGTGCGAGTGATAGTTACCTTAGGGCATGAGTTATGCAGCTAACCCTCTAATAGCACCCATTCCTGCACCATGCATGACGTTTGGCCGTGCATGGTGGGGGTCGCCTGCAGGGCCTGGCTTGTAACCAGGCCCTGCAATCAACCCAGTAAAACCACTCAACGGCCGGGTCTGGCTATGGCTAACCCCTATACCCACCCAACACTGCGCCATGCACAGCCTTCTGCTATGCATGGCATGGTTTGGCTGCAGGGCCCGGTTTGCGACCAGACTCTGTAACCTAACCAAACACTCATAAAATGCTTCTTTGTTTGGTGGAGCTATGATCATATTCCTAAACATCAAAAACACATCTCCAAAATCAGCGGGCAATGTGCTCATGGGGTCCTTTTAGTAAGCTGTCCATCTTCCTAGTAAAATGGGGAGGGGGACTTTGCATATCATTAATGTCAATGGGTGTATGAGTGTCTGAGTGGGTTTGTGAGTGGGTGCAACAGTGCCTGAGTGGGTGCATGAGTGCATGGGTGGGCCTGTGAGTGGGTGTCTGAGTGCCTGAGTGGGTCTGTGAGTGGGTGAATGAGTGTCTGAGTGGGTCTGTGAGTATGTGCATGAGTATCTGAGTGGGTCTGTGAGTGGGTGCATGAGTGTCTGACTAGGTCTATGAGTGGGTTTGTATGTCTGCTTGGGTCTGTGTGTGGGTGCATCAGTGCCTGAGTGGGTCTGTAAGTGGGTGCATGAGTGGGTCTGTGAGTGGGTCTATAAGTGTCTGAGTTAATCTTTGAGTGGGTGCATGAGTGTCTGAAGGAGCCTGTCAGTGGATGCATGAGTCATCAGAGAGGGTCTGTGAGTGAGTCCATTACAGTCTGAGTGAATGTTTAACAATTTGTTTTCTGGGGTTTTCGCTGATATTCATGAATTCATTTGGGCGCATTGAGTGTGGCAACAAATTTGTGAATATTGCACATCAGAAAAAAGGGGTTTCCAAATTTAAAATTCATAAGGTGCCACTAAAAATCCTGGCCCTTGTTGCAGGGTTACATCAAGCTTTTTGTCTTCCTCCTCTTTTTTCTGACCTCGTCTTTGTTGGCTTTAGGACTTTGAGCACTTTACCACTGCTAACCCATGCTAAAGGGCATGTGCTCTCTTCTCTTAAAATGGTAGCATTGGTTTACACATGTTTCGAATATTTAATTGACTCCTAAGACCCTTGTAAAATGGTATACCACATACCCAGGGCCTATAAATGAATTGCTACTATTGAGCCTGCAGCACTGGTTGCGCCACCCACAGCAGTATCCTTTTAAAGCTGTATCAGGCCTGCCACTACAGTGCCTGTGTGTGCAGTTTACTTCCACTTCGACTCTGCCTTTAAAAACTGCTTGCCAAGCTTTAACCTCCCTTATTATTACATACGTATCACCCCTAAGGTAGGCCCTAGGTTGCCCATAGGGTGGGGTGCTGTGTAAGTAAAAGGCAAGATGTGCACTTGTACATTTTATAAGCCCTGGTAGTGGCAAATAACATATTTAATTTGTTTAACAACTGTGAGGCCTGCTCCTCCCACAGGCTAGCATTGGCAATTCCTTATATACTTTTAAACTGTAATGCCTGATCAGAGAGGAGTAGCTTTGTCACTTTTCATATCATTGGGGTAATAGTGGTAAATCTTCTTTACTGGTAAAGTTGGATTTAACATTACTATTTTAGAAATGCCACGTTTGGAAAGTTGGCATTTCTCAGCTCTTGCAGGTCTGTGTGTCATACACCCAGTCTGAAATGCATGTCTGAACCTGGCAGGATGACAGTTACATTTGTGCATTCCTTCCAGACAGCCAACAACACAGGACACTCAACTGCATCTGGATTCATCTGCATACTGATGGGTCTTCCTGGACAGGGAGGATGAGAAGAGCTCACACTGACACTTCAGAGGGCAGTGTTGTGAGCCCCACACCAAGAGCTAATTACCCCCAACTGATAGCCTGGAGCCAGGGCTGGGATGAAAAGGGGACCTGTGCACTTTCAATGAGCTGCTTTGAAGTCACCCTCACTTCAAAAGCACTTTTTAGCATATGTACTGGGGCTCTGACCCTAGCAAACCAGACACCTTTGGACCTGTAACTAGACATCACTGGTTCTGCATCTGCACCTTACCAGAAGAAACTGCTGTGCTGCCAGGAGGGACTGCCACTTTGTTAACTGCTTCGCTGTGTTGGCCTGCTGCATGCTGTGTGTTGTGCTGCAGAGGGACTGCCACTTTCTGCCTGCTGCATACTGCCTACTGCTGTGCTTTACTCATGTGTTCTCCAAGGGCTTGTTGGCTTAACCCCTGTTCCTGAAGTCTCAGACCATCAAAGACTTCATAGCCACTATGTGTCTGGTGGCTGAACACTACAGCCAAAGCTGAGCATGCTGGATCACCAGCTTGCATATTCATCAACTCATGCTTTGCCTGACTTCAGAGAGCAGCATCAGCACTCCCATCTCAGAGTAGTGCTGTAACTTCCAGCGTGTGTTTTTTTAATGACAATCATCAACTCTGCCAGCACAGCTGCTGCCCCCGCAGTGTGGCCCTCGAGCGTTGTGTTGCCCTGGTGACCAGAGGAATGCCTGTGATCTGAGCTCCCCTGGCTCGTCAGTTCAGCCCTGCCCCAGGAGCAACACAGAGTGTTCAACTCTAACATCTCCAACACTCTGCACCTACATCAGCCCTGGTCTGTGCTTGCTGAATTCAGTGCTTTTTACAGTGAGTTACTGTGCTCTGTCAGGTGGATCCTCAAGGACAGTGTAGTCTTGCTGCCACTTGTATGTGGCAGAGCTCCCTTGCACCCTTCAGTACCTAGAGGCCTATGCAGCATTCACTCTGGTGCCTTTGAGCATTGTCCAATGCAAAAGTCTCTGTGAAATCTCATCTAAGCGAGTCACTGCTTGGATCTGTGATGTTTCCAACTTGTAGCCTGTGATTTTGGTAACATGACATGTACTTGTGTGCAACCTATCTTGAAAATCATTCTTAATATTTATATTGTTTTGGTTCTATTTCACTACTAGTACAAAGAGATTTTTGTAACCTTGTGTGGAGTCTTTTTGTGGTGTATTCAGTGTTTTACTGTGTGTGTGAGTGGCACAAATACTTTACACATCGCATCTTCTGATAAGCCTGCCTGACCTTTGCCAAGCTACTAGAGGTTGAGCACAGGTTGTCTCAGTTGTGTATCTAGCTTTCCCTGACCTGCGTGGTGGGTTCTGCCTGGCTTAGGTGCATACCCTAGCCAACCTGAAACAACATTCCTAACAGAAAGTCACACAACACGAAAGAAACACAACACTTATTTATAAGTATATGGCACATTGTAATGAATTGTCAGAGCTTTTGATCATCAAAGTCCACTGGAAGCTTTTGGAGACATGAATTTTTAAACATTAAATAGCTTTTTAATTCAACTGCAAACAAGCACTGGTCAACAAAATGTTTGTAAACTTGAAAAGTTTGAAAGAGTTTCTTTGGCAATTCCGACCCAAGTTGGGTGACCAATTCCAACAGGACAGAGGTCTAGGAAGCCATTAAGGATATTGTGGACAGTTATCTGGCCACCAAAGCCTTTTCCAGTTCAGATGCAGCCTTTTGCAGATGACTTTCATAGATGACAATGGCTTGGTCCTGATGCTGAAGATGCAGGAGGAAAAGATGCTCAAAGAGCTCCTGATGCTGTGTGGTCAACTTGTGCACATTCCAGGTGATCCTTAAGTCCATGGGTGATGTGAGGCAACTTTAGCCACTGAACTTGTGATCTCACAAAGTCCTCTTTGTGATGGTAGAAGGGCACCTGTGACAGACCTTTGGTTCTTGCAACACAGCCTGCAGGATGCAAATCTTTGGTGGGGGACTAGTGTCCCTCTTGGGCAGTGAACCCAAGAACACACAACATCCACGGTTCCAGCAGACACAAGTGTAACTTTTGGCTAACTTTGATAAGTCTTTTGAAGTGCAATCTTGGCAGGTAATGGCTAAACAGCTGTGGTGGCTACCAAATTGGCCCTTGGCCTCTTTCAGTTTTAATGTCTCTGGTGCTGTTCTTGGGCCAGCCGACTGACCCTTTGAGTTACTGCTTTGATATGGGAATGGGAATCAACTTTTTCTCAAGCCAGGATCCAAGAACATTTATTGACATGATTAAAAATATCAACTTGACCATCAAGTCACATTTAATGCGATGATTATTTTGGTGCCTTAAAGTACCCAAATAAATAGTCCCATTCAAAAGTTAGCCAGGCTGGGATAACTCTGTGTTAGCAAATTGGGCTACTAATATATATAGATAGGTAGAAAAAATATTTTATTTCAGCAACCAGTGCCATTAAACATAACATAACATCACAATACATTCATTAAAAAGTTTAAAAAATAGAACTGAGATAAAAGCACACATAATGATGTTTAAAACAGCTGGCATGCATTATTATAAAAATAAAAGAGGCATCCTACAAATTACTATAAAAGTATAAGAAAATATAAAAATAAAGCAGTAAAACTAGTGCTTAATCAAATTAAACAAATCAATGTTAAGAAAGGAATCGTAAACTTAGCCTCAAAGAGAACATCAGACAACTGAGAACAGATAAATAGAGTAACAAGTGCGAAGGTAAAACAGCCCAATAATGGTGGCAAAATATAACCTGAATTAGTGGACCACCTAAGACAACAAGGCATTCCTCCTAATAAGCCACATCTTTACTAAAAACATAGCAATAGAACAGGCATATAAAAGACTGGATTCAGGTTGTGTAGAGCAGTGGCATGATTGCATGTGCCCAACAATCTACAGGTGCATTTAAGCATTGGGAGCAAGGCCACGTGTATGCTGTGCAAACAAACAGCACATGTGCTCAAGTTTCCTCAGCCACATTATAGCCAGGGTATAGAGTAGTAATAAATGAGCTTGATGATCTTCTACTATGTTTTAATAGGAAGGGAGCCTCCTGTATACTGGATATAAAGGGGAACCATAATGGAGTCTAAATCTGTTTCCAAAAAGCTAGCTGATCTGAAGTTAAAGAATTCACCAGATAGCAGGCCTCTATAGGCAGCATGAAACTCGTGTTGGGTTACCCATTCCCAACAACGAGCCGTCACTAAACCATTGCAGGGAAGAGATTCTCTGGAGGGAAAGTCTTAGGCTACCTGGAAACCCAACAATAACAACATTGTCCTCACATTACAAATCCACGCTAACATGTATATTATTAAGGAACTCGGACAGTTTGTCATTAATGGCAATGTCAAAGTCAACTTGCAATGTGTGACTGCCTTTTCCAAATTGACAGGCTGGGAGCTATGTTTTTACTTTGACACACACAGGGTGACAGATTCTAACTATTACGTCCCTGTAAACTTTGTTTTTTTTCAGTGAATTTCTATGTTTTTTAAATTCTATTTCCTAACTATAATGTCCCTGTAAACTCTGTTTTTTTCAGTGAATTTCTACTTCTTTTTAACTTAAGGTAATTTTAATTATTATATGTTAATCCAAATACCACCGTACACAATCTTCAGCCGTGCGTGACAGTGGTTGGCTGCAGAACATGGCATGTGGCCAGGCCCTGCAAGCAACCCCTATAACTACCCAACCCTGCGCACAGCCTTTGGCCGTGTGCAGCAGGGGTTGGCAAAAGGGCCTGAGCTGTGGCCAGTCCTTGCAGCCAACCAAACCCAACCCTGCAAGGCCCCTCTCCCCAGGCCCATCTCAGCCCTCGGGACCCCTCCCCCAAGGCCCAGCCTAAATCTTTAATTTTTTAGGGGACGGGGCCACGCGGACCCCCTCCCCAGGGTGATCTAAGCCCCAGGGACTCAATCCCAGAGGGCGCAGCCTAATTATTTTTTTGGGGTGGAGGAGTGCCGCATGGTCCACCTTCACGGTGCCGATCTTGGTCCCGGGGACCCCATCCCCCGGGGTGCAGCCTAATTATTTTGGGGGGCTGTCACATGGCCCCTCTCGACAGCTCTGATCTTGGTACTGGGGACCCCATCCTCCAGAGTGCTGCCTAATTTCTTATTTTTTGTCGGGGGCAGCCACACAGTCCCCCTCTATAGGCCCGATTTTGGCTCTGGGGACCCCATCCACTGGGGCACAGCCTAATTATTTGGGGGTGGTTTGGGAGGTGACCCCCTCCACAGGACAGATCTCGAACCCAGGGACCTAATCCTCCGGTGCGCAGCAAAGCTTCAAAGCTGCCACCAAGTCACAGCAAACAACTATGTCCCAGGGTTGGGCACCCGTGACATAGCAGGAGCCGTCCCTGGGGGGTGGCAGTCCTCAGGACCACTATTGGCTCCATAAGGGGGCATGCGCACCCCCCCCCACCATGCATAGCCCTGGAAAGGTGGTGGTCCCCTGGGCTGAAGAGTGTTTGAAATGACCCCGATCTCTTTTTTCATTCAATCTGCCCCAGGGAGGTGGGGTACCCTGGGGCTGCAGGGGAGGGCACGTGACCCCATGCACATAATTGTTAAAATTCCACATGAAGGTGGTGGTCCCCAGGGCTGTGGGGGGGCACACGGACCCCGCCCACCTTTTCATAAATGCCCTGCGGAGGTGGTGGTGTTCCCCGGGATGCTGGGGGCAACGTGGCCCCATCATTCAATGTTACAAAGTGCCCCGGAGAGGTGGCGTTCCTTGGTGCTGCAGGGGTCAGGTGCTCCCTGCATCATTTAAAAGAGTTCCAGGGAAAGGTGGCAGCCCCCCTGCACTGATTTTATGTATGTGCCCCAGGGAAATGGTGGTCCATGAGGCTGTGGGGGGCCGTGTGGCCCAGTTGCATTTAATTTCTTTAAAGCCCCAGGGAGGTGGTGGTCCCTGGGTCTGCGGGGGACCTGCTGGCTCCCGGTACTGTGTTTTATTAAAGCCCTGGAAAGGTGGTGGCCCCCTCCACATTCATTATGCCAATGCCCATGGGATTTGGCCCATCCAGGGCTTTAGTGAAACAAGTGTCAGAGCCTACGCTTGTTTTTTTTAAATCAATTCAGCTGATCCATGGATCCGCCATGGCTCCTGCTTTAAATTTAAAAACAGATAGGGGGTCTGCTGTGGACCCCCCCTTGACTAATATGTTGGAAGGGGGCTACCCCCCAGGGCCAGCTCCTGCTATATCCTGGGGTGCCCTATAAACACCCAACCGCACACTGCAGGCCTCACCTGTGACCAGTCCCTGTGGTCAACCCCTAAAAGCACCCAACACTGTGCTGCTCACAATCTTCAGCCATGCGCAGCAGGTACTGGCCACAGGCCCTGGTCTGTGGCCAGTCCCTGCGACCATCTCCTATAACAAACCAACAACGCATGGCCCCTTCCTCAGGTTGATATCGATCCTGGGGGCCCCATCCCCTGGGGCCTAGCATAAATATTTGATATCTTTTTGGGGAGGGGCTGCATGGACCCCCTCAGGCCAATCTCAGCCCAGGGAGTCATCAGTGGCTCCTCGAGGGGGCCCACATGGCCCCTGTCTCTTGAAAATAGGCCCAGGGAGGTGGTGGTCCCGGTGGTGGCGGTCCAAAATGGAACCCCTTTCTATTTTTTGTAGTTTGCCCTGGGCAGGTAGTGGTCCCCGGGGCTGTTGGGGGCTGAACGACCCCATAAACACAAAGCAGTAAATGTCCCAGGGAGGTGATGGTCCCCAGGGCTGGTGGGGGCTGCGCGGCAACTGGCATAAAATTACATTAAAGCCCCAAGGATGTGGTGATCCCCAGGGCTGCAGTGGGGCTTCAAGCCCCCCCAATAATACTTTAACTCCCCAGGGAGGGCAGCCCCACGCACTATAGTAAACAATGCCCCAGGGAGGTGGCAGTCCCTGGGGCTGCAGGGGGGACGGGCACCTCCCACGCCACAAAAAATAATTCCCCAGGACTTGGCCAACCCGGGGGTTCCTGGATGATGGAGTGGGGGAGCCAAGCTCTGTTTAAAAAAAAAAAAAATTCTCAGAGTCGCATATCTGCTTTAATACGTTGGGAAAATGTTTAAATGAAATGCTTTTCAGCTCTGGGGCATCCCCCTGGCACCCCAGCACCAGAGCTATGTGGCCAGGGCCCTTTTTCATTTTTTTACACTTTTTTTTCTGGGACTTGGATGAAGTTGAGTTCCAACATAGCTGCCAATCAATCAATCACTCAATCAATGAATTTATTGAGCACGCTACTCACCCGGTAGGGTCTCAAAGCGCTGAGGTGGGGGAGTGCTACTGCTCGAAGAGCCATGTCTTGAGGCGCATTCTGAAGGACAGGAGATCCTGGGTCTTGCATAGGTTGGTGGGGAGGGAGTTCCAGGTATTGGCAGGGAGGGGGGAGAAGGACCTGCCGCCGGATGTGGTGCATTGAATGCGAGGAGCTGTTGCGAGGTCAAGGTCGGCGGAGCGGAGCTGGCCTGTCGGGATGTGGAAGTTAAGTTGATGTTGAGGTAGGCCGGTCCGGTGTTGTGGAGGGCTTTGTGAGTGTGGATTAGGATTTTAAAGACGATCCTTTTGTTGATGAGTAACCCGTAGGGTTCTGAGGTGGGCAGAGATATACTCATGGCGAGGGAGGTTGAGGATGAGATGTGCTGAGGGATTCTGGATGCGCTAGAGTTTTTTCTGGAGCTTGGCCATAGTCCACGCATAGAGGGCGTTGCCGTAATCCAGTCTGCTGCTGACGAGGGCGTGGGTGACCGTTCTTCTGGTTTCTACGGGAATCCACCTGAAGGTCTTATGGTGCAAACGAAGGGTGTTGAAGCAAATGGACGATATGGCGTTGAATTGCGGGGTCATGGAGAGAGAAGAGTCTAGTATGAAGCCGAGATTGTTTGCGTGGGTGGTGGGTGTCGGGTGGTCCCAGAGTGGCTGGCCACCATGAGTCGTTCCATGCTGACTTGTTGGGTCCGAAGATGATGATCTCGGTTTTTCCTGAGTTCAGCTTGAGGTGGCTTGCTGTCATCCGATTAGCGATGGTGAGAAGTCCGTTGTGGAGGTTGTTCTTGGCGGTTGAGCGGTTCCTCGTGAGGAAGAGAATGAGCTGGGTGTCGTCAGCGTAGGAAATTATATTGAGGCCATGGGGTCGGACAATGCTGGCGAGCGGAGCCATGTAGATATTAAAGAGGGTGGGACTGAGTGAGGATCCCTGGGGGACTCCGCATATGGTCTTGGTGGCTTTTGACCGGAATGGGGGGAGGCAAACTCTTTGGGTTCTGCCAACACTTCCTTGTTGAATGAGTACTTGCATCAGTGACTGTATAGGAGAATGAGTACATGCTTTAGTATGTATATGAGTAAGAGAGTGGGTGTGTGAGCAACTGTGTGAGTGAGTGAATGGTTGTGTTATTTGTTGCATGTGTGAGTGAATGGGTGTAGACGTAGTTCTATAGGTATGTGACACTATCTAGGTGGCTATGTGTCTGTATGACTGGGTGTCTGTGTGGCTGTATTGCTGAGTAAGTGGGTGTATGAGTAGACATGTCTAGCGCCAAAGTATGAATTTGGAGTAAGTTTGGCACTGAATTAGAGTAAAAAAATGACGCTAACTCAGTGCAAGCAGAGTATAAATATGCCCCTATGTTTTTGAACTTCTGATGACCACCTCAGATCCTCCAGGTGCTCAAGGCACAAGATCTTAAAATCTTCTGGTTTTAAGATGCCCCAGGTCTTTAAATAAGTTATTAATATACTTCATCCATGAGACTTTTAAAGAGAGATTAGAGGCCATACAGTCTGCAGGACAGCCCAATTTAAACCTGCATGTTCTAAGGTCCATACTTTATGCCACAGTAAAATGGGCTGTACCTTGATTAAATCAGCTAGATAGGAAACACCCAATTCTGCATGACAGACAAATGTGGAAGTACTCTTTGGTACAGTTCACAAAGCTCTCATAAAAACATGTTCTACTATTTGAAGAATATTGCATTTAGAATGCCCCCAAATGCCCACCCCATAAATAGCAGTAGTATACATTTTGCTCTGTATACATTTTGCATGTTGTGTGCAGTAATAGTCCCTAAACATTTTGAAAGGGTCTTCAGAGCCATCTTGGTCTTAGTGAACAGTACTTTCCTGGTGTTTACACACTGTAACCAAGTGCCTTCCTTATCAAACAGGATTCCCAGATATGAGAATGTTGATGTGGAATTACCTTTTCCACCCTACATAATAATGTTGTGGCTCTTTAGTGTTTGTATGACACATTTCAGAATGTACGTTTTGGAGCGATTAACTTTGAGACCCAAATTACTCATTTAGCTAACACTTGTTGTCAAAAGTCGCTGTAGAGCTAATGGAGTCCGTGCCATGAGGACGGCATCAGCTGCATAGAGTGGGGCTGAGATCGGACGATGTCCGAATTGGGGGGAGATCTTTACACTTATTTACCAGTTCTGCCTCCAACTCATATATATATATATATATATATATATATATTGAGAATAAGAAAGGGGCTAAAACACAACCTTGACGCACTCCTCTGTATATACCGAAGGGTCTAGAACTTTACCCTCTTACACCATATCTCACCTTAGCTTTGCTTCCTGAGTAAAGCTCTGTTAAAAAGTAAATAATAGTCTGGTCTACCCATATATCATTCAAGATACTCCATAAGGTTTCGTGAACCACATAATCAAATGCTGAGGTCAGGTCAATAAAGGCAAGATAAATATTACCTTCTCAGATTTCAGTGTATTTCCCTATAATAATACTTAGATTCAGGCCTGTTCCACCGTTCAAATCCCTGGACGGAATCTGCATTGTAATTCGGACAAGATGCTATTTGGTTCCGCCCAGTCTTGTAATCTATTCAGGATAATGCAGCCGGCTACTTTTGTTAATGAGTCAAGAAGTAAGATGAGTCTGTAGCATGCTGGATTTAGGCAGTCACCTTTTTTAAATACTGGTATAATAATGGATTCCGGCCAAGATGGTATAAGTCCTGAGGTGAAACAGACCTTCAGGACCTGAGTCAACAAAGGACCCCATAACTTGGTGTTAGCCTCATAAAGGTCAACTGGAATGCCATTGGGGCCAGGAGCTTTTCCAGCTTTGCTAAAATTAATGGCTCCTACAACTTCCTCTAAGCTAAACAGTGAGGTTAGAATCAAGCGGGTACTGTTTGGGTAGAATCGCAAGCCGAGGGATAGTTCAAATCTGCCAGCTTACAGGGCCATATATGTCAGAAAAATGACCAATCCGTTCCCCTTCCGTAATTGCAATCTCCATTCTATGGTTCTTTTTTGCCCCTGGCATTGAGGAATTTATTATCTTCCAGAAGAGGATGTTTTCATTTTTAAGACTGGTGTTATAAAGTGATACCAAAGTTTCGTCTTTCAGACAATCCTTCCTATTCTTAATTGCTACCCTATATTCATGCCTGAGTTTACGAACCTCATTCGGGCATACATTTGGAGTACCCAGTGCCTTTTCTAATCTTTTATGTGCCTTAGTACATATAGAGTCAAACCAACCATTATTTTTCTGTTGCTCCGGCTTCTCCCTGCTATTAGCAAGGGCTCTTTTTACATCACGAGAAATCGTGGTGAAGGCACTAATGCATTTTAGGGGATCCACATCATCGCTGAGGCATACCCCAAACTCTGAAGAGTGGTCCCTGATTAATTGGTTAAGAAGACCTTAGGGTTCTATTTTGGACTAGCACAATGAATACCCATTACGTGAGGCTAATTTTATATCATTTACTAAATCAGCATTATCAGGTTGGTGGTATTTACCGTGTAGTACGGAAATCTGCAAACTCTATGGGTAATGGGCACTGATGGATATGTCATGTAGTAAGTGGTTAGTTAAGCTGTATGCAAAATGACTTGACATTAATACAAACTCAATCGCTGTACCAGCACCTCCACCATTAACAGTGGGCTTTTGCAGATCTTTACTATTTATCTCATTTACAAAAAGCATGCTAAATATATACATCAATTCATTCATTGCATCTCCTTGACGGTTGTGTACAAAATGTGCTTCAGGCCCTATCCCTTCCTCATTTAAACTACATATATTTTCTGATGGTTCCCTACAAAGATGGATATCTTATAACCATTTTATAACCCTTTCTCTTATGCCTTTTCCACAGACTTTCTCTAAGTCATGTCCAAGCTGGCCTAAGATGGTAGAGACGTCACCCATAACTGGCATGAAGTTAACAACCACTATTTGGATCATCATCCCTAGGTCACAAACCATCATTTGAAAATATAGATACAAAAAAAGGCATAGTCAGATTAAGCAATGGCACCTTGTTTGAAATATACAGTATGTGCTTAAACCCCCTTTGGGCCTTCTGAATCTTGAGGGAACGGCCGGTGTGTGATGTGTTCTGTATCTGTCAATATGGATAGGATCCAGAAGCCAGGTCTCCTGTAGGCATAAGAAAGGAAAATCTTCAATTACGGTCACCCATCCTGCATAATTAAGTTTACTACGAAGGCCTGCCACATTCCAAATTAATAAACGTATTCCTATGCACGTTGTTCTCTGGTCCTGTGGGTTAAGGTTTACAATATTTGTTCTGCTATGAACAAAGGGAATATGTGTCCTAAGTAGCTCAGCATTCCTTGGGTGTCCGTTATCAATGTTTGTCGCTGATACCTCCTTTTTGCGTAGCTTTACGTTCTCAATACACCGTCAGTCCAGTTCTTCAAGGGCTGACAAGATTTGAAATCTGTTGTAAGTAGGTATTGAACAGGGCTTACATTTTTCCCCAAAACAACATATCTGAGGTCTGGGCATGTACCTTCTGGGAATGGTTTGATAAAGATATCCTACTGGGAGTACCAATATAGCATCTAAAGTGACTTGCCCTGAACCAAGGTTACGGATGATACTATCTACTAAACATGGCGATTTAAAAGAGAGGACCACACAGTCTTCTGAGAGAGATTTCCGGCTACTTCCCATCCATTTTACTCTCCTCACCATTTATATGTCATCACAAAGGGGGCCAATCCTGCCAGGTTCCATTCGAGAACCAATCCAGTTCAGAGACTCATTCCTCAATGATGTCCACGATTCCCAATTTTGATTCGCCATGACGGGAGCCAAGACCACTACGTAAGGGGCAGGTGCAAAAAGACACTTGAAGGAGACAGTGGTTTCAACGATGGATGGGTTATATTGTCCTTCACCAATGAGTGTGTACCAACCCAAGGAGGCCTGAATGAGGGGGCCTCTTTGCTTTGAGGTACCGGCTATGTTTGCCTAGTGGGCACAGGTGGTAAGGATGGAGGTGTGGTGGAGAGAAGTGACGTTTGGAAAGCAAGTAGCAGTAACTTGGGTGGAGCCGTTTGATCCCCCTAGCTGAGTAGACTTTATAAGGTCTAGACCTATCTTGAGTTTACTCTCCACCTTTTCCAAATGATCCAAGATAGAATCCAGTGATGACTTAACCAATAGCTTCAGAATATTCATTAGTTTGTAAATATATGCAAGTAGGCTTAAAGTCGTATCTACAGATATTTTGGGGTTCTATGTGAGTTCACTTTCTTTGATGGCCGCCTTCCTGTTATCTTAGCTGGTTCATTCTTCTCTTCCAGCATAGCTTATCCATCATTAGAAGCCTTATCCGCCCCATATTCCGGAGGCTTTCTTGGGTGCTTGGAAAAGAGTGACGTTTCATCAATGGCGGATATATCATCCGTTATAAATTGGACACAGCCATTTTTATCATTACGTCTAATTTGGTTTTCGTTTACTAACGTGGGGGTGTCTGAATCTGAGTTAGTAAGTCCAGTCAGTATTACAGGGGCCGATGCAGGAGTCACTATGTTATCACTACGTGACAGCAGTTTTTCTTCAGCGCATATGATTTGCTCGTCGATCACTCCCATTACACCCAAAATATATTTTAATATACAGCAACATTCTATTGTAGACAATAGAGTTTGCAATAGTATGCTTTCTCTTCCCCATTTTACCAGTGGGTAGGTTTAACCTTGTGGAAGCTAGATGTTTAAACTAGCAGGGGAAGTTCAACACAAGCTTGGAGATCTAGGCAGGTGCCTGCTCCAAAAAATACTTCCTTTTTGCACATGTGTTAGCTGGTCAAGTGTGAGGGGCAACCAGACTTACCTAGGAGGTTACTATGAGTAAGGACAGAGCACTCCCTAAAAGTAATTTACTGCACTTTACCAGGCCTGTCCGATACTCTTACCAGTGAGCTTAGAGGGCTGGCCCAGCCTCCTCTGGGGTCCGACGGGCGTTGACAAGCCCGCCCATGGCCCGGGCTTCGCCCGGATGTGCCCCACACATGTCCCACGCAGCGTGCTCTTTTAGTGTCTTTTATGGCTGCCTGGAATGGCTCCTCCCTGCCAGCCTCCGTGGATACTGGGAACTGGAGACCCACACTTAGCCAAGCTCTTGATGTATCAGTGTATGGATGAGTGTGTTATTGTATGCATGAGTGGGTCCTGGGTGTGTAGTGTATTCATCAGTGTGTGCCTGGGTATGCTGGTGTATATATGAGTGTGTACCTGAGTGTGTTAGTGTTTGTATCAGTGTGTGTCACATGCGTGTTAGTGTATGCATCAGTTTGCATCTGGATGTGTCAGTGTATGCATGAGTGTGTGTCTGGGTGTGTCAGTGTAGGCATTAGTGTATGCCTGGGTATGTTACATTATGCATGTATGCCCTGGGTGTGCAGTGTATGCATCAGTATATGCCCAGTTGTGTTGGTGTATGTATCAGTGTTTGCCTGGGTGTGTCAGTGTATATGTTACTGTGTGCCTTTGGTGTGTCAGTGTATGCATTAATTTCTTGCATGGGCAGGTAAGGTTATGCATGAGTGTGTCCTGGGTGTGTCAGTGTATGCATTTGTGCACGACTGGCTGTGTTATCATTTGGTATATTAGTGTATTGCTGTAATTACCTATGTCTAGTTGGGAATATTTATCAATGGCCTATGAATGAGGAAAGGTGTAATTAGTTACCTACATGATTGCAATAAATAGGTCCTTTAATCTGTGTATAAAGAGAGAAATGATAAATAGAAGTAAAAGATTCATATTATAAATGTGTTTATTAAAGTTTCACAATCTGTAATAAAACATCTATTGTTAATAATAAAACACTCGAAATGTATATCATTGTAGAGTAATTATTATAAATATTATTTAGGCATTCCCTTTTTACTGTTCTCAGCTTCCATACGTTTACACCATAAATTAAGTATTGTATAGATACTCATCAGTGAACAGTGGCGGGTAAAGAATCATATAGACAGTAGAAAAAAACACAAGTGCAAAGTATGTTATTTTTAATAAACATTACTTTGAATCACACTCACTATAATTACCTAACTGTTTTATCCATACTTATTAGGTAATGCAATAGATATACGCTTAATGTGGTTATATTTCTATATTAAGAGTGCTTTGATACAAATATTATGTATGAACTATAGCAGCAGATGAAAAGCCTTATAAAGACATTAACTTTGGTACGCCGCATGATGTCGTAGAATCTGGTAATCCATAACAAAGGAGCAGAGTATGTTAGTGTTCTTACTCTAATTCTTGATATAATGTTACTGCTGTTGTTAAAACATCTGTTTGATTGTGATGTTCTTTCTATCCGCACTAACTTTTAAAAGAAAGACAGAATATCAAAACATATATTTAAGTTTAAAAACTTTAGTGGTATTTGTTTCTGTATTAACCCCTTCGCTGCCAGGCCTGTTCCCCCTCCTGTGCCGAGCCTTTTTTTGGCTATTTGGGGCAGTTCACGCTTAGGCCCTCATAACTTTTTGTTCACATAAGCTACCCACGCCAAATTTGCATCCTTTTTTTCCAACATCCTAGGAATTCTAGAGGCACCCAGACTTTGTGTGTTCCCCAGAAGGAGGCCAAGAAATTAGCCAAAATACAGTGAAAATGTCTTTTTTTTAAAAAAAAAATGAAAAAGGGGCTGCAGAAGAAGGCTTGTGGTTTTTCCCCTGAAAATGGCATCAACAAAGAGTTTGTGGTGCTAACATCACCAGCTTCCCAGCTTTCAGGAACAGGCAGACTTGAATCAGAAAACCCAATTTTTCAACACAATTGTGGTATTTTACTGGGACATACCCCATTTTTATGATTTTTTGTGCTTTCAGCCTCCTTCCAGTCAGTGACAGAAATGGGCATGAAACCAATGCTGGATCCCAGGAACCGCAACATTTCTGAAAAGTAGACAAAATTCTGAATTCAGCAAGTGGTAATTTGTGTAGATCCTACAAGGGTTTCCTACAGAAAATATCAACTGAAACAAAATAATATTGAAATTGAGGTGAAAAAACATCAATTTTTCTCTACCTTTTACTCTGTAACTTTTTCCTACAATGTCAGATTTTTTAAAGCAATATACCGTTACGTCTGCTGGACTCTTCTGGTTGCGGGGATATATAGGGCTTGTAGGTTCATCAAGAACTCTAGGTACCCAGAGCCAATAAATGAACTGCACACTGCAGTGGGTTTTCATTCTATACTGGGTATACAGCAATTAATTTGCTGAAATATAAAGAGTAAAAAATAGCTATCAAGAAAACCTTTGTATTTCCAAAATGGGCACAAGATAAGGTGTTGAGGAGCAGTGGTTATTTGCACATCTCCGAATTCCGGGGTGCCCATACTAGCATGTGAATTACAGGGCATTTCTCAAATAGACGTCTTTTTTACACACTCTCTTATATTTGGAAGGAAAAAATGTAGAGAAAGACAAAGGGCAATAACACTTGTTTTGCTATTCTAAGTTCCCCAAAGTCTCCCGATAAAAATGATACCTCACTTGTGTGGGTAGGCATAGCGCCTGCGACAGGAAATGCCCCAAAACACAACGTGGACACATCCCATTTTTTGACAGAAAACAGAGGTGTTTTTTGCCAAGTGCCTACCTGTAGATTTTGGCCCCAGGCTCAGCCGGCACCTAGGGAAACGTACCAAACCTGTGCATTTTTTAAAACTAGAGACCTAGGGGATCCAAGATGGGGTGACTTGTGGGGCTCTGACCAGGTCCTGTTACCCAGAATCCTGTGCAAACCTCAAAATTTGGCTAAAAAAACACATTTTCCTCACATTTTGGTGACAGAAAGTTCTGGAATCAGAGAGGAGCCACAAATTTCCTTCCACCCAGCGTTCCCCCAAGTGTCCTGATAAAAATGATACCTCACTTGTTTGGGTAGGCCTAGCGCCCACGACAGGAAATGCCCCAAAACGCAAGGTGGACACATCACATTTTTTGAAAGAAAACAGAGGTGTTTTTTGCAAAGTGCCTACCTGTAGATATTGGCCTCTAGCTCAGCTGGCACCTAGGGAAACCTATCAAACCTGTGCCTTTGTGAAAACTAGAGACCTAGGGGAATCAAAGATGGGGTGACTTGTGGGGCTCTGACCAGGTTCTGTTTCCCAGAATCCTTTGCAAACCTCAAAATTTGGCTAAAAAAACACATTTTCCTCACATTTCAGTGACAGAAAGTTCTGGAATCTGAGAGGAGCCACAAATTTCCTTCCACCCAGCATTCCCCCAAGTCTCCCGATAAAAATGGTACCTCACTTGTGCGGGTAGGCCTAGCGCCCACGAAAGGAAATGGCCCAAAACACAACTTGGACACATCCCTTTTTATTTTTTTACAGAAAACAGAGGTGTTTTTTGCTAAGTGCTTACCTGTAGATTTTGGCCCTAGCTCAGCCGGCACCTAGGGAAACCTACCAAACCTGTGCATTTCTGAAACCTAGAGACCTAGGGGAATCCAAGATGGGGTGACTTGTGGGGCTCTGACCAGGTTCTGTTTCCCAGAATCCTTTGCAAACCTCAACATGTGACTAAAAAAACAAATTTTCCAAATTTTTCGGTGACAGAAAGTTCTGGAATCTGAGAGGAGCCACAAATTTCCTTCCACACAGCGTTCCCCCAAGTCTCCCGATAAAAATGGTACCTCACTTGTGTGGGTAGGCCTAGCGCCCACGAAAGGAAATGGCCCAAAACACAACATGGACACATCAAATTTTTTCACAGAAAACAGTGCCTACCTGTGGATTTTGGCCTCTAGCTCACCCGGCACCTGGGGAAACCTAGAAAACCAGCACATTTCTGAAAACTAGACACCTAGGGGAATCCAAAATGGGTTGACTTGTAGGGCTCTGACCAGGTTCTGTTACCCAGAATCCTTTGCAAACCTCAGAATTTGGCCCAAAAAACACTTTTTCCTCTCATTTCGGTGACAGAAATTTCTGGAATCCGAGAGGAGCCACGAATGTCCTTCCACCCAGCGTTCCCCAAAGTCTCCCGATAAAAATGGTACCTCACTTGTGTGGGTGGGCCTAGCACCCACGAAAGGAAAGGGCCAAAACACAACGTGGACACATCAAATTTTTTCACAGAAAACAGAGGTGTTTTTTGCAAAGTGCCTGCCTGTGGATTTTGGCCTCTAGCTCAGCCGAAATGGCCTAAAATAAACTTGCCTCCCCCCCGGGGAGCGATCCTTGCCTACGGGGTCACTCCCCTTGCGTGATGGCGCAAAAAAAAAAAAAAAGATCCCCAGTGCCTAGTGGTTTCTTCCCCCCTTGGGGCAGATTCACCTAAAATCGGCCGATTTGCCCCCAAGGGAGGCAGAAATGGTCTAAATATAATTTGCCTGCAGGGTCGCTCCCCATCTCTGAAAAAAAAAAAAAAAAAAAACAGAAACAAAAAATTAGCCCTGGCGCCTAGAGATTTCAGCCCCCCGGGGGCAGATCGCCAAATAACAACAGGCCGATCTGCCCCCGGGGGGGCAGAAATAGACTAAATTAAATTTGCCCCCCTCACCCGCCCTTCCCGGGGAGCGACCCTTGCCTAAGGGGTCGCTCCCCTTGCGTGACGGCGCAAAAAAAGATCCCTGGTGCCTAGTGGTTTCTGCCCACCTTGGGGGCAGATTGGCCTCATAAAAATAGGCCAGAAATGGCCTAAATATAATTTGTCCCCTAGGGGAGCGACCCTTGCCTAAGGGGTCGCTCCCAACCTCAAAAAACTAAACAAAAAAAACAAAAATTAGCCCTGGTGCCTAGAGGTTTCTGCCCGCCTTTGGGGCAGATCGGCCTAATAATAGGCCAAAAAATGCCCCGCCTGGGAGCAAACCTTGCCCAAGGGGTCACTCCCTTATGCCAATTTCCTTTTTTCAAAAGACATCCCTGGTGTCTAGTGGGCGTTTTGACAGTCGGATTGCTTTCAATCCGGCTGCCAAAACACAGAGAGAGACTTCAAAGGGAAGGAAATACATTTCCTTCCCTTTGAAGCCTCTCTCGGCCTCCCCCACGTGATCGGAAAAGAAGGAGGCTCTGTGATTGTCAGTGTGCGCTCGCGTTCTGACGTCACGGGGTGGGGGGGTCGGGGGTGAAAGGGGAAGGGCTTCCCCTTCCATCCCTGACTTGGGTGGGTGGGGGGGAACCCCACAGAGGGAGCGCTAGCACTCCCTCTGGACTGGGTGCCCAGGACGTAATGGTTACGTCCTGGGCACAGCAGCACTGTGCCGCAGGACGTAACCATTATGTCCGCAGCACAGAACCGGTTAAATATTTGTTTGTCCTTGTTTGTAGTTTGTAATGTCTGTTTTCAATTTAGTGATATCTCTGTTTTTTTGTTTCAAGATTAAGTGCATTTCAAGATTTTGAGTCCCTTATGAAGACTTCACCCTTGGTACGCCATATGATGTCTTAACATATTGTATTAGAAGTCCCAGAAGTGTAGTAGTCCACTTTTTCAGTAGTAATTCTACCTAGAATTTAGGTTCAAGAAAGAGAAGGTAAGAATCCCTGTTCATTCCTATTGGAAACAAAATGAAATCAATTATTTTACCCATAGCACCATTACCTAACCCTTGCGCAACATTTAAATTACACCACAAAAAGTCCCTACAATTTTTACAAACTCATAAACATTTTTCTAATCCAGCAGTTTTGGAAATAGACTTCTCCAGTGAATCTAATTTTGATTGTAGTTTTTCAGTCAATAGTACTGTCAGTTGCTTTCAGATCCAATATTTTTTTTCTCCAGTTTAAGTAAGTTGTTCATTATCAGAGGCACATTCCTGGAGAGTAGGCATTAGACACACAATGGATTTTTGATGTTGAATAAAGTTGTACATTAGCTTTGCTGCAGAATATTTTGTAGGGAATAAGTTCTTTATGAGTCACACTTCCAAGCGACACTTCCCTTCTTTTGAAAGAACTCCTACTGTGATATCCTTCAGAATATTTGGCTATTCCATATAACATGCTTAACGCATGTTTCTAAGTAGTTCTTTGTACTCACAACCAAATGTTTACAATTCCAATACTTGCTAATGAATTTTCAGTTTCTTCATGTAGAATTGTCTTGAATTCAGACTGTCCTGTTACAGGAGTAAGTTGTGATAAATCTCCCAAAAAATGTACATGTTTTCCGCCAAAAAGTACATCATATTCTGTCTTCAGAATTTAATGCATTCGTAAGTGGACAATGGCCAGCATTGGGTTTGAGACCATGCTCACTTTATCAATGTTTTAATTTCTTCAAAACTTTAGAAACTTTATGACAAGCTTCTTAAGATAACTTTAGGTACTCCAGTTTATTATTGTGTTTTAGATGCTAAATAAGTAGCCGATACAAGGTAATTCCTTTAAATATGTGTACAGCTAATTCAGTAGGAGCCGTTACTACAAATGATAAAGTGGAGCCTGTAGTTTTTGTAGCAATGTGGTAAGAATTTGGATTAAAAAGCATTTCCCAGTTACAGCTTGTCCGCTGACATACAGTAGAATCAGATTTAACATTGAAAATTTGCATTTATTCTTTTCGTGGAGAAATCCATGCTCTATTTTTTCTTTCACTTCAATATATGTTTCTTTCTGCTCATCATTTAGCTGTCCAACTAACGGTTCCAAGTCAACATTTTCTTCTCTGGCTTGTAGCATGGTAGTCTCCAATTCATTCATAGCGATAGCAGCTTCATTTTAAATTATCGGTTGTCCAAGAGGATCTTGACCTAGAGGTCCAGAACTCTGGCAACTTTGTGAACTATCCTTTGCTATCTCAGTAGCAATTGTTTTGTCCTGTTCAATCTGATCATTTAACATTTTAAGGTAGTTCAGAAAGAATGAATTCTGAATGGTGTCTCTTGTAGCATTGAAAGAATCTTCATAGCAGTCATAGTCTCCAAGTAATTCCATTTCAGACAGCCAAGGCTGAAACAGTTGTAGACGTGCTTAGTAGAAAAACTATTTTTTCTCAGGAGTTTGACAAATAGGTTTTGTGTGGTTTATTAAACTTCCTTTTGCATGTCAAACCAAACAACTTCCATATCCATCTACAGCATATTTCCCCTCATTTACATTTTCCTTCACATTGTTTCTGTACCTATAGTTTTGCAGAATCTCATAAAGAAAAACATTTTCCAGGTGTGGACTTCTTGTGGATATTAAGTATCCAACATATTTATTTTTACTGTATATGTACTTTCTGCATCAAACCCCGCTTGGTGCAAAATTTCTGGGAATAACTGCAGCATTCATTTTTGTATGTTAGCAAGGCCTAGAGTGACCCACATTATTCCCTTAAACTTCGAGTACAAGCTAGATGAATTCAACCTGTCACAACACTCATAAGAACTTACCTCTCAGTGACAAAGTATTTTCAAGCTGAATCTGTACAATTTCTTTGATATAGAGTTTTCTGCAGAAATCTCCTCCCACATTTCCTTCATCTCTGTTTTCTCTGATTTTGTAATGTTTGAAGTAACATAAGAGCAACAGCAAAGGGGTTGTCTGCAATAAACTCTATCCATATTCTCATTCCAGAGTTTTAGAATGACAGGATTGTAATCATTAATATACTTGGAGGCCTCCGATCTCCTAAGATCTAGGGGGTCATTATGACCCTGGTGGAAGGCGGAGAAGCGGCAGTAAGACCGCCAACAGGCTGGCGGTCTTTTTTTTGGTATTATGACAATGGTGGTTACTGCCATGGTCATCCGCCGGTTCTCCGTTCCGCCCGCCAGGGCGGAGACGACCGCTGGGCTGGAGACCTGGGTCTCCAGCCCGGCGGCCGTCACTATACCGCCGGTGGTATTTTGACCCGGCTTACCACCATGGATTTCCTGCGGTTTTGGACCGCCATGAAATCCATGGCGGTAAGCACTATCAGTGCCAGGGAATTCCTTCGCTGGCCCTGATAGGGGTCTTCCCCACACCCCACCCCCACCCCCACCCTGACTCCCTCCCCTACACCCCCCACCTCCCCTGCCACCCCCCAAAGGTGGCAGGGCCCCCCTCCCCACCCCGACCCCCAACATCACATCACTCATTCACACACGACACGCAGGCACCGTCTACACACTTACATGCACACACGCCGACATACATGCCTACATCCACACACACAGTCAGACATGCACACCCACATACAAACATACACGCACACATCCATACAGACATACCCATAGACATACACGCACTCATTCCCTAAACACGCAGCACCCCCGCAAGCATACACGCACTCACACACCGCCTCTACAGACACAGACGCACACCCTCATGCACCCACACAACACACAACACCCCCCCAACCCCCTCCCCTAACGGACGATCGACTTACCTGTTCCGTCGATCCTCCGGGAGGGGACGGGAGCCATGGGGGCAGCTCTGCTGACACCACACCGCAAACAGAACACTGCCACTGCAAATCACAGGACGTGATTCGCTGGGTGGTGTTCTGTTGGCGTGGCGGTGGAGGTGGAGCAACCTCCACTTCCCCACTTCCTGCCAGTATGGCTGTTGCCGGCTCTCTGCCCTTAAAAGGACAGAGAGCTGTCAACGGTCATAATAGGCTGAGCGGCAAACCGCCACCACTGGCGGTCTTCCGCACGGTGGTCCCCAGGCAGTCTTGGAAAAAGACTGCTGAGGTTGTAATGACCACCTATATGTCTTTTTGATGATTTTCATGTTGGTGTATGTCTCACTCCAGATAAAAAGCTGTTCACTCTTCCTAGGTCTTGCAAATCCAAAATGACATCTTGTACAATATTTTCCTTAACATATGTATTGTCAACAACAATATTTGCCACATCCATGTGTTTGGAACCTTAGAACATGATGTTGTAGGCCTTTGCCTTCATTCTTTTTTGGTAATGGCGTATGTAATATACTCTTCTATAAAAGACAGTACAGATTCATCACTGCAATTTCCAAATTTTGGTGTATCCTTTATCCGTAGAAGCATGTGTATATGAGGAGTACCTCTTTCCTGGTACTCTTTGTGCCAAACCAAATCTGTAACCTGACCAAGAGGAGGATTTGTTTTGTTGCATATGAAAGCCAGCATTGCTTAAAACTTGTGATTGAAATACTTACACACATTAGCAGGAACCAAAGAGCAGCGTTCTCCTGCTGTCTTCAAATTCATATCCTTAATGTTAGATTTTGCTTCTCTTATAAACTGAAGTAAATCATCCCATGCATAGTCTGCATACCTAAGCGTGACAAACCGAGTAGGTGCAATTACGTTTCAGGGCGTACATTTAGGTTCTCCATAACACGCCATCAAATAATTAGGTTGAATTACAGGTTTTCATCCTTGTCTTGTATTTTGCTAACAAAGTCTTTTTCAGAGAGATTTTGGAGTTTAACTACTATCTTTAGAATGTGATTTAATGTATAAGAGACTCCTGACAAGTCACTCCAAAGTAATAGTTGGAATATACAGGGAATACACTGGTGAAACCAAGGGTCCTTATGAATATAGTCTCGACCTAAACTCAGATGCTGGTATTTGCACAGGTTGATCATCATTGTGCCCACCTACTCCAATGGGAAGTAGCTATAGAAAACAGCAAAGTCCTAAACCTTTTTCCCATACAGTCACTGGAGCTTGTTTCATTTGGAATAGGTAAATGGTATCCCCAACAGTTTCTTTGGAATGTAGTGGATGGATACAGTAGTGCTCATATATTTCCTCTGATTTAGGTTTATCCATGTTTTCTATCTGTCCACTTGATTATAAGGTCTCATCCTTGATACAAGTTACATCTTGAATGATATCAACATTTCTGTAAAAAAATCATTACTTTCTTTCAAAAATTATGCGCTTTCTTTCATGTTACTCACATTCACTACCTTTTACCAGATTTTTTTTATTTTTGTTAGGGACACCATTTACTAGAATTATGAGTGACTCTTCAACATGTTTTTCAACACTCACAGGGTCAAAAACATTTTTAAGTCTAAACGTAAGTAATCAACTCTTCTTTTCAGTCCTTTCTGCAGCTCTGTTGGTGGTGGTTTCCCTGTTTTAGGTTCCATTTGAACTACTTCTTGAAACGGATGTATAGACTGAATGAGTATCAAGTCATACTCAGTCATACACAGTTCTTCTGGAATTGGTATCAATCCTTATCCATTATGTATTGCTCTAGCTGGCATTTTTTTCCTATAATTTATCATAACAATATTTATATATTGTTTGCTGTGTGGCAAAATCAAAATGTTCTTCTACAAACAGATATGTACTAAATCCCTGCCACTCATCTATGTTTTCTTCCTCAGTGTTCGAAAATAGAATTACTTTAAAGGTTTTTTTTATAGTGAGTGGCAACAACACATACAAACACATTCTGGTTTCTCTGAACACAATGTATTAAACTTGACTATCTAATTTTTAAATCTTTCAATACTACTCTCTGTGCCCTGTTGCTCTACACATCCAGTCATTACCTCTTCATTTTCCCTAAACTCCTCTTCAGGAATAAAGAAACAAAACTAAATATTGTCACAAACATTCTCTACCTCTGCCACAGAAATGTGCAATAAAGCTCTATTCATCTCTCCTAAACATATAACTGGATGTTTTACATAGTAAACTCTCCGTATATTTAACAATTTTGATGATGCATAGCTACCATTCTAAATCGATGAAAAGTGCTTTTACAGGCTTTCTTTGAAAGACATGCTAGGGAATGCCCGTGTAAGTTAGTTTTTTTCATAGCTTTGCATGAATCTAATCCTTTTTTGTTTTAGACTTTTTGCATGAGAAGTGTCTTGAAAAAGTTCTCAATTTATCAATTGAGTCCTGGTGGATAGTACAAAAACTGCTACACTTCCACTTGTAGACAGGGGCCTGTTTAAGCCTTCCTTGTATCTCTTCAGCTATCACTTCTTCTACATTCCTAGGAAATATTGTTTCTTTTTCTATGTGAGTACTGTTTTTTACTTCATAGCAATAACCAGTTGTGTCAATTGCAAGCACTAATGTGTTCTCTTGTACGTGTGTGCCTCCATTCACCTTTAAAATGTTTAGAAAAATTACTTTTATTTATAAGCCTTTTCTTTAATATTCTTTTCCTCATGCACGATACTGGTTTATCTAGTATCTTCATTTTGTTCAATATTAAGATAAAAAGTGTTCTCTTCACAGCAAATGCTTTTTCAGAACAGCACCTCTTCTCTTATAATTCTTCATCTTCTTCAACAAATTTTTAAATATTCTATTTGGAAAAATGTTTACTCTTAACTCCTGAAACTTTTTCTATCTCCAAGTCAAGGTCCCTGTTTTCTTATTAGATTTCATTTTAACACCATAGACTTCTTTCTCTTTGTCAGTACATTTCAAATTTCTTTTTCTCTTTTTAGTATAAGTTTTTCCCTACTTTTGCATTTTACAGCATATTTTTTTAACCAAAATCCTTAGTACACTTACGGGTGACTCTTTCTCTACACATTTTCCACGTTATCTTCCTTTTTACTGTCAGTTTTAACCAATACTGTAGTTTGTGTTTTTCCTCTTCTTTGGGTTTTGTTAGGCATTGCCAATTTCTTTAAATTAAAGTGAATATCTGGACAACAAATAATACATTTACTACTGCATAATATAGTATACAATTAGATACAGTAAGTAACTAAATACTTAGTTAAATTGTCTTTTAAGTGTCTAAATAGTTGAAGAATTATCTCAATATTGACCTATAAAATGTATAGGTACACAGTCTTCATATATTTCTCACTAACAGTACTCTTTCTTACTGTCTTAGTGCTTGCATCAGTCTGTGTTTTGGTCTGTGTTTTGATATATGTCAGAGTATGCATGAGTGTGTTTTTGGGTGTGAATCTCTGTATTACTCTGTGCCTGCACATGTCAGTGTGTGCATCAGGCCCATCAGTGATAGGCCAGAGCCATGTTAAAAGTAATATTTTTCTGGATGGGTGGCTAGTTTGTGTAGTAGTTCCCTAGATGTGTGAGTGAATTTATGAGTTCCTCTATGGGTATGCTCTAATACCGCTTGATACATAGCTGGTGTTTGACTGGGTACATGATTGCATAAGTGGTTCTTGCAGTGTGTAACTGGGTGTGTGAGTGGCTCTATACTTTTGTTAATAGGTACATGACTTACAGTATGGGTAGCATAGGGGCCTGAGAGTGCACATCTAAATCACTTAAAATCAGAAGGATGTGTCAACTTTTACTCCGAAACACCCCCAGTCTCTATAGCCTACCTACAACATAGCTGAGGGGTGAGTTTTGTTTTCTAACAGGAGGCTTTTAGGCTTCCTAAGAAGGTGTCCTAATACCAAGTCAAGCTCACAGTAAAAGTGCACACTCAGGCTCCCCAGTAGTAGGCCAGAATCATGTTTAAAGGACTACTTGTCTAAATGAGCGACTAGGTTATGAGAGAAGTAGCCTACATATTGGAGTGACTGTATCGGCTGTCAACTAGCTCTCATACTGCAGCATACATAGCTGCTGTCTGGATGTGTACATGAATGTGTATATGGCTCCTTCTATGTCTCACGGGGTGTGAGTGAGTCTCTCCTTTTATAAATAGGTAAGTGAGTTGCAGTACTGGTGGGACACTGCATATAAACTGAGCATAGGAGTGTGCAACTCAGCAGAACGTTTCACTTTTTAAGCACAGAGGGCCCTGCTCTATTGCCTACCAACGTCACAGCTGAGGGGTGCATTTTGTGCAGTAAAATTACATTTTAAAGCTTGTCAAGTGAGTGTTCTAATGACAAATCAAGCTCACAATGAAACTAAGGTTCTGTAGTAGCAGGCTTGAGTGATGTTTAAAGAAGTAGCTCTCTAGATGCATGACTAAGTTTAGCCTGGGCACAGGGGGCTGGACATGAACATCTAAGTCAGTTAAACTCAAAAGGACATGCTTCACCTTTTACACACAAAACACCTTGTTCTATGGCCTATGTACAATGAAGCTGAGGGGTGAGTTTTGTGTACTAACAGGAGAGTTTTAGACTTCTCACACAGGTTTCCTAATGCCAAGTTAAGCTCACAGTAAAGCTGCACACTCAGGCTCACAAGTAGTAGGCCCAAACCATGTTTAGAGAACTAGGGGCCAGATATACAAAGCACTTTTCAAGTTGCAAACAGCGATTTGGGCTGTTTGCGACTTGAAAATTGGTATTTGGGATAAACAAAGCCCAAACTGTGATTCTGTAACTTTTTACCGAATTGCAGTTTGGGTTTTGCGATTCCGTATTAGGAAGGGGCGTGACAAGGGCGTCCCTTCCTAACACCGAATCCAGATGGTTTGCATGATTGTTTTGTGACCGCGAATGCTGTCGCAAAATAATCGCAGTTAGCACCAGTTTCAAACTGGTGTTAACCCATTTGCAAATGGGAAGAAGTCCCCATGGGACCCCTTCCCCTTTGTGAATGGCAGCGAAAATATTTTTTCAGAGCAGGCAGTGGTCCCATGGACTACTGCCTGCTCTGAAAAAATGAAAAGAAAACTTTTCATTTTTCATTTTGAAATGCATCTCGTTTTCCTTTAAGGAAAACTGGCTGCATTTAAAAATAAAAACCAAAAAAAACAGCTTTATTTAAAATCAGTCATAGACTTAGGGCCTGATTACTACTTTGAAGGAGGTGTTAATCCGTCCCAAAAGTGATGGTAAAGTGACGGATATACCACCAGCACTATTACGAGTCTATTATATCCTATGGAACTCGTAATACGACTGGTGGTATATCCGTCACATTTGGGACGGATTAACACCTCCTCCAAAGTTGTAATCAGGCCCATGGTGTTCTGTTGTCTCCGGCAGGCCACCATCCATTTGAGGGCGGCCATTCCCAAATTGTGACCTACCTCATGAATGTTCATGAGGTAGGTCATTTGCGACCTCATTGGGAATCGCAACAAGTGTCATTGACACTGTTGTACATTAGGTTTTGCGACTCGAAAATTGCGATTTGCTCTGATTCGCAATTTGCGAGTTGCTCTGACTCGCAATTTGTGAGTCGCAAAACCTGAGTTTTGTACATGTGGCCCTAATTGTCTAAATAAACAACTATGTTATGATAGTAAATAATTACATATTGGAGAAACTGTATAATTTGCCAATTACGTGTCATACTGCTGTCTGGATGTGTGGATGAATGTATAAATGGCTCTCTCAAGTGTTTAACTGAGTGTGTGACAGGCTATTGTTTTGTTATTAGGTATATGAGTTGCAGTATGTGTAGGAGAATACATATATCACCATACGGGTACGTAAGGTGACACCTTAGTCAGTTAACCTACAGCCTATCTAAGGGTTGTGTTTTGTGTGCTAAAGGCTTGACAGGCACTTTTTATAAAGCCAATTCAAACTGACAGTAAAAGAGTAGACTTAGGCTCACCATTATAGGACCAACACTATTTAAAGGACTACTTATCTCAATAAGCAACTAGGTTAGGAGAGCAATTGACTACATATTTGGGTTACTGTATGAGTTGCCAACTAGGTATGATACTGCAGAATATACAGCTTCTGCCTGGGTGTATTCATGAATGTATAAATGGCTCTTTCAGTGTCTGACTGGCTCTATGCTTTTGTAAATACTTATATGAGTTGCAGTATGAGTGTAAGACTGCATATATCACTGGTCACAGGGGTTTGCAAGTGAATGTATAAAACAATCAAACTTAGAAGGACGTGATTCTTATTTTAATGACCAACTACCCTTCTCTATGGCCTGCCTACAATATAGCTGAGGGACGAATTTTGTGTACTGAAACGAGTTGCAGTAAAAGTGATTACTCACGCTGTCCACTAGTACACTCAAGCTATCCTTAAATGAGTACTAGCCTGAATGAGGAACTAGATTATATCAGTACCGCACTACATATTGGAGTGTCTGTATGAGTTCTCAACTGGCTCTGATACTGCTCAATACATAACTGCTGTCTGGGTGTGTGCATGAATGTATAATGAAGCCTAAGTTGCTTTTTCTGTGTCTCACTGGGTGCGTGAGTGGTTCTATTCTTTTGTTTGGATGGCAGAGCGCATAGATGGAATCACACATCTAACTCACTTAAATGGAGAAGGACATATTCAACTGTTCAATCAGAAAGCACCCTGCTCTATACCTACCTACATCCTACCCAAGTGTTGAGTTTCCTATGCTAAAAGGGGAGAATAAGCCTTTCAAGCAGCTTTTCTAATGCCATGAAAAATCTTAATTTTTTTGTTTCTACTTTCTTTATTTTATTCACATGCCTACAATTTATACTACTTTTTACTTTGTTTCAATAAGCTACTCACCTTATATACACTCATGTCTTTACTAATGCATTTTAAATTAAACTGCATTTCACTACACGTACCTGCTAAGTGTGCTTGTTTGTGTGTATGTTTGTCTCTCAGTATCAGTTAGAATTTCATCTTGCTGATAATTTGCAAAAAACAAGCAGGAAAATGGTTCAGCAGTCTCATACAAGGCAACTAATAATGACAACCTTCTCAGCTTTGCTTTCAAGGCTACTCATTCAGAAAACCAATCACAATCTCCCTTTCTTATTATCCTTATGTTATACCACCTATGACTGGCAGATTACAACATTCCTTTCTGGGTAAAGAATGTGACCAGTTGTCTTGGAGTCACAAATAAGGTCCTGGGGGACCAGGAGATAACATGTCAAGATGTCCAGCCTCAGGGCCGGGTGATCACTACGTGTTGCTGCACGTGTTGTGTTCTGATTGGCTAAGTGTTTTTAACTCCATTTGTTACTGGCTTTATGGTGTATTGAGGCCAATCTTCTGGGACCATTATGGTGATGCTGCACTTATATGTGAGATTTATCTACATTTCCTTTTTGCACATTTGTCTGCTGGCTATGTGCTGCGTCACTTGTGACCTGTTAGTCAGTAACAACAGGCCTAGGCCTCAGAGCCTCCGTGCCCACATACTTCGGGGTCAATGGAGAGTTGATGTCAGTTGAATCAGATAATAATAATGACTTCATTTTTATATGTGAACGTATCCAGGTGCACATTGACATATTAACATCGCTACCTAGCTTCACACACCAACATCTTTACAACAACCTATCAATTTATTCTTTCCAATTGTAACTAATAGCCTCCATTTTATCTGCCTTTCAAATCCGTCTCATTCAGGTGCAGCCTTTTCCTGTGCCGTACTCCAGCTTCCTCTCAGAGTGTAAATTGTGGGACACAGCTTTGAGCTTTGTTTTAGGAGAAACTGCTAGAAAAACTTGTATTGACAGGGACCTGGGTTTGTCTAATGTGGATATTACTTGGGTTGGTCAGAGAGGGTTAACGTGGAATCAGTTCCTCCCTTTGGTTGAAAGCATTAAGGATCGACAACATCCGGACTGCATAATTGTGCACTATGGTGGCAATGACGTGGCCACAGTTAGAGGTTGTAGGTTTGGAAATTCTAATGAAGGATACCTTTGGAAAATAAATGGCACTTTTCCCACACACTGCCTTTGTTTATTCTAACATTTGACAAAGGAAGATGTGGAAGTGGGCAAGTGAACTCTGTCCACAAATAGACAAATCCAGGAAATACGTTAATAAAACTGTTTCTGCATTCCTTATGGACCATAACATGGGCACCATATACCACAATAATTTATGGTTTGATATGGATGGTATATATAGAAATGATGACGTTCACCAAACTGACAAAGGCAACAGGGTGTTCCTGCAGAACTTGAGGGACTGCATCCTGTTTCATGTGCAGTGATCACATACATATCATAAACACAGAGGCTCTTTTAAGATCCAATCCTTTCACCATAGACATAGTTATTTATTTATTTTTTAATCTCATTCAGATCCTCTGTCTCGAAAACAACAAAAAAACATTTTTTTGGCATTTTGTACTCATTATTTACTATTGTACCACATTTATATCAACCCTGGAGTCGGTACCCCTTCCCCTGCCCTTTCATAAGCATTTCTGCCAATATTTTAGAGCCAGGACCCTTTCCTGATATAACAAAATGATGCCTGCAACACTCCCTCTCAGGTTGCAGACAGCCAAGACTGTATGAGTATTTGTGTGCATGTGAGACTGTGTGTGAGAGTGTGTGACTGGATATGAGTTTGGCAGTAAGAGTTTCGGTGTGTGAGTGGGTGTGAGAATGTTGTTTTGAGTGTGAGAGTGGGTGTGAGAGTATCAGTTTGGGTGTGAGAGGGTGTGTCTCAGTGTGAGAGTGGCTGAGAAAGTGTCTGGGTATCGGAGTGGCTGTGAGAGGTAGTGTCTGGGTGTAGGAATAGGTATGTTAGTGTGTCTGGATGTAAGAGTGGGTGTGAGAGTGCCTGTCTGGGTGTGACAATGAGTGTGAGATCGTGTGTCTAGGTGTGAGAGTGTGTCTCTGGGTGTGAGAATGGGCGTGAAAGTGTGTACCTTGATGTGAGAGTGAGTGTGAGGGGATGTGTCTTGGTGAGAAAGTGTATCTTTGAGTGTGAGAGTGGGTGTCTGGGTGTGAGAGTGGATGTGAAACTGTTTCTCTGGGTGTGAGAGTGGGTGTGAGAGGATGTGTCTGTGTATGAGAGTGGGTGAAAGAGGGTGTTTCTGGGTGTGAGAGTAGGTGTAACAGTATCTATCTGGGTGTGAGAGGGTCTGTCTCGGTGTGAGAGTGAGGGTGAGAGGATGTGTCTGGGTGTGAGAGTGAATGTGAGAGGATGTGTCCGGGTGTGGGAGTGGGTGTGAGAGGATGTTTCTGAGTGTGAGAGTGGGTACAAGAGTTTGTGTCTGGGTGGGTGTGAGAATGGGTGAGACAGTATTTGTGTAGCAGCTTCAAAGGGTCTTTGAATATATATACATATATGGCCAAGTCGAAGGTTTTTGTCAAAACGCGTAGTCCAGGTCTCTTTATGTGGCACCTCGCACTTTGCACTTTATAATTACGGAATAAAGAAAACCCTTTTAGTAGCAAGTTTGTGTACCAGATTGTGCAGTTTTTCTGGATTCGCCCGGAGGTGAAGGTTGTGTACTGGGGCAGGAGTCCTTGGAGATTCATATAGATATATATATATATTCGGATTAGCATTGATAATAGCAAATTGGTGAGCACTCTATATCGTAAGTAGACTGCAGGAAATAGTTTGCTTCATGCAAGCAGTGGTCACCCTAAGAAATTGATACAGAGCATCCCGTTTGGCGAAATGTTACGCTCTCGTCGCAACTGCAGTTCTGATGAAGCTTTTTTGGGTGAAATTAAGGTCATGACTGAGCGGTTTCTCCAAAGAGGATATAACAAAGGTGTGCTTGATCAGGCAATGGCTAGAGTTTCCCAAATCAATAGATCTAATCTATTGATTAGAAAGAGACAATCAAATATACAACAGCATCAACCAATCAGATTCATTAATACATACAGTAATGGAAGTAATGTAATAAGAAAGATTTTTACTAAACTCTGGCCTGTACTAAAAACTGATGAAACTTTTGTGAATGCTTTAGGAGAGTTTCCGCGTTTTACTTTCAGAAGAAACAAATCCCTGAATGATTCTCTTTGCAGCAGCCTTATTCCACAACCTAGAATTGAGAATCCTGTCCAAGGATTCTTCATTTGTGGTAGATGTAAAGCGTATAAGAATAGTACGAATGTGAAAAGTATTCAATTTCCAACTGTTTCTACTCCTTTTGTAATTCGCAAACATGTGTCATGCTTGTCAGACCATTGTGTTTACACCCTAATTTGTCCTTGTAACAAATTTTATATAGGAAGTACCATACATCCTGCCAAAAAACGAATTCTCGAACATATGAGAGCTATCGATCATGTAGATAAAAGTTATCCAGTAGCAAGGCATTTTAGAGATTTTCACAATTGAAGGGTTGACCGTTTGAGATTTGGTGTTCTAGATCAGGTCCCTGTAAGAGAGAGAGGTGGAAATAGGGTACTAGAATTAAGGAGACTCGAATCTAAACTTATAGTTGGTATGAGTACCCTATATCCAACTGGACTCAATATGGATGAGGAATTGTCAATACATATTGGAAATTAGTGTTCCATTTATCTTTGTTACAATAGTTTTCATATAACATATTTTTCATAAAACATCTTTTTCTTTTTTGCTGCATTTCCCTTCTCTTCTTATTTGTATATATTTTATTCCTTTGTTGATATTGTTATAGAGTGTAGTATTTGTTATTCTAATTATGGTCAATTTTCCCTCTTTTCTTCAGGTGGTGTAGACATGAATATAGCAACAAAAAAGACCCTTGATGTTTTTTACATCTTGGAAACACAAAAGAGCTATTATATCCTTTTTGTAAAAAAGTATTTTTCGTAGTATTTTTATATACTTGGATTTCATTTAGTATTTAATGTGTATTTCCAATTGCAATAATGAATTTCCATATTTAATTTAGCTTCTCGATAAGAACTATGTTGATTAAGGGCATAGGTGAAGTACATTTGGATTTAATATACTATTTTCTGGTATTATTTATAATTATGTATGCATTTGTGCCTCATTTCCATTTATTATGTACTATATTTTTTAGCATGAATATACAAACAATTAGGATTTGGCACATTGTAAATAATCAGGAAAATGGTTATGAGGATTTTTTGATTTAGCAATAATATAATATGGTATTTGTTATGTAAATACTGAAATATTTAAGGGTGAGCTATTCATTGATGATTAACATTCTTGTTTAGAAATTTATTTGTATTTGTTTGTGTTTGGATTGGCTACTTCAAAATGGCCGACACATTTTTTTGTGTGTGAAACAGGGAGGGTTTTCTGTTTGTCCTTTTTTGATTTTGTTTACATTTGACTCTTTGCATTGGATGTATTTAAACTTGAAGCAAATGAGTGTTTTGTTACCCGTGAACAAGGAAATTCTTAATTTCCGAAAGGCGTTGGGTTTTTCGCCAATAAATACCTAAATTACGATTCTCTGGAGTGATGGAGACTTATCTTTAACGCACGAAGCACTGTCATATTTGTGGATAAGTTATTGGGGGTCGCGACCCCGTCTCAGTCTGCCGCGCGGTGGCCATGACGATGTGGCTTGGTTGTTCTTTGTTGGATATATATATATACATATATTTTTTTGCCATTTTGCAAAATATGCAGATATGCCCATGGATTTACACCGGGGGCCACGCTGAGCCCTTATGGTTGGATCCACTGATCTCAAACATGACAAAATAAATATGTTTGTATGCATTTACTGTTCATTCCTTAGTATTTAGCATATGTTATTTTGTGCCAGGGGGTCAGGGAACCTCTATCCTGATCCCATCTTCTCCATTACCCTGACATTTCAGCCGCAGGGATCGTTTCCCTGATAAAACCAAATGTTGGCTTCAACTTCCCTATCAGGATGCAGTCACAGGCCATGCCCTGTAGCCAACCCCTGCTATGCGTAGCAGAAGTCTGTGTGCAGCGCAGGGTTGGGTTGTTATTGGGGTTGGCCACCGGTCCTGCCAACTGTGCATGGCCAAAGGTGGTGGTTCGATTAACGTATAGTAATGAAAATTACTTTACATAAAAAAATGAAGAAATTCACTGAAAAAAACAGAGGTTACAGGGACGTTATACTTAGGCTCACATTTTAAATGTACAAAACTATAGAAGTGCACCTTTTATAATTAGAGTTATCTGAACTAACTCATGCCCTAACTCGTACGTTCGCCATGCACTGCTAATTAACTCACAAATTACGGCACTCATGACATCTTTGAAAACATCATTGACAATATCAATTTTGCAGAAAAAGCTGCATGGCGGGAGGTATATATATATATATATATATATATATATCCTACAACACTCCCTTAAATATCAGTAGAACCAGGACACCTCCAAAATGAAAAAATATTTCTTAAATTTAATTTATTCCAGCATAAACATCCCAAATGAATCACAAACATAGACAACAGACAAATCTTAAATACATCAACCATAAAGCACATAACACAGCAGCCATCTTGGAGTGTACATATAAACTAATTCGTACAGTAGTTTGTACCCTGATCTTACACAATATTAATCCAGTTTGTTCTAATATTCATTAACATTCTGTCATGAAATTCATCATAATATCATTATCCAACAAGTAAAATCTAATTGAAAAAAGTGCAATATTATAAAATTGATCATTACAACATTAAGGTGTACACAATATAAATATTTTTAAAATTTCAATATATTTCTTAAAACCTTAAATATTTTAAATATGTTAAATATTTGTACCCATGTTGAAATTGCTAACATTGGATCCTATAACGCCCAAGTGGGCATACATACATTAAAATTTCAATATATTTCTTATAAACCTTAAATATTTTAAATATGTTAAATACTTGTACCCATGTTGGAATTACTAACATTGGATCTTATACCGCCCAAGTGGGCATACATACTTTCAAAAGATTTCCTCAGAAAATATCTTGCTACTCGAGATGTCATACAGCAGATCTATCTCATATACTGGAACTTTTCAACCCACATGGTTAGAGGTACACGTTCTTCTACTGTGACAACTACTAAAAAAAACAATAGACAATCACTTAAACCAATTAATCAAAAAAATATACATATCACCATCACTCAAAGTGTTGTTCTAAAAAAGGCCGCCATGCCCCTTCACCTCATTCAAAAAGATATATGAATGGTGTTTTCCCTAGATGGATACTCGACTCCTCACTCGAATTCAGCCCCACAGGTTCCAATGTCTCAAAGTCTATTATATATTTAGACTCTATAATGCGCAGCAACCTCTCTCTATCTCCTCCCCTTCTGCTGATCTTCACTTGGTCAATAACTACAAACTTCAACAGATTCTCATTACCAAAGTGTTTGTTAAAGAAATGCCTAGCTACTGGATAATTCTTATCATAGTTTTTAATAGCTCGTCTATGTTCCAGAACTCTTTTCTTCGCATTGTGAATTGTACTGCCCACATATAACTTGTCGCACGGGCATATCAGACAATACACACAAAAAGACGTGTTGCAATTGTAATTCCCCCTAATTGCAAAGGTATCTGATCTGCCTGGAACAGTCAATGTCTTACAGCTATTGCTGGTCTTACAAGCTTTACATTTCATACAACAAACAAAACCATCCACTTTGGTATCCTGTGGACGACCTCCCAATGTCACGTCATTACGATATAAATTATCCTTGAGAGATCTACTCCTCCTAAAAGTTATTTGAGGATTGTCTTCAATCCAATTAGTCAGAAGAGGGTCAGTCTGTAAAATATGCCAGCTCTTACTCAAAATAGAGCGTATTTTATAAGACTGATTACTGTAAGTTGTAATAAATCTGATGGAGTCATTCTCCTTTTCCTGACCCCTCTTAGTCCCATACAGGACATCAACTCTATTTAAAGACTCTACTTTCTGTCTGGCTTGGTCAATAACCTTGGCCCCATAGCCTCTATTCCTAAACCTCTCACACATGACTTCACATTCCTGTTGAAAATCAGCTGTCTCACTACAGTTTCTCCGAGCTCTCAACAGCTCCCCAAATGGAATACTGCGTATCAAAGTCCCCGGATGGGCACTATGGGCACATAGCAGGTTGTTACCAGCCGTTGCCTTCCTATACAATTTGGATACCAGTTTGTTATCTCTCACAGAGATTTCTACATCAAGGAACTCAATACACCTCGAGTCCAGATGCTCAGTAAATCTCAGATTATATTCATTAATATTCAAATCCCGCACAAATTGTAAAGCTGCTTCCTCATCACCTCTCCAGATAACAAAGATATCGTCAATAAAACGACACCATAAGACCACATTGGTCTCAAATTGGGTGAGTTCTTCTGACACCTGCTCCTCCCACCAGCCCATAAACAGGTTTGCATAGCTGGGGGCAAAACATGTGCCCATAGCTGTCCCTTGTAACTGCTTGTACAGATGGTTATCAAAGATGAACAAGTTGTTTTTAAGACAAAACTCAATCATAGTGCACAACATTTCCGAATGGAAAAAGAAGGACAATGACCTTGCTCTAAGAAAGTGTCTAATAGATCTCACCCCCAAATCATGATCTATGCTTGTATAGAGGCTGGTCACATCCAATGTTAACAATCGGAAGTCATCCTCCCAATGGATGTCATCAATGATTTTTAAAAAATGTGTAGTATCTCTCACATAGGAGGGTATTGACTCAACAAAAGGGCGTAAAAAATAATCAATATATTTTGATGTATTCTCCAAGAGAGACTCCATAGCCGAAACTATAGGTCTCCCTGGTGGATTAGCTAACTCCTTATGAATCTTGGGGAGGAGATAGAGTATTGGAATCTTTGGATGATCACACTTGAGAAATAGGAATTCATCCCATTCTATCATTCCTTGATCTCTCCAATCAATTATCATGGCATAGTATTTTTCATTCATTGATTTAACATCTCCCCAACTTACTTCTTCATAGCACTGAGTGTTCCTAAGCTGTCTCAATCCCTCTGCCACATATTTAGTGGTATCTTGAATGACTACATTGCCCCCCTTGTCAGATTGCCTGATGACAACAGTATGATCTTCCTTTAATTCCCGGAGAGCTTGCCACTGTTCACCTGATAAATTACTCTTTTTCACATTCATTACACCATACCTCAATTTCTTCAATTGTTTAGTCATTGTTCGTTCAAAAACATCAAGTGCATCGCAATGGATGGCAGGTGGATTTCGGCTTAAAATTGCTCGGGCAAGTGTTATCAAGGGCAATGCCTGATCCCATCAAATATAAGATGGGGTCCTCATGGGCAACCACCCCCTCACATAGGTCAGTTGCTGTATGTAGAAGATCAATATCAGAAATACATAAGTTACTCACACTTTTCCCATTATCCTTCACCTCAAGCCTCACATCACTTTTAACCTTGGTATGATACCACTTTTTTAGTTTCAATTTTCTAATGAATTTAAAAGTATCAATCCTAGTTTGAGTGTAATTAAAGCAGCCAGTTGGGCAAAATGACAGGCCCAGAGACAAGAGGTCCTCTTCTACAGCAGACAGCACTCTGCTTGAGAGATTTACAACATTCATAGTTTTTACTTGCGTGCCCGAGTAACCACTCCCAAGGGCCTTGCATCGTCTCCTACATCCCCTCTTCTTGGCCTGTCTGTTCCTCTTCCTCTTCCTCTGGCTCCTCGTCCTCTGCCCCTCTGAGGGTGAGCTCCTTTGTGTTGTTCCATCCTTCCTTGGTTCAACAGTCTGAATTGTTTTAAAAAATATATTCTGTCCACTTCTTTATCTGATGTCGCAGCCCCCGACAGGACCGCGTCTGATACATCCGAGAGGTTTCCATCCGAAATATCACTTTCTTCCTGTTCCTCAACTGGTTGATTCACCCTTTCAGAGTCCCTCACATGTACCTCAGTGGTTTCCCCACTGTACATATGATCATATTTTCGATGGAAAGTTAGAATACGACCAGCTTGATAATCCTTATAGTCCCGTATGAATTTTCACTGTTTCTTGCCGGTGATCTCTTCCTTCAATTTACAGAGTTTTTTCTCTAAATTCTTCATGTATTCATCAAATGCTTCTTGTGTGACTAATGACAGTTGCTCCAATCTTACTTTTTCCATCTCCTCCAAGATTTTGCTCCTATCCTTCATTGCATATTTACTCAATATACGCATCATATTCAATGAGCTCTGTTTCGAATTCTCAGCCCACTCCTCGAGCATTTCTGGATCGGGATCCTCATAAGTTGGTATAGTGTAAATCCTCAGTCCTCTAGGGACACGCTCCACGTCAATATATCTTTGTAGTGATTCAACCTCCCACCATTTGGACAATTCCTTTCTATGCAATTTTTCCATTTTATCATTTAGGGTCTGTAGTTTCACTTCCACCTTCATACTGCCACGACCGGGCTGGGTACTGAGTCCCTTATTCATCTGGGCAAAAAATAACTTATTTGATTTCTCTTTCCGTTGTGCTTCCCATCCGGAAGCCATAATCACTGGGATAAATTAAATAATAATGTCAGATCAAACAGACATCAATATCTCTACTATTATTATGGATGTGGAGTGGACAACATAAATCTGAAGTTTCATCCACTCTGTTCTTGTATCGTGCTGTTCTCGGGAAGAAGTTCACAGCTTAACAGTGTTTAATCTCAAAAACTATAATCATTCGGAAGTTAGTTCAACGTGAGCAAGGCACAATAGTTCTTTAATGAAAAAATGTATGGCTTTTATATTGGCAACATCCGTTCAAACTCACTGTGTTGGTATCCTGCTCATTCAGTTCCTCTTCCTTGAATGGGCTACAGAAGCCCCTCACGACCACAACCAGCTCCACCGGATCGGTTTGCCCGTTGATCGGCTCTACACAAGAGCCTATGTGCCAATAGCTGAGAGCTTCCAAGCAATAGAGTCCACAATCAAGATAACACGCTATGATTGTACTAACGAGCGCCTCTCCACCAGAGACCTGACGCGCTCAGTCGTGCAGTCTCAATTCGATCTCCGTAATATGCCAGCAACGAGCCGCGGCTCTGTGTCTGTTTCCGAGATCCAAAATGGATTACAGTTTAATCGTTCGTACGCCTCCAACAGCAGTATCTTACATATACACCAACTGCACTTCAAATACTCAGGGAGAAAACGCACTCGCTTGTGCATCAACCCCCGTTACGGCATTTGGAAACACAGCGCAAAAGCGCCCCGAGCTCACGGCTCAATATAAATGGAAACAAAACCTTAATCGTGGAACTTCTCCCGAGTCCAGACTTTTCCTAGGTCCCACGTCGGAGCAGCAACGCTCTCCACTGCTTACGTTGCCACAGCGACCAGCAAATGCTCGTTAATGACGCCTTGTTTCAAACACGAAGAACATTCCTTTCCGTATCGGCACAGCCTCGCATATGTGACCTTTCCATCCCGTTAGTAATCTGATACAAGGGCTCCCGTATTTACAACTAAATAGTTCATAAACAAGTCCCGGAATACAGGAGCTCCATACAGCGGTCCTGGATGGGCTCCGAGAGGCCCTAATAAATCCTACAACACTCCCTTAAATATCAGGAGAACCAGGACACCTCCAAAATGAAAAAATATTTCTTAAATTTAATTTATTCCAGCATAAACATCCCAAATTAATCACAAACATAGACAACAGACAAATCTTAAATACATCAACCATAAAGCACATAACACAGCGGCCATCTTGGAGTGTACATATAAACTAATTCGCACAGTAGTTTGTACCCTGATCTTACACAATATTAATCCAGTTTGTTCTAATATTCATTAACATTCTGTCATGAAATTCATCATAATATCATTATCCAACAAGTAAAATCTAATTGAAAAAAGTGCAATATTATAAAATTGATCATTGCAACATTAAGGTATTGTTAGAAATGGGGTCTTTGGTTGACAGTCTGGTTACCCCCTGTTCAAGCAAGGACCCTCACTCTAGTTAGGATAAAAGAGAATCACCCTCAGCTAACCCCTGCTTACCCCCTTGGTAGCTTGGCAGAGCAGTAGGCTTAACCTCAGAGTGCTAGGTGTAAAGTATTTGTACCAACACACACAGTAACTTAATGAAAACACTACAAAATGACACAACACCAGTTTAGAAAAATAGGAAATATTTATCTAGACAAAACAAGACCAAAACGACAAAAATCCAACATACACAAGTCAAGTTATGATTTTTTAAAGGTTTAAAATAAAAAGAGTCTTTAGGTAGTTGTAACACCACACTAGCGCTGCTAGCGTGAAAATGTACCTGGTTTGCGTCAAAAATAACCCCGCACGGGCGGTGGGCGTCGAAAGTAACCCTGCACGGCTGTGTGCGTCGAAAACAACTCGGCACGGCGGTGCGCGTTGAAAAAGCCAGCCACACGACGATCCGAAAGTCCCGCGGCGCAGGGTGCGATCTCTCAGCCTCCGTCAGCGATGCTGCGCGTCGTTTCTCCTGCTCCGGGCGTCGGTTTTTCGGTCGCGTTTCCTGCGGCGTCGTTTCTCAGCTGCGGAACCGGCGTCGCGTCGTTTTCTCAGCCGCGATCGGATTCGCGACGATCTTTTCTCCGCACGGCGCTCGGTGCGTGTATTTTTGTCCTTAGGCTGCCAGCCTCTCCTTTCAGGGTCCCAGGAACTGGAAGGGCACCACAGAGCAGAGTAGGGGTCTCTCCAGAGACTCCAGGTGCTGGCAGGAAGAAGTCTTTGCTATCCCTGAGACTTCAACAACAGGAGGCAAGCTCTACATCAAGCCCTTGGAGATTTCTTCTTCAAGATGGAAGGCACACAAAGTCCAGTCTTTGCCCTCTTACTCTGGCAGAAGCAGCACTGCAGGAAAGCTCCACAAAGCACAGTCACAGGCAGGGCAGCACGTTTTCCTCAGCTATCAGCTCTTCTCCAGGCAGAGGTTCCTCTTGGTTCCAGAAGTGTTTCTAAAGTTTGTAAGTTTGGGTGCCCTTCTTATACCCATTTTAGTCTTTGAAGTCACCTTTCTTCAAAGGGGACTCACACCTTCTGGTGAAATCCTGCCTTGCCCAGGCAAGGCCTCAGACACACACCAGGGGGTTGGAGACAGCATTGTCAGAGGCAGGCACAGTCCTTTCAGATGAGAGTGACCACTCCACCCCTCCCTCCTAGCAGAGATGGCTAATCAGGAAATGCAGACTACACCCCAGCTCCCTTTGTGTCACTGTCTGGTGTGAGGTGAAAAACAACCCAACTGTCAAACTGACCCAGACAGGGAATCCACAAACAAGGCAGAGTCACAGAATGGTTTAAGCAAGAAAATGCTCACTTTCTAAAAGTGGCATTTCCAAACGCACAATCTCAAAATCAACTTTACTAAAAGATGTATTTTTAAATTGTGAGTTCAGGGATCCCAAACTCCACATGCCCATCTACTCTCTAGGGGAATCTACACTTTAATCATATTTAAAGGTAGCCCCCATATTATCCTATGAGAGAGAGACAGACCTTGCAACAGTGAAAACGAAATTGGCAGTATTTCACTGTCAGGACATATAAACCACATTACTATATGTCCTACCTTATCCATACACTGCACCCTGCCCTTGGGGCTACCTAGGGCCTACCTTAGGGGTGCCTTACATGTAAGGAAAGGGAAGGTTTAGGCCTGGCAAGTGGGTACACTTGCCAAGTCGAATTTACAGTGTAAAAATACACATACAGACACTGCAGGGGCAGGTCTGAGACATGATTACAGAGCTACTTATGTGGGTGGCACAACCAGTGCTGCAGGCCCACTAGTAGCATTTGATTTACAGGCCCTGGCACCTCTAGTGCACCTTACTAGGGACTTACTAGTAAATCAAATATGCCAATCATGGATAAACCACTTACATACAATTTAGACAGGAGAGCATATGCACTTTAGCACTGGTTAGCAGTGGTAAAGTGCTCAGAGTTGAAAAGCCAACAGCAACATGTCAGAAAAAAATAGGAGGCAGGAGGCGAAAAAGACTGGGGATGACCCTGCATAAGCAAAAGTCCAACAGGTATACACAATATAAATATTTTTAAAATTTCAATATATTTCTTATAAACCTTAAATATTTTAAATATGTTAAATATTTGTACCCATGTTGAAATTGCTAACATTGGATCCTATAATGCCCAAGTGGGCATACATACATTAAAATTTCAATATATTTCTTATAAACCTTAAATATATTAAATATGTTAAATACTTGTACCCATGTTGGAATTACTAATATTGGATCTTATACCGCCCAAGTGGGCATACATACTTTCAAAAGATTTCCTCAGAAAATATCTTGCTACTCGAGATGTCATACAGCAGATCTATCTCATATACATACGTATATATATATATATATTTATATCACTTTGTTCTACCAGGCGCAGCATCTAAAACACGCCGAGAAATAAAAATGAGTCTCTGTCACAATACCTTTGAAGTGAAGAATTTATTTAGGCACAGCAAGCCCAATGTGTTTCAGAGACAAAGTTCCGAAAATAGTTTCCAATTTTTTTCAAAGAGGAGCCAACAAAGTTTTAGTTTATGTTTATAGATTTTTCAGCCTCACAGGCTGTACAGCTTCTTGATTGAGGCATTACATTCATATTTCTTATGCAGTAAGTCTGTATAATCCTCAAGGATGATCACATCATCAATACTTCATTATCAGTAATCCAACAATGACAACTTTGTCAAGCTCAAGCAGCTTTTTTGCATTTTCAAAAGAGATACTTGATTAAGTTCTGACTACATTTATCACAGAGACTGACAATTTACAGAGAAACACTTGTGTTTTTATTCACAGTTACATGGCATCTTTGGTCTTGAAATGCTGTATGACAGAGGTACTGTTAGAAATTGGGTCTCTACTTTGCAGAGATATGCAAGTAAGGACCACAATCTTAGCCAGGTACATACCCTAAATTAACCTCTGCTCACACTCTGGTATATTGGCACAGAGCAACCAGGCTCAACTTAAGAGGTAATGTATAAAGCATGTGTGCAAAACTTTAATCACAGTAACACAGCAAAGTCACTACAAAAAAACTTCACACCAGTTTAGAAAAATAGCGAGTATGAATAAGACCAAAACAACAAAAATCCAACAGGTAAAAGTCGAGATACACATTTTTAAAGACTCAATGTGAAAACAGTGCTTAGAAGTCACTAGCGGTCAAAAGGTTACTTGGGTTTGTAAAGGAGTGCTGGAAATCCAAAGTTTAGGCCAATTGCTATGGAGGGTAGGCCAGCTACAGAACCCATTCAGGGTTTTCTGAATACTACCTTTGATGGAGCAAAGCGTCAATGTTAAGGGCATGATGTGTCAGTTTTTGCAAAAAGCAGCTGCAGAACTCACTTCTGAGGCCTGGACTGGAGGAACACCTCAGACATTGTTAGGGCTCACAGATGGCAGAGTGCAGTGGTACTAGGAGAGCTGGCGGCAATCTTTAATGTCCATGAGACTGCAGGAGAACAGAAGGCAAGCCAACTAGCCCTTGGAGAAACATGGGTTCAAGTATGTAAAGAACGGGTCCAGTCCTTCTCACTTTAGGCAAGAAGCAGCAGACAGCAGGCCAACACAGCAAAGCAAGTAGAAAAGTGGCAGTCACTCCTATAACACAGCATACAGCAAGCAGTAGACCAACACAGCAATGCTGTTGCAGAGTGGCATGTCCTCCTAGCAACACAGTAGCCGTTCTTCCTGGCAGAATGTCCTTGGTTCCAGTACAGTTGTGATTTGGTGAGGTTTAGTGTCCAGTGCTTACACCCAAATGTGCGTTTGAAGTGATGGAGACTTCAAAGATGCCTTTGAAGATTACAAGGTTACTGTCCGTCCCTCCTTGGCTGCAGACACTGTACAGGGGATTATTCAGTCTTTTTGTGTGGGGAGAGGCACAGACCTAGTCAGGTGTAAGTGAGGCAGTGCTAAGCCCCCCACTTGCAAGCTAGTAAATGGCCCATGAAGGCCCCTTAAGTCACATCTAAGCTCCGATTGTGTGTGACTGTATAGAGAGAATGCACACAGCCCAGCTGTCACCAACCTCAGACATGTATGCAGCCCAGGCAAAGGCACAGAATGGTTTAAGTAAGACAATGTCACATTTTTAAAATGGCCATTTTCAGATTTTCAATTTAAAATCCACCTTCACAATGAGCTTTGAATTTAAATTGTGAGTCCAGAGACACCAAACTCCAGATTTCTATCTTTTTCCAAATGGAAGTTACACATAAAGGATGCTTCAAGGTAACCCCAATGTTAACTTATGGGAGAGATAGGCCTCACGGATGTGAAAAACAAATATAATGATTTTTTACTGCCAGGACAAGTACATGTCCAATCTTTTAAATACATTGCATCCTGTCCTTTGGGACTAACTAGGGCCTACCTTAGGGGTGACATATGAAATAAAAAGGACGGTTTGGGCCTGGCAACGGGGTGCACTTGCCAGGTTTAAATGGCAGTTTAAAACTGCACACACCGGCCCTGCAGTGACAGGCCTGAGACATGTCTTAAAGGCTACTGTAATGGATAACACAATCAGTGCTGCAAGCCCACTAGTAGCATTTAATTTACAGGCCCTGGGCACATATAGTGCACATTTCTAGGGATTTACAAGTAAATTAAATATGCCAACTGTTGACACACCAAGGTTACCATGTTTTAAGCAGAGAGTACATGCACTTTATCACTGGTTAGCAGTAGTAAAGTGCACAGAGTCCTAAAGCAAATAATTACAAGGTCAGAAAACAAGGAGGAGAAAGGCAAACAGTCTGGGGATGATGCTGCAGAAAGGGCCGCTTCCAACAGTACCGAGTATAACTTCAGTGTTACATGTAAAATAAACAAATGAGTTTTAAAAATTGATTTGTTTTTTTTTAACCACAACACATTTTCTTGTACAAGAGAAGCGAAAGTGGCACCTGGGAAAAAAATCACTATTATCCAACCTAGTGTATGAACATGTCAGTTTTTAATTCCTCAATGCAATATAACAAAGGAAAAATGCTAAGTGGAGACTAAAAGGGCTAAACTATATCTCTGAACTGCTTAAGGAGAAGATCATTTTGGTATCTGTGTTTTCTTAGCTTTGAACATTCTCTAGTGTACAGTGGATGTTCTTCAAACAACACAAAACCTACCAGAGACAATACACTTAGAAACCAGGTAGGAAGGTATCAAAATGATCATAGCTTTATAAATTATGCAGTATCAAAGGCATCTCCAGGTATAAAGACAGCTGGGAGAAAGACAGAAGAATGAGAGTAACATGATCACATTTTTACTTCCCCTACTACTAGGGTGTACTAGGTCATACAAGGACTGATGGTGACACTCGATTTAAGTTGAAAAGCCAACTGTAGAGATCTGCGTATCTCTAAGTCACATGTTTGAATCCAGGGATTTTAACTGAGAATGTCAACCTATATATGATATTACTACCAAATTTCAAGTTTATTTAATTTAAGATTTTTTATAAGCTAACACTAGTCACGCAAAAACACATGTGTGTTATGAGACATTACAATTAATAATTAATAAATATACTACAATTCTACACATATGCATTGCCTCAGTACACATGACTATTTTGTCTGTGTTTTTTTACATAAGGCAACGTTCCTCTTTTACAGTTTGAAGTGAGCTTAAAATAGTCCAGTTTATTGGGTAGAAATCAAATGAATTTCCTCCTCAAAAAAACGTTTGATGTGGGAGAAATTCAGCTCAGAGATTTCAATCCATACACAGTGCCCAGCACAAGGAGAGAGCAGAAATGCTCCATGGAGCATTTCTACTCTCTCCCTTTCACACAACAAAGCACTGTAAGTTTCCTTGCTTTACGTAACATTTTAGTACATTTGCCATAAGGATCTAATCCATGCATTGCAGGTGTTCCGATTGCATTCAACCTCTATATAATGCCTAAAACTTAACATTCACTTATACAATTCATAGTTTCATTTAACGTACAAGCATGCACCTTCTAAAGACTGGCAACAACGATCGCAGGGGGCTCTTTAATATTTACACAATAAAAGGACATGCATTCCAGACTAAATTGTATGGTAGAAAAGGGACATGCCCTTTCAACATACAAGATGTTTTTGCCTGGCTCCTAGCACCTCTAATACAGGCAGTTGTCTTACCTTCATCTGCAATATCCAGTGTCTGGTTTAATGAGACTAAGGGCAAGAATCATGCATCTCAATGCAGCATGACACCTTGCTGCTGCTGCACTGCATGAAAAGGAGAGGTCAGGAAGGCACTGGTTTTAACATGAAACAACACATTCCTGCTCTCTGCCTGCACTAATGCACAAAATGTTGCCTAAAGCCAACAGAGGCACACTTGTACCAAGGTGCATTGGATGCCTGCATTGTAGACAGGATTTTTGTTTTGCGCAGGAACAGACACCTGGGGCCCTGGCTAAATGGGGGAGAGTAATACAAAGCAGAAACTTACTAAGCAATGCAGGCCACACAAGGTGGTCTTGTGTTGCTTGGTAAATCTTGCCCTAAGTATGTTTTAAGGATGATATACTTTACCAACATTTGCCATATTGGTTATTCACATACTTGTGACCTTCAGTCATGGTTACCATTTGAGATCTAGCAGCTCCTCAGACATCAAGCCTCAATGATGTCAACATGAGAAAGATCCAATATAGGGAAAGCTCTGACAAGAAAACTTCAGAAACAAATGCGTGAAGTTTGACAACAAGGTGTTTGGCAGCATATTATATGCAACAAACAGTAGCAGTAGTCTTAATGATGGTGGAATAGCAACGACCTGAAGGACAACAGCAAGTTTGAATGCCATGCACTGTACAGCTGGCAGCTGCATAGGTGTAAGGGAAGCTGAGAGAGGAGGAGACTGAGATCAGGAAACAGAAGGAAGTTGAAAAGGAACTAATGGCCATCAATACGTGCATTTAGCACAACATACTGTAATCACTATAGTCCATTGAAAAAGAAATCTAACAATAAGGAATTGATAAAGCCACTCACACAGATTTGAGGAGGGGATAAAAACAGTGATGATAAGGAGGGGAGCCTAATTTCTTGACGTGGATAAATGATTTTCATAGCAGCAGCAGGGCGGGACTGGGAAATCAAAGCAGCCCTATCAATTTTGTTGGACCAGCCCCTGGCCCGCGGGTGGGTAGGTGCAAGTGCGAAGCACTGCTGCATTTGTTACTGGAAACAAAACCAGCTCCATCACTCCCAAACCAGCCTCCACGCTTCCATCCTCCCAGGGAAACACCCAATGCCCACTATGGCCAGTACGGCCCCGAGCAGCAGAAACAAAAAGGAAAATAACAGTGAAAACAGTCCTGCTCTTGCAGCAATAATTGTGACTACTTATATTGGCCTAATGAAGCATTTTTACTCTGGCCCGTGGTAGGATAGAGTTAAAAATCCAAGGATGAATTGCATACCAAATGGCGTAGGAGTTGAGCTAGAACAAAAATCCAGATGATAGAAATCAGTGTTGACAGAAGTATACATATAACTCCCTTCATCGCTGCAGGCTGGTATCATACATTGTCTGCTGGCCTTGGCAATTAGCTGTATGGATGACTCTGAGGAGGAGAAAATAAAATCACACCACTGACAGGCACAATTCTGAGGTGTAGACTCCTCCTCATTGTGCTGAGCCCTACAGACCTCCTCAGCCACGAACACCACTAGTGCCAATGCCACAAATCCCATGTGCATAAGCAAACAAAAATAAAACACTTAAGGAGCAAAACAATTGTGTTCCCCTAATAAAGGGCTTTGGGCTCATCTGAAATTATACTGTAATTAGGGGAAAGAAATTGTTTTTCTCCGTATGTGTTTTATTTTTTTCAATATTGTTTACCCATAGAGGTTTTACAGTTCAAGATTTCTAGTGGAGCCATACCTTTGTGCAATTGTTAATATTAATTCTTTAGTGTATAGTGTAACCAACACAGTAAAATTAAACACAGTGCAAAGTGCTATGTTGCATTACTTTTTCTACAAAGCCTTGCAAAGCCATGAACATCAGCCCTTGCGTTGCTTAGAAAATTTTGACTAGCATTTTGTGTTGTGGTTGCACCAAAAAAGTGAAGCAACCACGGCCCACAATGTTAGTAAATCGGGGCCTTAGGATGTATGGCTTCTATCGTAAGTATCAAGGATAATAATGTTCACCTACTCACATTCACTTCATGAAATTACAGGGATCATAAAAAGGGCCAGAGATCTGCATTGTAAGTCTCAGCAAATCTGGAAAACTGACTAGGTTAAAGCCTTGTTTTTTGTCCTTTTCTCAGGTCCACTACTATAATTTCCAAATGCTTTAATTCCAGTAATGTACCAAGGATGCCTTGGGACCTGGTGCAAATAAGGAAAATGGCCCCTTGCCCATTGTAGGGGTAGTAAAATGAAACAATTATCAGGGTTCAATTGGCCTCTCAGGGCCCTGGGCCCTGGTGGCACCTCACCTGCTGCACCAATGGTAGCTATGACACAGTTTAATTCTTACAATGTAGTGTTATATACCTGTCAAGGCTCGCTCTTCATTATAACCTTTCCCTACACTCCATAATTTAATTAAACTGAGTCGAGTTTCTTTTAGGGTCGAGCCTGCGATTGCATGCGCTGGTGCACTTGTATCACTTGTGAGACACTGTTGTATACAAAAAAGGGCTTGGAGCACACCCATTTCTAACCACTTTTTGGCTTGCTGTCAGTCTTCTTTACAGGTTTCTTAAGTGGCCAGGGTAGACGTAGCATAATAACAACATTTCCGGTAACTTCAGTGGAGCAGCAACAAAGCACAGGTTAATTCAAGATAGTTCTGTGCCCGTCCGCTGCTACCGACCTGATTGAGGTACTATTTCTCGCCTACTCTTGCTGCCTGATACTCCGTTATGTTACTTATTTCCAGTATTAGAAGTGAGCTTCAATAGAGTTGCACATGCTCAGTGAATTTCGCAGGCAAGACTTGGTTTCATTTGACTTTATTAGGTCCAGCACGTTTGTCCCTCCTTAGAGCGGTTTTGTTACCGCCTTGACCATCCACCCTGTTACATGGATAATTGCACTTTTGCCAATAACTTTGACTGCGAGCGAACTTCTTTTTCCTTTTAGCTGTCTCTCTATGCTCACAGCAGCACTTTCCATTGGCTCGCTTATGTCAACTGTTTTACTTTTTATTTTCAGTTTGTGCGGCAAGAAAAGTCCAGTTAGGAATTTACAACACTAATAGCTCTACCTCGGGCAAACGCAAGACCCATTGCATTGCAAATGCCTGTTTTTTCGTTCCTGTGTTGCAGACAGTTTACGTTTTTTACTATCATTTTTATCTAGACTTGGGATTTCAGCCTTTTGTTAAATATTTATCTTGCTTTTCAAATACACAAGAAACATTTGTGACTTGGCATTTGTTTCAACGACAATCTGGTTTGCTGGGATATCACTGCATGCTGACTAAAGATAGAGGCAGAACCTTGCAAGACACTCACTGCAGTGACCGAGGACAGCCTCTCTCAGGATGGCAAAGCCCTGGCTGCGTTGAACGATGTGACGTTATGACAGTTCATTGTTTTGATAGAGAATGAATATCGAGATTACACGACTCCTCAACACCAGTCTCAAAAATCACTCAGAGAGATGGGGTGACCCGGTTTTTGGTTAAAAAGTCTGAACATTCCAAAAATGTACAACTTTCCAACCACCTGAGGGGCACAAAACAACTTAATTAACTGCGCTCACCAGCATAGAAAACACAGACAGTAAAGGGAATAGGTGCAGTGTCATTGATATTAAATAAATTGCTCCCTGATAAGGGCTGCATAACTAATTTTGCACCGGGTCAGGTGAATATTTTCCTCCCACTGTATTTGGAAATGGCTTCTGGATGCCATTGTTTTTGAACCACTATTTGGTTCTGATCAAATGCAGTTTCAGTGTCATGGCTCTCAGAGTGGCAGTCCTGCTGGTGATTCGTAATTACACCCACTCGTCTGTAATGAGTGCGAAATGGTCTATTGTTAAAATTAATTAAAATCCTATCAATATATTACAAATTACTAGAACGGGTACACACATGGGATGTCCACAAACGCAATTTGACTAGGCTAAGAAGATGTAAGAAATAGTAAGGTGCATTTCTGTACCTTCACAGACCTTTCCTCAGTTAATCTTTTTCTTTGCGGTGCCTAAAATAATAGCTACCCTTGATAGTCCATCTGGTTTATCAGATTGCAGACACAGATTCACTGTTGGTATATTATCACTGTGTTTGATAAATTCTAGCTATAACCAGTATCTGCTCATGGACCAGGTGTTTGCAATGGCATAAAACAATGAATTAGAGTTTTTAGATCTCGTTACATTGATGTATATGTCACCAGTGTATTTAAAGCAAACGTTGTGTATTCTATACTTCCTTTAAGGGACTTTGGACCAGCCTCCTGTAACCATTGCCTTGTTTTGCCCTTGAAACTTCATCCATTGGCTTGAAACAGTGTCAGTCCTCCTCACATAAGACAGTATGACTGCTTTCAATTGGATGTTTGGGTGCATCCTTCTGCTTACATAGTAATGCATGAGGGATTGTTCTAGAGTCTGTTGTCACCCCATAGCACTGGGGAGTAAGAGGTGATAAAAGCGTCTGACTAGTGGATGCTATAAAAAACAAAGCATTGCCTTATTTTTTGTATAATCCATTTTTTAGATACTTTAGTCTGTGATCATGCCTAAGACCATAAGCAAGCATTTGTCACAATAACACGCCCTACAAAATGTCAAACCTACTACCTTTGTCATTGCTTGTTCATTTGTTAAAGCCTACCAGGCAGTGTAGTTGTCCGAATTAAAAACTATTTCTCGTGGGCATGCTGAAAGCTTCCCTGGGAATGCATTCCACCCAATGCTTACCATTGGCTTTGTGGTTTATAACTCACATTTCTGGATTTATGTTTTCTGGCTTTATTTGTTTTAAGCTGCCCAACATGTCTTCGCCCCTCCCGAGGAGCAAAGCTGGTTCACCATTGTTCCTTGCATTCTTCCACAAGTCCACACTTTCTGTGAATAAGCCTTTTAGTGTTGTCACATCTGATGTGTGTTCAAAGACAGGAGTCAAATTGATATTCTTTCTCTGATTTCAAAGTGAGAGAATTTATGTGACAAACATGTAGGGTAGTAGGAAAGATTTTATTTTCTAGCATGCAACAAACTTTAAATGTCTGTTAATGATCTGTGAAACATTTTCAGAATATATAAGAATTAGTAAAGCACAAATGAAGCAGATTTTTTTGATTCCAAAGTGTGGTGAAAATATATATTTTAATACAATCAAAACAAATTAGTACGCTAGGTGATGCCATCTCCACACATTACTGCTATGCATTTTCTGGTTTTATCAGTAAAACTGTAGGTGCAAATATAATGGTCATTTAAATTGAAACTGTGTTTCTGTAATGACGGTGTGCTTACACACCATGCATACTCCACTCAAATCTGTTCCACGTTACTCTTTGACCCATTATTCCAATCTACTCTGACACTCTACTCCACTCAACCACACTCCACTCTATGTCACTTCACTGTGGGCCACTGTACTCCACTCTGCACCACTCCTCTCTAATCCACACTATGACACACGCCATGCCACTATGATACTTTATTCCAATCTAATCTATGCCACTCCATTGGACAACATTTTACTCAACTCTATACCCATCAACTCTGTGTCCCTCCACTCTACACCATGTCCATGCTCACACTCTACGCCACTCCTCTCTACACTACTCCACTCTATGCCACTCCACTCCACTCCACTCAATGACACACCACTCTATGACCCTCTATGCCACTCTACTCCACCCTTTGATACTTACTGCCACTTTATTCTACTGTATGCCATACCACTCTGACACTTTTCTCCAGTCTATGCTACACCACTCCACAATACACTTTACTGCACTCACCTCTATGCCCCTCAAGTCTATGCCCCGCCACTCTGACACTTCACTCTGCTCAACATTATGCCACTTTATGCCACTCCACTCTACGCCACTTCATGCTATACCACTCCAGTACACTCCACTCCACTTTATGCCACTCCACTCTACCTTACCCCACTCCAGTCCATGCCACTCCCCTGCACTCCACTCCACTCTTTGCCACTCTACCACACTCTGCTCTATGCCACTAACTTTTAGCCATGCTAAACACTAACTACTCTGGTTTAGAACATGGCTAAAACACTAGCAAAGCCAATAGCTCTTGTATAGGACAGATCTATTGGCTTTGCCAATGCTTGTTTCATTTGTTTGGCCTTTGAGGTGCACACCATTAGCTTAGAATCCATGTTATCTGATACTTGACTTTTTTACATAGCGTACTACTGCACTGCACTTCCGACTAAATCTCTGATTTCATTTCAGAAAATCAACCGATGCAAATACATTGCTGAACACACCGCAGTGAAGGATCCCGAATGGCGACCAGACATCCATAAAGACCACCACTTGACACCACTACTACGGCCAATAGTTAGAAAAATCAGGACCGTCGAGTTCATACCATGGTTTGGCAAATGCGTCGCTATAATGAACAGTCGTGATTTTACTTTAAAATGTAGGTTTAAGATTGGATACAATGGTACAGTCTAATTCAGTATTTAACAGTAAACTTTACTCCTGTTTTTGCTTTTGTTAATAGACATGTATTTGTTCTGCAGTGAAGTGGCATTGTCGCATTACTTTATTGGAGAATAGTACCGATTATCGATGCTTCAAATGCACAGAATTTCACTTGCACCACTTTTAACATGATTGTTTAGGCGTTGGGCATCCTCTAGATAAGGCCGTGAGGATTAAAAGTGTGCAACCATCATTTCATTGTTCAAAGACTATCGACAAACTAAGGGCCGTATTTATACTCTGGTTGCGCCGAATTTGCGTCGTTTTTTTCGACGCAAATTCGACGCTAAACTAACGCCAACTAACGCCATATTTATACTCTGGCGTTAGACGCTTCGGGCGCCAAAGTGCCCGGAGTGTGCGTCATTTTTTAGCGTGAACCCCTTCCTTGCGTTAATGATATGCAAGGGAGGCGTTCCCGTCTTAAAAAATGACTCCCAGGCCTTTACGTGGTATTTATACTCCCGGGCAAAAATGACGCCCGGGAGTGGGCGTGGCCAAAAACGGCGCTTTTGCGCCGCTTTTTAACGCCTGGGTCAGGGATGGCGTTAAGGGACAAGTGGGCTCAAAATGAGCCCAGAGTGCCCTCCCCTGCCCCCAGGGACCCCCCCTGCCACCCTTGCCCACCCCAGGAGGACACCCAAGGACGGAGGGACCCATCCCATGGACATTAAGGTAAGTTCAGGTAAGTATTTTTTTTTTTTTTTGTGGCATAGGGGGGCCTGATTTGTGCCCCCCTACATGCCACTATGCCCAATGACCATGCCCAGGGGACAGAAGTCCCCTGGGCATGGCCATTGGGCAAGGGGGCATGACTCCTATCTTTACAATGATAGGAGTCATGTTGATGGGGGATGGGCGTCGAAAATAAATGGCGCAAGTCGGGTTACGATGATTTTTTCGACGTAACCTGACTTGCCCCATTTTAAGACGCCCATGCGCCATTTTCCCCCTACGCCGGCGCTGCCTGGTGTACGTGGTTTTTCTCGCACACACCAGGCAGCGCCGGTCTGCTTGCGCCGGCTAACGCCATTCAATAAATACGGCGCCCGCATGGCGCTTCAGAATGGCGTTAGCCGGCGCAAAACTTTTTGACGCTAAACTGCGTTAGCGCAGTTTACCGTCAAAAAGTATAAATATGGGCCTAAATGTATTTATTATCAGGGCTCATCGTGCAACACACAAATCAGAAATATTTCGTTATTTTTATTTGATGTAGTGTATTACGGTATAATCTAAAACTCGCGCATTACGTGTCATACACTTGAACTATACAATGGTCTCTGCTTATGAAATGCATGGTAAATTACGTTCTTGAACTATTTATAAGATAAAATTGCTAGCTACGCTCCTTTCCGTTCTTAATGCAAGCCATCAATTTACTACCTGCATGATTTAACACAGTAACGCATTTCAAATACAGGCTACTGTAATAAAACGCTGTCAACTTTATTATTTATGGTGTTGCACCGGCCTTTAACCTAGACCTTAAATGTATTTTTGTCACGTTATATATTGCTATCGCTGGAGCATAATTGCATTGTTTCATGGCCCTGTGAGTATTGTAAATGTCAAGTAGTTCAAGCTTGACTAAGCTCGTAGAAACTTAATAATAAGAAAATGTTCAATAACTAATTTGTAAACATGGGCCCATGTTAAGAAGTATGTTTTTTGTAGTTGACAAAGACAAATGATTTTGTGAGACAATGAAGTCTGAATTTCAACCTTCAAGGGTACCCAAGCGTTATATACAAGTGTTAAATAAATGAGTAAAGCTAGTGCTATTCTAACTTGGATTTAAGAGTATTACAGACAGAACGGCTTTTCAAAAAAACCAAACTCCGACCACAAAATCGGATCTCCATGACTGAAACCTGTTTGCTGCTTTTTCAGTGGACAGTGGATTTGGATTCAGCGCCCGCTGTTGATGGGTAAGGGCAATGCACCATTGGTTCTTTGTGAGGGGGAGGATATCTAACGTGTTGTCAAATGTCAGGTGTCCTCTGAGAGAGTTGCACATGGTCTGAATTCAAGCCCTGCTAGGATTTGTTACTGTGGTCAGGAGGCAAAGTATACAAAGAAACATTAGGAACATAAAGGAAAAACTTTACTAACAGAAATAATGTTTATTTATTCACAAAACACACTCATTTTCTTAAAATACCTCAGTTGAATTGATGTTATAGTAGCAATCTAAAACGCAAATAAACTGCAAGTATCCAGTAATAGTAGGCTATGGAACCATAAGCCCTTAAAGCTCTGCTCATGACCTCAGACATGATGTTAAAAATTACATAATTTAGGGCACCTGTTGTGACATCAAAATCCCATCACCATTGACATTACTAATGGGATCACTGAAGTCAAAATAACAAAAAGTGTTGCGCCTAGGACTTGAGATAAAACCCCTTACTTAGAGGACTTGAAAAAGGGGGTGGGAGTGACCAAAATCCAGGCCAGCAAGCAGAGACCTCTGAGCATTGTTAAAGTCTATGTTCATTGAGATATGGGCCAGCAAGCCAAAGATGCGGTGCCTGGATAAACTCCTGAGACGGCACTCAGAGCGAACGGGGAACTTCTGAATGCCATTTGAGGCCAGCATGCAATTTGCTGTGCATAGGAGAGTTTGAGTCTGTAGGATTTTAAGCAGGCATTGGCAAAGCTAATAGGTTTCCCCTTTGTTTTTTACTCACAGAACCATCCCCTCGCACTGCCCCGGTCTGCATTGAATTTCCGAAAGGTCATGTTGACCGAATACCTATTTATTTAAATTTTCACTCACAAGACATTTTAGGGGGAGTGGGTATGAGTTCCTCTGCAGAGGGAGGAGGCAGGACAGGGGTTTTCTGGTATCCTTTGCTATGAATTCCCAGACATGGGCAACGAAAAGCAGGCATGTCAGGCAGGCAACAGTAAGCCTCTGTTTAATAGGAACCCTATACTTCATCTTCCAGGGAAAATTCTATTCATCCCTTCCAACATAAAGAAACACACTGGGACTTCAGGTTTCGAATGCAAAAAAAATGTAGCCAAAATTGCATGCATTGAAATCAACAGAGGGCACAAACCCTTTTTACCCCTTTTGCGAAGAAGAGTATTTGTCGCGTTTATGGAAGCACAGTACGTATTTCACAGAACACAGACGAGCAAATAAATACAATACGTGATCCTCTGTGATCACTTCTGGGCTATTAACAATGGGGTGACAATGTGAAAGGATTTAATTTAGATGTGATCAGGCATCAGCCCTGTATGATGTGTATTTTATTTAATGTGCCTCCTCAGCAAGATATCACGAGCAGAGAGCACACTGCAAAACAAGAGAGTTTGTACTATCCACCAGCGTGGAACTTTTAAGGTTTGGGTGGTACTATCAGAAAAGTTGTTTTCCTCTCGCTTAAGTCAAAACATTAAAAACAATGAGGTGGGGAAAAGGGGGGATCAGCAGCTGAGCCCTTCTAGACATAAACATTATGAAAATGAAGATGAACTCAGGAAGCAAAATCAGGTTCAAGTTCCTCTGTGTTTGTTGATCTCTATGTGTCTCCTAGTGGCCGACAGGGCCTGAAAGTGGCCGCTGTGCCCTGGCACTGACAGCATGGGCTGAGCCTGGAAGCCAGAGTGGCACGGGCAGCAGTGAAAAGGAAGAAGGCCATGCAAACACAGAACAGTGAGTGGCTGCAGCGCGTACCTCGTGGAGCAGATGTGCCAAGGTGAAGCGATTCTAGGGCACTTCCGTGCTGTCTGTAACGTAATTTCAAGGTACATACATTGGTATCCTTTGCAGAGACATTCAATAGAAGTAAATAGGCTCTACGAAGTTATCTATGTGACTTGTAGTGCTTTCCTAAAAAGGCAGGCAGACTAGCAGTGGTGAAGAACTGGGTGAAAGCGGACTGCAACCTGCAGGGTACATACAAGAGTCCGTGTGCAAACTGCGAAGTTAAAGTTATGGCATGGAATGAAAAAAAAGTACCTCAGAAGCACGACGCTTTCGGAAGGACACTTGTTGCCAACCACTCACTTTCTACTGGGAAGAGTTGACTTTTGCCGGGTAGGGAAGCAGGGAGATAGGCCGTAAGTTCTTGAGGTCCTTTGGGTCCGCCTTGGGTATTTTGAGGAGGGTGTTGATCTCGGCTTGTTACCAGCTCTCTGGGAAGGTGGCAGACTCGAAGGAGCTGTTGACAACCTTCTGTTGTTGGCGTGTGATGATGGAGCTTGCTTTGTTGAGGATGTGGGGAGGGCAGAGGTCAGATGGAGAGCCAGAGTGGATGGTGTTCATACAGGGGCTGTATATTGAATGTGTGCAATCATGCAAGGCAAATCGGCGTGCCTGTTTTTATGCGAGTAAACGTGCTAAATCAGAAGTCAAAAACTGAGCTGTGATTGCTTCTCTCTGTTTTCAAACTCTGCTGGCTGCAGCACACTCATTAACTTTGAAAAATTCTTAGTTCAACCAATGCAGTTTTACAACCCGGCACACATCTATGCCCTGCATGAGCGCACTTCTCCATATTGGAGTCTCCCTAAAGTAAAGTATAGAGAAATTTAAAAAGTTTAGTTAAAGGAAATAAATCCCTAAACATTTTTCTAAATATCTTTGCAAATTATTTGTATATACTTATTTTAAATGTACAACACAAGAAATGTTTCAACACTATTACCTCAATTGGGAATAAAAAACTTTAATTAATTTAAATACATTAAATCAAATTAAAAATAATTCTCAATAATGTAAATTGAAAGAATATATTTACAATTAAAGAAAAATAATTACGTACTAATAATTGATATAAGCAATGATTTTTAATTATTAAAAAGTAATGTAATAATATTGTATTAAAACGAATGCTACATATTTCAAATTAAAAAGTGAGTTAAAATATTTTATAATTCAATACATATATTTTATTATATTTTTTAACATTAAATCATATTTTTGAAATATTGTAAATAATAATTATTTCAATTCAACATTATTTCATGAGGGTTTCATTTTAGGTTCCAACAGCCATTATTTTCAATGAGAGGACAGTATCAGTGGTTGGCCTTGTGTGGTACTGGACTTAATTCATCTCTGAGCTGGAGTGATTTACTATTGATTTGCATGCCATTTTGGCTGTAGTAACGTTAGGATCATAGTTACTGGAAAGAAATGGTCTAAATCTTTTGTGGTTTGCTGTATGTCCCTCTCTAAACCCCTCTTTAACTCTCCCTAATCTCCTTCTTACACCTCTCTAATTCCCTCTCTTTCAATCATAAGTATTCCCCATTTCCAGCCACTCCGCTCTGCTCTTCCCACATTTACTACAAAAATGTATATTTACATGTGTGGAGACTCAACAGTCCCCGCAGAGTTCTCTGCACAGAATAAGAAAGGAGAGGCAGAGGAGAAATCTATCCAGTATGTTTGTGCATAGATTTTGTAGTAATATTGTAGTATCACAAAACGTACAGGACAGTGCAGTTTGTGTATAACCCCCATAATTTGCAAACCGGGATTTACAAAAATTATTGTCTCTATTCTCCTCTGTTGGCATTTAACAACAACATGTGTTGAATCATGAATGTAATCACTTAGTGTAAAGGTACCTTGTAAAGCATAGACATAAATGTATTTCATTTGTGTATTATTATAAGTAATTTGAGGTGGCGATGGTTCTATTCCAGAAGTTATGAGTTGTATGGGTACTGAAGTTATTTGAAGGTATTTGAGGAGATAGCATTAGGTTTGCACTAATGCATGAAAATTTGGGGCAAACCTGTGACTAATGCATGACAGTAAAAATGCTGGCTTCGATTGGTGAAAATACAACTCTTATGTTGCCCCTGTCCTTTGTTCAAACGGGTGCAAACTTTGTGCCCTCTGAAGGGGTGTTATGCAACAAACTCCATGGTGAATCCCCCACCAAATAAGTTCTGCCAAATAGCTTGTATTTTTCTAGGAAAATTTCTGTAAAATCCACGAAAAGTTTGTGAAATAATGTTTTTCTAGAGAAATGTAGATCCCCGGTGTATGTTGTCACTTTCTTTGTGCACGTCGTATGAAAACTTCTCATGAGAAAGCAGCATAATGTCTCAGCAAAACATTTTTTAAGCACGTCAGTCAACCACAAGTCATTTTAGTGCATATTTCACAAGTGTGCTCAAAGAATTGCCCAAGCCTACTCATAAACACATTCTGGCGTTGGCAAGGCTTCAGTCATTTGAATTGTCATGCCAAAAACATCATCTTCCAAAAGTCAACATTATAGAACCATTTAAAATTAAATGTGTTAATTGCAAAACGGCTACCTAGCAATTTCCGCTTCAGTTGTGAATGTTCTAGCAAGACAGAATCAACGTTAAAAATCCTGACCTATACATATCTTATAGACAACATACTATATTTGTCAAATTGGTTGCTAAGCATATGGGAATTATGTCACTGTATCTTTGCTGAGGATTGCTGTACAGACCTCTCTAAAGTTCATATGATAGCTACATATATTAATTAACCTATAAACTGTCACCATTACCCTCTATTTTCAGACGGCATGCGTCAAAAGAATCCGCAGATCTATTTTCATTTATTTCTCAATGTATTCCTTAATAAAATCCAGTATTACGCTTTATTCCAAATGAAGAACAGATGGCATCAAATAAATGGTAAAGGGTGCAGACAGAATCGCGTAAGGTGCTTTACAAATAAATAGGGATTAAGAAACCAGTAGGTCTGGCTTTTTATTTATGAAAATGTACTTCATAGGCGTTTAGGTGTGTGTTTGTAGAGTTCTATCGACAGTCGTGACACTGAATGCAGGACGTATGTGAGTGAGCACATGTCAATGATTAAAGACAATCCATCAGTAAAAAAAATCTTGTTCCTTAAGATAATGCAAATGCGATAGACAGACTGGCAGATAGATAGATAGATAGATAGATAGATAGATAGATAGATAGATAGATAGATAGATAGATAGACAGACAGACAGACAGACAGACAGACAGACAGACAGACAGACAGACAGACTTAGGTCAGAGGTGTCATAGGAAGAATCTTTTTTTTTGCTAATCACTTTGGCGCTGCTGAACAAAACTTCACAAAACAAGTTTTTCCACCTCAGCTCCATGAACTGATTCGGGGATTTGCATTCAATGAGGAAAAAGTGAAGGGCCCAAACCACGTTTTCCTATACCATTTCCACAGGAACTTCGGAAAGTGATAGAGTAAAACGGCTGAATAGAACTACAGCTAATCAGGCAGAAAGCTGAATCTTCACTCAGAAAGTGTTTTTAGTGTGATTTGGTGTAAATCTTTTAATACTATTTTTGAGAAAGTAAGCTTCAAAATATGGTGATATCTGTACTGTTGGATTGTGGTACTCCTGCAGTACTTCAAATTTAACAAATATAACATTCTAATTGGCCAAAACGACTTCATTTTCCATAGGCCCCTTTGGTACCATAGTCTGGTACTGGTTCCATGGTGACAAGCAATCTGACCGGCTGGCTATAATATTAACATTTTGTGGCCACCTATTTTAGGACACAGGGTCTCGGTCCCTGTGCCCTGAGCTTTAACACAAAATACGGTTCAAAGGAAAAGGGCAGGGTGCCTGACCCTCTGGGGCCGAAATAAAAATACATGTTTTTGTCACAGGTCCCGCAGTACTCTAACAGGACCCCGCAAGGCCTCTGTTGGGGACCTGCTGGGGTACCATGGGAGTCAGAGTGGCACCTACGAGGTCCCATGTGAATACAGCAAGGTACCACTGGAACATGCAAGAGTTAAAAGTTCAACCTTGCACTGTCCAGCTGTATGACTTTTGAGACGGTTCCCTGGTAATACTGTGGTATTGCAAAAAAAAATGGAAAATGTGTAGTAGGTGTCCGTGGGGTTTGCACAACTGTGGGAAATTGGCCAGGATTAGGGGGCTGCTCACCCATAGGGGATTGATACAGGGCCTGGACTTTTGCTACGTTCTGTGGCTATCTCTCCACCCCCCATTGTGCGCAATCTTCAGCCTGTGGCCTTCAGTCATGGGGTGTTGGGGCCAGTCACTTAGGCCAACGCCTTGCTGTGCACAGCTGAAGGTCATGCACAGCTGAGGGTTGGCAGTCAGCATGGGGTTGGACGCAGAGGACATTACAGAGGGGCTATTTTCAGTTGAAAAGCACATCTCCAATTTGATGTCCCATGCCAAGAAAAGTATTTGGGTTGCTCTTGTCCAACATAAAGAGAGTCCAGAGCTTCTTTCAGTTTAAATAGTTTCAATGATGCAGCACTGGTGTCCAGGAACATGAATGCAAGCGGTGACAATAGGTCTTTACTCTGTATGGTAGGTAGTGAAAGACAGCTGTATCTATGTTGCAGTGAGCCCTCCCACATCTGGGTGGCAGTGCCACAAAGGCTCCTGCTCCAATAATACTTCTGCTCCCAAGTATTCTGACAGAACTTGTGTGTTGCACCTTACTCATATATAGGCAGAGCTATACTACCACATTTCACCATATTGAGAACAGAATATGAATAAGAGATTTATTTTGTATTATTTCAGGCTTGGTTGTTACATGAACAATGCTGCTGTAAAGCTCCAACTGAAGTGAGAGTTATGCACGCTATTTTCATGCTGTACATGCGGGTTAGTTCAGTGATTCAATATTTAAAAACCTTGTAGCATGCACGCATTTGAAAAGGACAAAAAAGAGTTGATGATTGATTCATGCATTTTCTTTGAGATTTTCTCTACCTGAAATGAGCACACTTCAGAGCCACTTGCATTATCTTGCATAATTCAACACTTTATAAGCTTTTAAGCACTTTGGTTTCACCTGTCCTGGGTGCTTTATTTTTGCTTGAAGTGAGCTATGCTGCTCTGCTGAGATGCTTGAGATGCTAAATTAAATCAAATAATACCCCAATTGGCTTTTTATTACTCCACGTGGGTAAAATGTAATATATTGTTAAAGCTGAGTCCTACTTGAAAAGGGAAAGTAGTGCCTTTGTCATTTTCATATTTAGCATAGGTGGTATTCCTGTAATTCAAGGATAAATGTCTTTGTGCTTGCCGATTTGTGGCAGACCTGCTAAACCTGACATAGAATAAATTGGTGGTAGTTTATTCAACTTAGTGCCTAATTCAGATACTCGCGGAGGGGGTACTCCAACAATAGAATTCCAAGTCACCAACGTGGCATGGACCCAGTGTGCACAGCAGAAATAGAGTGTTTATAATTTTGCCATGGATATGAATAAAATTGACATGTAGTACAGAATCATGATGTATTCATATCAACACAATACTTTCAAATATACACAAATGTCCTGAAATATATACAAATGCTGTTTCATCAACAGCATGAAATCCAATCTGCTTGAATGCCCAATGGTAATTATTGCAGAAGTTTCTACCGGTGAGCAAAATGCGGAAAATTAGATGATACCTAATGCATTTCGGGACAAAGTGCCCCTTCTTTAGGAGTAATGCTGAACAACAAATAAGCTTAGGAAAAATAGGAAGGGAAGCAAAAAAGAGAAAAAGAAAAAAGGGAACAGGGGACAAAGAAGGATGTTAGTTATGCTATTATCTACCCAAATAAAAGACCTCTTCTGACCCACTCGTAACCAAGTAACTGCATGCCAATTCAGTATCATGCTTACGCTGACAGTCAGGGTAACAGGATGGGTTACTCCATCACAACAGTGACGGATGTCCCGTCCGCCGAAATCTAAATCACATTATATTCAATGGGATTTAGATTTCAGGTGGCGGGATCTCCGTCACCATTGTAAAGTAGAAACCAATCCTCCAGGTTCTAAATCAGGCTCTTATGCACAGTATCCGGATTAATAATTAAATCTATGTAGCTTTGCGAAGGTTTTCCCCAAAAACGTAAAACTGTTTAAAACAAAATGTTCAGAAACAATTCTACAAACATGTCTCTCAATCACAAAAACTTGCTTTTAGTAGGACACTGCTCTGACACAAAGGTTTTGACATAGAATGTGTTCTGAAAAACCACCTGGTGCTCTCCAGAAAATTGTACTTGCACGAAAAGTTTTGGAAACTCTCAACATTTTGTGTGTGAAATTTAAGGTATTCTCATCCCTACTATTATGGCCATCCTAAGGATTTTAGGGTCCCAGGTAAAACATTTTTTGATGCCACATATTCATAAAATAACATTTAATAACCATTTCCAGCTAATCTCAGCTCTCATGATGCCATGCAATATGTAAGTATGCCATATCTTTTCAGGAACGGAGACACACAATACATTAAAGTGCTACAACATGCAGTTATTAAACATGTCCCCAAAAGCACACATTCAGACATTTCTCTTCAAGTAATATTTCATAACTCTGCCCTCATTTACAGACTAGATTACTCACAGTGTTATGTATATTTCTGTTTTCATCCTCTAGAATAAAATAGGAAGTATATTGAATGAACAGGTCAATCAGCACCGAGGTGACTGCACCAAGCAGGATGGCCTGATATCCTTAAATTGAGGCAATGCAAGGAGGGTGAATCAGGCTCCGGGCTGAGCAGGGAGAGGTGGGAAAGGAAGCAAGCTAGACAGAGCAAGGAAAGAGTATGTTAGAGGGGTGTAGAATTAGAGAGAGAGATGAGGAGGGGTAAGTAAGGGAGGGTGACAGAGAGATGTTTGAAAAACAGACAGATATCCTGGAGAAAGACTGATGGCTTTTGGGCTCTTCACACTTTACCACTGCTAATCACTGCCAAAGTGTGTAGGCTCTATCCTTAAAACATGGTGACATTGACTCATACCCAATTGGACTATTTAATTTACTTATAAGTCCCTAGTAGAGTGCACTATATGTGCCCAGGGCCTGTAGATTAAATGCTACTAGTGGACCTGCAGCACTGGTTGTGCCACCCACTTAAGTAGCTCCTTAACCTTGTCTCAGGCCTGCCATTGCAAGGCCTGTGTGTGCAGATTCACTGCCAATCGACTTGGCATTTAAAAATACTTGCCAAGCCTAATAATCCCATTTTTCTACACATAAGACAACCCTAAGGTATGCCCTAGGTAACCCATAGGGAAGGGTTCTGTGTGGGCAAAAGGCAGGACATGTACCTGTGTAGTTTTCATGTCCTAGTAGTGTAAAACTCCTAAATTTGTTTTTACACTGCTGTGAGGCCTGCTCCCTTCATAGACTAACATTGGGGCTGCCCTCATACATTGTTTTGAGTGGTAGCTGCTGATCTGAAAGGAGTAGGAAGGTCATATTTAGTATGGCCAGAATGGTGATACAAAATCCTTCTGATTGGTGAAGTTGGATTTTATATTACTATTTTAGAAATGCTACTTTTAGAAAGTGAGCATTTCTCTACACTTAAATCCTTCTGTGCATTCCAATCCATGTCTGGCTAGGTTGAGCTGACAGCTCCCTTGTGCATTCACTGCTGAAAGCGATGCAAAGCCTGCCCTGCAGTGAGAAATTCACTGCACGCCGAACCGGGACAATGCAGCGTGAATTCGCAAGGAGAAGATCGACGAGGCGCCTGCGTTGCGACCGGAACTTCAACTCACGGCCCACTGGATCAATGCAAACCTCACCCAGGATGACGCAGCCCGACTTCCAGAGAGGAATCGACGCAGTGCCTGCTGTGCAGGAGACAATTCCATGCAATGCCCACTGGATCGATGCAGTGCTTGTGGCTTCTCTCCGCAAGCCCTGGATTCCACGCACAGACCCCGTGGCACCAGAAAACCCCGCAACCCGAAGAAGAACCAAGTCTGTGCACCAAAAATCAATGTAAAGCCTTCCCCTGCGTGGAAAATAACGACGCAAGTCCGTGTGCGAAGGGGCGAAACCGGCGCACATCTCCCCGTTTTCCACGCATGGCCTCCTCTGCGGTCCCTTGCAGAGATTTTGAACGTGAACCAGGTACTTTGTGCTTGCAAGATACCTTTATTGTTTTTAGGAGATATTTACTTGTTTTGCAAAGACTTAAGACACTTTGGCCCTCATTACAACTTTGGTGGGTGACAACCAACGCCCGCCAAGTTGTAACCGCTGCACGGCCGCCAATGCGGCCGCACTCCCGCGGTGGCCATTTTGACATCCCTGCTGGGCTGGCGGGCGGAAACTGAGTTTCCGCCCGCCGGCCCAGAGGGGATGACGGGCGCAACATGGGAGCCGGCTCCAAATGGAGCTGGCGGTGTTGCGGCCGTGCGACGGGTGCAGTTGCACCAGTCCCGCTTTTCACTGTCTGCTATGCAGACAGTGAAAAGCTGCATGTGGCTGTGCCAGGGGGCCCCTGCACTGCCCATGCTTAAGGCCCCTAAGGGCCCCGCAACTCCCCTTTCTGCCAGCCTTTGAATGGCAGTTCATACTGCCATGAAAAGGCTGGCGGGAGGGGGACTCGTAATCCTCTCGGCAGTGCTGCAAGCAGCGCTGCCCTGGAGGATTGAATCCGCCGGGACCAACGTGGCAGAAAACTGCCGGTCCCAGCGGTGTGACCGCGCAGCTTCCGCCGCGGTAGTAATTCCCAAGATTGCACCGCCAGCCTGTTGGCGGTGCAATCTACAAAACAGCCCTGGCGGTCTATGACCGCCAGGGTTGTAATGAGGCCCTTTATATCACTTCTACAGTGATATCTCAAAGTCTACTTATTGCATTTTAATCATTTTGACCTGCATTTATCCAGATAAATGTTATATATTTTTCTAACCACTGTTTGGTGTATTTTTGTGTTGCTATATTGTGTTAGTGTATGATTTATTGCACAAATACTTTACACATTGCCTTCTAAGTTCAGCCTGACTGCTCAGTGCCAAGCTACCAGAGGGTGGGCACAAGATATTTTGGATTGTGTGTGACTTACCCTGACTAGAGTGAGGGTCCTTGCTTGGACAGGGGGAAACCTGACTGCCAACCATAGACCCAATTTCTAACAGGGGCCAATTGGAAGGTGGGGCCCTGGCCAATTGCATACTTTGCCCAAGCCTTAAAACAACTTTGCCTATTGGAAATATAGGTTTTAGATAAATATTTGGTGAGTATTCTCCCAATTCTTCCTCTGGCTACCATTAGCTATTTTTTTCAGAAAATCAAAGGTAAATGTTAGATACCCAAACAGCAAATTCACTGACCTATTGCTACAATTCACAAATTCATGCAAAATCATATATAGCCAAATGTGAAGATCTATGGCTTGAATGATGACTGTAGTATTTTGCAGGTAAAATTTCAAATTTGCTCACCACTAGTATCATTGTATATCTTAAATACGAATTTGGTGAAACTGTCTCCTTATCTCACATGTTTATTTGAACCTGTGTGTTTTTTCTCTGGCTAGCCAATCTTTGGAGTCTTGTGTGAAAGTGCTGAATAGTGGTTTATTTGTGCACAATTCTGTCATTGAATCCACTAATTTTTTCCTATTCACAAAAAACACATTTCTACATACCAAATGCATTGACCCTTTTGTGCAATTTTCATATTTACTTACACTCAGACATAGCCTTCTTTAATGATCTTTTGTCAAAAATAATTAATTCCATGTTGACTATAAAACAGTATTTCTGTTTTGTCCACCCATATGTGTAGCCATTACAGTATAGCTTTCTGAAAGAGGTTTGACAATTCTTTGCTATTAATAAAAAAATCAAACAAAAGCAACTAAACGTTTTTTTTCTTTTAAAAATAAATCTATAAATTGTATCTATTTATGATGTCATTCTCTTTCTCCAGCAATCACACACAACCCAGCATTCAATGTTTAACTTGTATTCTGTGACTTGTGCCTTCATCACACAGAGCTCATGACTTCACATATAATATCACTCATGACATGTTAAATGGCATCTTTCTCCTCCCTTCTGCGGGCACCCAACACTGCTGCACTAAGCCTTAAGTCGTGAGCAGTTGGCTGAACCCAGCTACATGTGGGTGCCCAAAATCTCACGAGTGCCCAATTCCCACCTGCACACTGCCTTCATCCGTGTGCAGTGCACAACCTTCAGCTAAATGCAGTAATGGGTTGAACTTGCACCAAACTCACAGAAGGGGGCCAACTCCTACTTTGCATAGAGCCTGCCTGCACAGGGATAGTTGGCAGCAGGATCTGGTAATGAAAGTTACAGGGAAAATATGATAGATCCATAATTATGTGCTGCCAGATAATTGCATAAATCCAGTGACCCTCACTTTTCTCTTTCATTTTATCAACAATATATTCATGAAATCTAAACCTAAACATTCTAATTACCTCACTTCCCATTTTTACCTGCAATTTAAAGAAAACAGTGTTCTCAATGTATATAAAAAGGTAATTTGTACCGCCTCCACAAAGCACACCTGTTGGAAATGACCCTTTTTGAAGGGTCATCCCCAAACAATTTGTCTGTGACCTCTTGTTTGCTGGGTTTAGTACACTGGGCACTTTAACACTGCTGACCAGTGCTAAATTGCAAGCGCTCCCTGTGTAAATGGTATTGGAGATTGATTTATCCATAATCACCATATTTGATTTACCAGTAAGTCCCTAGTATAGTGCACCATGTGTGCCCAGGACCTGTAAATCAAGTGCTAGTAGTGGGCCTCCAGCACTGATTGGGCCATCCACATAAGTAGCCATGTAAACATATCTCAGACCTGTCACTGCAGTGTATGTGTGTGCAGTTCTAAACTGTTGTGCACCTACTTGCCAGGCCTAAGCATTCATTATTATTACCTTAAGTTACTCCTAAGGTAGGCCCAAGGCAGCCCCATGAGGTAGATGCAGTGTAATTTAAAGGTAGGAGATGTACTGGTGAGTTTTACATGTCCTGATAGTGAAATTCTGCTAAATTTGGTTTTCACTGCTAGGCCTATCGCTCCCATAGGGTAACATAGGGATTACCTTGAAATATCTTGTAAGTGTAATTTCCCATTGGGAGCAGATAGAGATCTGAAGTTTTGGGTCTCTGAACTCATAATTTAAAAATAGATCTTTTACTGAAGTTGGTTTTTAAACTGTACATTTGAAAATGCCACTTTCAGATAATGTGCATTTTCTTGCTTAACCATTCTGTGCCTCTGCCTCTCTGTGGAATACATGTCTGGGTCAGGATGACAGTTGGGCTGTTTGTGAATTCACTCTAGACAGTCACACAAAGAGAGCTGAGGTGTGCCCTGCATATTCTGATGGGTCTTCCTGGGTTAGAGGGGTGGGAGGATCTGACATTTGCACCTGAATAGGGCTATGCCTGTCCCTACAAAAAGCTGTTTCCAAAACCCTGGGATGTGTCTGGGGCAGGGGCAGGAACGGCAGGGTCCTGTGCACTACAATTACTTTTCTTTGAAGTTTGCCTGCTTCAAGTGCAGAAATGGGTATAAGTACCGGAACTTTGACCCCACAAAGTTAGAATACTTTGGGACTCGGGACACTGCTGAGAGTCGTGACTTGCCAAGTGGTGCCCAATCCAGTTCCTGGTCCCTTGGGAGTGAGTGCTGGTGTAACCAAGAAGAAATAAGCACATCGACTCCAGAGCGACTTTGCAACTGGCGCTGCTGTCCGACTCTGCTGCAGCAGCACTGAAATTCCGCCACAGAGTCCTGAGTGCATTGTTACCAACATCTGTGAAACCCAACCCTGACTCTGATACAGCACCCACGGCCCCATGGAGTGATTGTGACACTGTGAAGCCGATGCTTCGCATCTTGACCTGCTGGATTTATTGACTCTGCCTTGTCATAAGGAACTGATGCCTTGACATTGATGATGCATCACCTCTCCTGCAACCATAAAGAACCACGGACGACACCACCTACACCTCACCTCTCCTGCCTCACAATACGAAACCTGTGCCTCACCCCCCAGTAGCAGCAAGGAACTGACGCTGCACCGGCTCGAGCAACGCCTCACCTCCCCAACTCCATGCTGTGCCTGGGCTCCATGCGGCTCCGTGACCGACCAGCACTCCCTCACGAGTGGCACAAGACTGTTGGGAACAACTCTGTCAAGATGTCGTGATAGCCCCATTTGGAGTTATTGTGTTTCTAAGTGCTATACAAAGTTTGTAACTTTACTTGTGTATGTTGGAGTTTTGTTGCTTTCATCTTGTTTTACTCCAATAGATATTTGCTATTTTTCTAAACTGGTGTGGTGTATGTTTGTGTTTTTTCCACTGTGCTACTATGTGTGTGTGTGTGTGTGTACAAATAATTTACCCGTTGCCGCTAAGATAACCCTGACTGTTTGTGCCAAGCTACCAAGGGGGTGAAGAGGGGTTATCTTAGCTGTGTGACTCCCTAATCCTGACTAGAGTGAGGGTCCCTGCTTAGATAGGGTGCTAACCACTGCCAACTAGAGACTCCATTTCTATCAACCCTTCCTTTAAAGTCCAAGATGTTTCAGGTGTCCAAGTACTCCTACAGATTTCTACCACTTGGTCTGGACTTCTGTTATTTTGAGTTATTGAACTGCATTTGAGAAAGAACTATTGGAGGTGGTGGGATGGGAGGTAGAAGTCTCACCAAAATCACTCCTCCTAGGCATTTCTGAGGGAGTGGGAGGCATGAGGGCTGACCAGGGATTATTGGGAGTGGCCACTGTGGTGGCAAAAATAGACACAGCCAGTAGGTGGAAATCTTCTGGCCCGCCCTCGCTGTCCCATGGTGTTGTGGGGTTGACTGGTGTGCTCAGCAAGAAACGCTGGTGTATGAGGCCAAAGGCTGCCCTAAGAAACATGTAGGGATCTGTGGTAAACGGTAGAATCACTTTGGTTTTGACTCATTGTGACGATGTGTATTGGAAATGTACAGTGGGCTTGATGCTGTGTCTGTAATGATGTTGTTCTACTTCTTTACTGTCAAGCAGTGACAGCTGGATGTGGTGGAAAGTTTATTGTCACACAGAACAATAAAGTTGGTCCTAAAATTTTTTTTATTTGCATATGCAAGCATTATTGTCTGGAAATGGCTTTTAAACCGAGCCTTAAATTCAAATTAGGTTAGTAAGTGGCCTTGAGAATCAAACTTTTAAGAATTTATACCAATAGAGGGGTAATTAAATATCAAATGGAATACATTTAAAATTGATCTCAATGATACAATCGGTTATTCAAGCTGTAACCTCATTATGCAGCTCTGTTGGGTTTTATAAATAGACTTGAACATTTTATGTCTCAATACAGCTGCACAGGGGATTACATTAGCAGTAGTGATGAACATATTGAAATTTCTAGGCCTAATTGCATTTATTACACGTAGGCCCTCATTACGACCCTGGTGGTGGGTGATAAAGTGGTGGTAATACCGCCAACAGGCTGGCAACAAGAACTGCCAAATGATGACCATGGCGGTGATATCTCTGATAGACAGCCAATGTACCACATCAACTGCCAGGGCGGAAACAATAGCCACCACGGCAGTAGCCACCTACCGCCAGGTGGAAATCAAAGTTCTGCCCACCATAATAAGACCCTGCAAACCACCACCTTTTCTGGGGCAGTACCAACGCCAACAAAAGCCTGGCGGAAACAGTGCACAAAAGTCTAAGGATTCCCCATTGGACACACAGGGAAGAACCACGCCGCCATGGAACCCGAACAGCAAGTTTTCCTGATGATCTTCTACGTTATGCTCCACCTGGAACACCAACGACAATGAAGACAATGACGGTGAGTACAGCCAGCTCGCACACAAGGGGGGTAGGGAGGAAAGAGAGAGTGACAAACACACGCACAACACACACACACACCACACACACAACCAGCTGCACTACAAAATCAATGTGACCCCGAAACACGGCAGAATAATGCAAGGACAACAGGAATTGATGAAAGCGATTGTAATCAGTTCAACATCAAAATTAATAATCCAATTTGGCCATGAAACAGATATGTACACTTGTATAAAAAAGGGACACTGTCCAGTCCAAAGTTCAAAGGGCCCACATGGACACAGGGCACAGTCCAAGGCCCAACTCGAATCCTGAGCACATCCGGAAAGAACACTGCAGGGGTATCAGTTTGCAAATAGGCAGGCACCTCAGGGGGAGGAGGAGTAACTCATCCGGATGCGGGAACAATACAACTGGTTCTGAAGGGGGAACAAACCCATTGCTCTGTCCTGGGAAGTGCAAGGCCACAGTCTCTTAGGTGGGTGTCTTGCCCACTGGTTCTGGAGGGAGCAACAGGCCCATTGCTTTGTCCTGGGGAGTGCAAGGCCACAGACTCTCAAGTGGGTGTCTTGCCCACTGGTTCTGGAGGGGGCAACATGCCCATTGCTTTGTCTTGGGGAGTTCAAGGCCACAGTCTCTCAAGAGGGTGTCTTTCCAATTGGTTCTAGAGGGGGCAACATGCCCATTGCTTTGTCCAGGGGAGTGCAAGGCCACAGTCTCTCAAGTGGGTTTTTTGCCCAATGGTTCTGGAGGGGGCAACATGCCCATTGCTTTGTCCTGGGGAGTGCAAGGCCACATTCTCTCAAGTGGGTGAATACCCCACTGGTTCTGGAAGGGGCAGCCTGCACAGTAGCCCCTGGAGGGTGGACTACATGGCATTCCCCGGCGGTGATGGGTGCCTGCTGGTGGTGTTTGGGGGAGGCCCCTGGGCAGCCCCTGCACTCTGTGATGGCTGCATGCTGGGTGTGGTTGGGGAGGCTCCTTGTCAGCCCTTGCACTCTGCAATGGCTGCATGCTGGTGGTGGTTGAGGGAGGCTCCTGGAGAGCCCCTGCACTCTGTGATGGCAGCACATCCATGGCTGGTGGTGGGGGCCCTGTGACAGCTGCTGGTGGTGGCTGCCTGACAGCTTCCGCTGGCGTAGAGTGCCTCTTCTCCTCCTAGTCATGGGTTGGCAATCCCTTACCCTTCATGGCAGGAGTGGAGGGCTCTTCCTCTCTCTGCCTGGTGGTGCATGCTCCTTCCCCTTCTTCACAGCTGGTGCAGGCTCCTTCACCTTCTTCACAGCTGGTGCAGGCTCCTTCCCCTTCTTCATAGCTGGTGCTGCCTCCTTCCCCTTCAGTGTTGTTGTTCTGGTATCGCTACCACCATGAGTAGGTGGTGCTACCACTGTCCCCGTGGACTGTTTGGCTGAGATGCTGGGCTGTGTCCTTGCTACCCTGCCCGTGCGTGCAGGACTGGGGAGGGCGAGGGAAGAGGCCAATCTGGGAAAGGAAAAGCTTTCCCAGATTGACCTCTGGAGGATGAGAAAGTGGTCTTCAGATGGGTATGTCTGCTGGATTTGGGTGCAGGTGCATAGGCTGTATGCTGTTGTGAGGTGGATGGCTGTTGGATGTCTGTGTGCTTGTGTTTGTGTCCTTTAGGAGGGGGATGGACAGATACCATGGGAGAGGACACAGGGACGCGTACATGGATGTTGTGGAGGTGTCTGACAATGAGGTTAGTGTTTTGCTTGGTGCGGTGATGATGCTGGTAGTGGATTTTGATGTAGTGCATGCAGGTGTGAATGTGGATGTAACTAGGTGGGAGGTGGAGGAGGAGGGGGAGACACTGGAGACAGTGGATTTTGTCATGTCTGCAATTGAATGGTGTTTGTGTGAGTGCCTGTGTAATGAAGTGTGGTGCTTATGTTTGCCTGTGCCACAATTGTGTGTTGCTCATCCATCTGTATGCTTTGGATGGGTTGGGGTTGAGCAGAATGGGATTGGGAAGTGGAAGTTGGAGGGGGAAACAGTAGAAACAGGGGCAATGGCTGCCATCAGAGAGAAGGCCAGAGCCTGAATCGATCTCTGTTGGGCCGCTAATCCACCGTGAATGCAAATCAGGAATGCATTGCATTGCTGCATCTGGGATGCCAGCCCCTGGATTTCATTCACAATGGTTAATTGCCCTACCGAGATGGATCTCAGGAGGTCAATACCCCCCTCACTCAGGGCAGCAGGGCTCACTGGGGCAGGGCCTGAGGTGCCTGGCTTTTAAGGAGATGCCCACCCTCCTGGGTGAGCTGGCACGGGCAACTTGCTGGGGGCCTACTGGGAGGGCGGTGCTAGTATGGGGGTGGCAGCATGCCGGCAGCTGGGGTTGTCACAGAGATGTCCTCCACCACCAGGGAGCTGCCATTGGAGGAGGTATCAGAGTCTGTGTTTTCCCCTCCAGTCTAAGCCGTGGTGCTCCCCTCGCCCTCCGTCCCACTGGTTCTCTCAGCGTCAGTGGACTCTGCCTCCAGGGTCCTGTGGGATGCAGCTCCCTCTGTCACCGGTGCCTCTGCTCCTCCGCCAGATGATGCTAATGCACATCAGGACAGGATGACAAACCAAGAAAGGGGGGAAGAGAGACAAAGGATACTACCCCACCAGACGTAAGTTGTAATGATAGCCACTGTACTCACCCCCTTGTGGCTGCTGTGATGCCCTCAAGCACCCATCCAGCTCAGGGTAGGCCACTGCCAGTATGCAGGCCATCATGGGGGTCAGGGTCCGACGGGCACCCCTTCCTCGTTGGGAGGCCATCCCCAGCTGGGCCTCCGCGGTCTTCCGTGCCCAGCGTCTCAGATCTTCCCACTGTTTGAGACAGTGGATGCTCCGCCTGCACATAGACCCCCAGGGTCCGCACCTCCTTGGTGATGGTACGCCATATTCCCTTCTTTTGATGGGTGCTGACCTGCAGAGGCAATACAGACAGGAGAACACCATTAGACAAACAGTCAGCCTGTCACTCAAATGGCCCACCATACCCGTTTGCATCACCATTGACACACAAAAGGCCCAGCGTGCAACATGAACACCACCAAAAGGACATCCACCCACCACCCTTACACAATGACTTCATACACAACTCCATGCATTCATGCCACATTCATTGTGCCCACAGTATACTCACATGTTGGTCTGGAGGACCATACAGCAGTCTGTACTAGAGTGGGACCACATCCACCAGTTGCTCCAACTCCTCAGAAGTGAAGGCTGGGGCTCTTTCCCCAGTCACACTGGCCATGGTAGGTTCCAGACACAGGTCACAGCAGCAAATGCAGTGTAGGTCCTCTCCTATGGAAGGTCAGGAAACAAGTGAGGAATGTGAAATAAAATGGCAGTCACGTCCGCGGCAGTGCATACTATCACCGCCGACGTAGATCCCCATTGGCCACTGTACCCCATAGGGCCCAATATGAACCAATGAGGAATTGCACAGCGGTTCACAACCGCCTTCTGCCATGTCACACAACGACGGTGGCATTACCTCACTTCCACCTGTCTCTCCACACAGGACAGGCGGTCTCCATTTCAGGGGGGTGAACAGGCCTATCGATAATTGCTGCATCGCAGGATAAATAGACACACACTTTTAAATTGCTCTGTACCGAAACATGATTGCACGATGTGGACTGCTTTTGTGGTATAGTTGTTATAGTTGGTAAATTGTGACAGCATACTCACTCTTGTGTCCCTTAGATACCTACCGCTGCGGATGAATAGGAGATGGAGACATACTCCCGTGTACAGACCCCTGGTGGACTTGGCTACACTGGAGGACAGGCACACTATCCTCATCTATACACTGGACAGGGCCACAATCACAGAGCTGTGTGCCAAGTTGGAACCTGACCTGATCTCAGCTATCCGTCATTCGACTGGGATCCCCCCTCTTGTGCACGTTCTATCAGTGCTCCATTTCCTGGCAACTGGTTCTTTCCAAGTGACAGTGGGCTTGGCAGCAGGAATGTCACAGCCAATGTTTTGAATCGTGCTGGCAAGAGTATTGTCTGCCCTAATAAAACACATGTACAGCTACATTGCTTTTCCCCAGGTGGAGAATTTGGCCACTGTGAAGGCCGAGTTTTATGCAATGGGACATATCCCCAGTATAATTGGGGCGGTAACCGGAACACATATTGTATTTGTCCCCCCCCGGCAAAATGAACAGGTGTTCAGGAATCATAAGAGTTCCAACTCCATGAATGTGCAGATGGTGTGCCTGGCGGACCAGTACATCTCCCACGTCAATGCAAAGTATCCTGGGTCGTTGCAGAATGCCTTTGACCTAAGGAATAGCAGCATCCCAAATGTGATGTTCCACCTACAGAGGCAGAGGGTGCGGCTAATAGTTGAGCCTTGGTTCCCACCCAGTATATGTTGGTGTATGCCTATGCTGTTGGCCATATAGGATAGTGTGTGTCTAAATGTTGTCCCTCAATATTTGCAGGTAACTCTGGTCACCAAAAACTATCATGGTTGCTGACCCCTGTGAGGAATGCCAGGACAAGGGTAGAAGAACCTTATAATGAGGCGCATGGGCGAACCAGAAGGATCATTGAGAGGACCTCTGGCCTCTTGAAGGCCAGGTTCAGGTGCCTCCATCTGACAGGTGGATCCCATTGCTACTCACCCAAGAAGGTCTCCCAAATAGTAGTGGCATGCTGCATGTTGCACAACCTGGCCCTCAGACGCCATGTACCTTTTCTGCAGGAGGAGGAGACTGGAGATGACCCTGTGGCAGCAGTGGACCCTGAGGACAGTGAGGATGAGGAGGCAGAGGATGACAACAGAACATTGGTGATACATCAGTACTTTCAATGACACACAGGTGAGACCGTGTTATTTCACATTTCTATGACTATTGGTGTATTCTGTGTGGCATTGGTATGCTGGCATTACCCACTTCTTTCCCCTACTTACTGTAACCTATGGATGGGTATCAGATTTGAGTCTCAGGCCCCCACGTGCTAAATGCACTTCCCACAGCAGACTAATTGGATCCTCCCTGGGTATCTAGCACATTTCCAACTTAGGCTATTCCTGGCCAACCTGTTCTTGAAGCTTGTCAAGAGGGATACCCTCCTTTAGCAACCGTAATGCCCTTTTTAATCTCTCTCTCAGGCTCATTGTAGCCCCTTGAGTCCTGAAGATGGATCTGACATTTTTATTGGGATTGAACCCCATTGACTTTAAAAACACTGACCCTATATGATTGTTGGGAAATTGCTGTAATGGGCAGGGCTGTTCTTGTGTTGGTTAATACATTGATTGATCACAGTTGTATCACCTCAAAAGAAAGCACCAAGCATGGCTTGTTTTGCACCAATAATCACTGTGCCACTATGGCCCTCATTCTGACCTTGGCGGGCGGCGGAGGCCGCCCGCCAAAGTCCCGCCGTCAGGTTACCGTTCCGCGGTCGAAAGACCGCGGCGGTAATTCTGACTTTCCCGCTGGGCTGGCGGGCGGTCGCCTTCAGACCGCCAGCCAGCCCAGCGGGAAAGAGGCTTCCACGATGAAGCCGGCTCGGAATCGAGCCGGTGGAGTGGAAGCTGTGCGACGGGTGCAGTTGCACCCGTCGCGTATTTCACTGTCTGCGCAGCAGACAGTGAAATACATGTAGGGGCCCTCTTACGGGGGCCCCTGCAATGCCCATGCCAGTGGCATGGGCACTGCAGGGGCCCCCAGGGGCCCCGCGACCCCCCCTACCGCCATCCGGATCTCGGCGGTCCGACCGCCGGGATCTGGATGGCGGTAGGGGGGGTCGGAATCCCCGCGGCGGTGCAGCAAGCTGCGCCGCCGCGGAGGATTCAATGGGGCTGCGGTACACTGGCGGGACCCCGCCAGTGGTGCCGGTCCGACCGCGGCTTTACCGCCGCGGTCGGAATCCCCATTGGAGCACCGCCGGCCTGTCGGCGGTGCTCCCGCGGTCCTCCGCCCTGGCGGTCAAAGACCGCCAGGGTCAGAATGACCACCTATGTGTCTTGAAATAGTTTTTCGTATAGTCTTTGACTAAATGATATTTACCACTAGCTTTTCACATCAAACGTATTGTTACTAGGGACCAGTGTGTGTTTTGTTGTTGGTTTTGGGAGTCTGATAGGTACACTGAATCGTTTTATGTAAGATCAAGTGAGAATTAATGTATACTTGTATGTATTTTTACTAACCCTCATGAAGTCATTGGGTTACACCCACTTGACTTAACAAATGCTGGCTGATTACATTACATGTTTACGAAATGCAAAACAAAAGATAACTATTTGATGGACTGAGACGTCATCTTGTTGCTTATAAGTGGTGTGCTTGCATCAGCATTATTAACAAACTGGGATTTACATCCCGATCTTGGAGAGATTAAGGGCCAGATGTAGGAAGGAAAAAATTCGCGACTCGCAATTTCCGACTCGCAAAATGGGATCCAACAAAAAAAAGCGACAACAATTTGCAACTCGCAAATGAAGTCGCACCGCAGATTGCGAGTCCGCTGTTAGCGAGGTCGCTTTTTGCGAGCTTGCTAAAAACGAACTCGCAATTTGCGAGTCAGGTGTCGCAAATTGCGACTGTGCCGCAAATTGCAAGCAGGTGCAGCAAAACAGTTGGAAAAACACTTCCTGGCTCTTGCTGATGACATCAGAGCCAGGAAGACATCAAATACACCTGGGAGGAGGGAGGACCACACCGTTTTCAAACTGCTGAGTAACTACCTGGAGGAACAGCTGCAACCATGGACGACACAGGCAGTGCAGGAAGGAAGAGGAAATTGAAATTCTCTGAGAAGGAACTTGAGGTGCTGGCAGAGGAATGCTGCCAGCACCATGAGCAGCTTTTTGGAAAGGCAGCCCTGAGTGTCCCAGACACTGAGAAGAGGAGGATCTGGCAGGACATCCAGGAGAGGATCAATGCCATAGGGGTGAGCCACAGAAGCATCGAAGAAATTTAAAAACTGTGGTATGACCTGCGCTCCAGGACAAAGGAGAGGGTGGCAGAGCGCCTCAGGGAGATGAGGGGCACAGGAGGAGGCCCATCCACCGTCCCACCACCCACAGCCATGGAGGAATTGGTTGAACAGACCCTGGAGCCTGAGGCAGTGTCAGGAATGGGAGCACTGGACACGTCAGCGCAAGGGACATCAAAAAGTGAGTACCATGAAACATGCATGTACACCTATAAATGCCATACCCGCACTCACCCAGTACACAGCAGCATGCACAACCAGACTAGCTCCATTCCAGACTAGCAACCACCAGAATGGTGCATTATGGTCAATGTAGTACAGTAGGCAGCATATAGGCAAATGTTTATTAGGAGGCATACAACAGATGTTAGATACTGACAGTGTGTTCCCTATGTCCCACAGGTCTCCCACAAGACACCCCCACCAGCCACACCATCCAGGGTGAAGACAGCAGGCCACAGACAGGGCAGGAGGCTGCAGCAGCCAATACAGGGCCCAGCACCACACCACCACAGTTCCCTCCAGATGAAGAAGTGAGCAAGGAGGAAATAGACACAACACCTGGTCCCAGCCACACTGTGAGACAGCAAGAGCCAGAAGCACCACCGCGTCGCAGATGCAGAGTCCAGGTCCAGGCAGTGGCCCAGGAGGATCCAGTGGAGGCATCCATGTCTGCAGTTGAGGCATCTCTCCTATCTGGTCAGCGCCTGCAAAAAAGGCAATTGAGGATTATTTCTGGGGCAATGCAGAGGATGGAACACAATTTCACTCATGGCCCGTCAGAAGTGAACACACAGTTCACAAGACTGAATGACAATGTCAGTGACCTAGCACTATCAATACGCCAACTGGTGACAGAACTGGTGGCAGAGAGACAAAGTGCAAGGCGCCGAGAGCGCCAACTGGTGCAGAGATTTGACCAGATGGCAGCATCCGTTGTCCGTCTTGCAGTGAACACCACAGACCTGTCACGACGGACCGTGAGCCTGCAGGTGGACCTGCGCCACTTTGCAGGGGATGTGGCGCGGGGACTGGGCCTCATTAGCCATGCTGTGGACATGTTGGAGGCCAGGCAGGTGGCAAGGGGCACAGCTGATACACCTCACGACAGTAGGAGTGCAGGAGGGGTCCACCATCAGCAGCGCATCTGCCACAGACACACGTGTACTGCGGAGTGGCAGTGCACGTCAGGGGTCTGCTGACCCACCTGGCACGAGCCATGCTCGGCGTAGCAGGAGGAGGTGTTAGGCCCAAATACTGCAGGACTCATGAGGCACATGGATTTAATGTGTCCTCATTGAGGGTGGACATGTGCAGCCCCTTACTAACAGTTCAGATCTTTAGTTATTAGGTTCACTTATTAAAATGTTTTGTTTGATCCACTTCACAACTGGGCTCTTTGTGTGTGACATTAGTGTGTGTCGTGACAGTTACCACGTACCTTCCAAAGTATTGGTTTGTAATGTGATCCCATCTCTGTCTGCCTTGATTTGCAATGCTTCTATCCCCAGGCTGGCGATGTGGTAGCTCTTGCTCGTCATCCTCTGAATCTGGGTCTTCAGGGGTGAGATGTAGCCCACGTCTGGTGGCAATGTTGTGCAGTATACCGCTTGCGCCAACTATCTTGAAAGCTATTATTGGGGCATACTGGAGCGCACCTCCACTTCTGTGGAGGCATCGGAATCTTGCCTTTAACAGTCCAAGGCTCCTCTCTACGACATTTCTGGTCCGCCTATGTGCACTGTTATATCACCTCTCATTCTCATTGCTGGGTGTTAGGTGCGGGGTAAGTATCCATGGTCGTAGCGCATATGCACTGTCACCTGTTTGGCAAAAATTAACAATGTTAGCAGGGCATGGATGGTTTCTACAGTGACCTGTGTGTATGGCTTCAGGGTGTCTGCAGCAATACCTATTAGATATCCGTCTCCAAACTCCCCACGTTCTAGGCGTTGGTGTATCCCACTGTGCCTGAAAATGTAAGAGTCATGTGTACTCCCTGGAAATTTGGCTACCATGTCAGTGATGACATAATGGGCGTCACATACCACCTGGATGTTCAGTGAGTGGGTACACTTCCGATTGCAGAACAGATATTCCAGATTTGCAGGAGGGCATATTTGTATATGTGTCCCGTCTACACACCCTATTACATGTGGGAAGTTGGCAATTCTGTAGAATTCCAACTTGGTGCTATTGATTACTGCCTCATTCCTGGGTAGGTATATGTATCTGGACATGTGTGTGAGTATGGCATCTAGGAAACATCTGAAGAACCGTGAGAGTGCACTTTGGGATACCCCACCTGCCACTGCAATCACCCCCTGATAGCTACCCGAGGCCAAGAGGTGCAGTGAGCATATCACTTGCACATGTGTGGGGATGGCGCTGCTGCGCACAGTCTGTCGTTGAAGCTGCGGATTGAGTAATTCATTCTAATATTGCTGCACTGCTGAGTCTGTATTTGTCATAAATCTCCTCCTCAGTTTGTTGGAAAAGTGTCTGCCTGGTTCTGTATATCTTCTCCTGTCTCTGGCTCCTCCTCCTCCTCTGCTGTGCGGTGTGGACTCTCCTCCTCCTTGCTATCAGATATATTTCAGCCATTTTGAGTCACCCAGATGCCTTCTGGGTCTCCTTTTATACTTTGGTTCTGGTTACCACCTGCTCTGACTTAGTGGTAATTTGGGTGTGCAAAATGGGCTTTTTGCGACTAGTCGCAATTTGCAAGTGGATTTTGCATATGGTTTGCGACTCGCAAATTGCGTCTCTCTATTTGCGGGTTGCACAATGGGGTCACAAATTTTGCGAGTCGGTAATGGCTCACATCGCAATTTGCGCTACGGACATGGGATTTTTGCATCCCATTTCCGATTTTGCGGGGTCGCAAATTGCAATTCGGGCCATTTGCGACTCGCAAATTTTTGCTACATCTGGCCCTAAGAGTGGCTGATTGTGCCTTGTGTTGAGCACCCAGGAACGATCAAACAGAAATTGGACATTTCTTATACTTACTTGTACATTTGATACTGGTGTGACTGACATCCTCTGGTCACCCCAATTTCTAATTCATGCTTTAAATTTACCACCAGTCAGTAGTACTGTGCTAGAGAAAACTTTTATGCATGTGTGTGTGGATTGCTGGCATTCTCATTTTTAAATAACCACAAAAACATCATGGGGTGCTCAAAAAGTCACTTTTATAAGTTACTGATTTGTTTGAGTATAAATGATAGGAACAAATATTTTTTTATCAGAGTTCACTAAGATTCATTTTAGGGGTGTGCAGAACTTGGGTAACTTCCAATGGGTTGAAATAGGCACATCACACTGCTTGCACAGTGATTGAGCCTTGGGAGCACATTCTGAGCTGAAAAAATCAGTGCAAACAGCACCACACTGTGTGCCAGGGGATGCAGCTACTCAAGCTGGTTTTGCTGCTACTCGGGTAGATTTTTTACTCAAGCGACAGCCTTCTAACTCCAAATGGTCGCAACTCCCCTGGATCACCCACAATAGAAAAATTTCACCTGTTGCCCTCTAAGCAACCAGAAATCAACACATCTCGATCATGCTTGCCTACTTATCGTCATGGATCCACTGATGAGAAAAAAAATCCACCACACAATGATAAGTGGGATTTTGCCAGAACTCCATTTTCCAAGAGTAAATGGAGTCACCAAGATTCTGTCAATTCCACGGGCGGAACAAAATATTTAGCCCACCCCTATTCATTATATCATTCGATTGATACAAGATATGAAGAATTTGGTTCCTGAAACAATTATTGCATGTACAACTAGAAACAAGGAGAAAATTACCATATAAACTAAAGTATGGGAACTTGACTAATCCACATTTCCATTCATAAATGAATACATTGATATATTTTGCTTTACATTTTTAAACCAGTCGTCCCAATTCTCACAGAATTTCAAGGGCATTCTATAACTTTCAGACTTGTTGTAGAATACGGACATCAAGCATCTCGAGATACATTGATGGCTTTATCTATTACGTGAGCTAAAAGTCGAATTTCATTGGGTACTGCATGGATGGTACTAGTGTCGGACAGACACATCACTCAACTCTGATCCAGTAGCAAACACAAGGCTTTTTAGCCTGACTCTATCCTTTAAATAGCCCTATTGTTCTTAACTACCAGTCACATGACTTGTGACTGGAAAAGATAATTGAATAAATGTCGCTTCAGTGAAGTGGCGAGCATTAGTGGGGTACATGCCTCTAAGCTCCTACCCCCAACATTCTCTTGCTTTTGTCTTGGGATTCTGTATTGGGACGCTATGTCTACAGTGATGCTCCCTGTTCTGCCATAGAGACATTAACAGTGTTGATAAATCCTGTATCTCAACAAAGACATTCAGGATTCACATTTAGAACTGTGCTGCTTAATGACGGATCTCTTCTTGAATGTCCCAGGGGCATCAGTGCCCCCGCTTTAAAGCCATCTCATTGGTCACAATAAATGCCTACCACCTCCTGAGTGGCACACATTCAAGAAATCCTTCAAATACTTTTTACCACTTTTAAAATTACAGATTTAAGTTGCATGTCTACAAGCTAAGGTATTCTATCATAGGTGCAATGTCAGGGCCATAGAGAAATTAGAAAATGCCCTCTTTTCAGAATATGATGATAACTTAGTCCACACAAGGTTATGTCCTTGGAACGGGAACACAAAAGCAACTATATCCTCCTCTGTAAGCTCAAAGAGCCCCAGAATCATTCAAATCAGGGTAACCACAATTGCTCTTCTCTGAAACGTAGAATATATATAACTAACCAAGTATTTGCAGGGTTTTGTACTAACAAACATTATAGCCCCTAAGACAATTGACCTCATCATTCAGATGGGGCCAATAACAGCAGTTACAAGCCCATTAAAATTATGTGATCTGCACAGACATCACAGGTCTTTAAAATTTCAGGAAGAGATGTTGGCTGCCAAACGTAGCTGAAAACTCCCAGTGAAAGCCTGGCTCAAAATGAGCAACTAGCAGGAGAACTGTAGGTGGTATTATAGATTTCCAAGTATTTCCTCCTTTCTTAGTGGAACCTCAGGGTCCACCTCATAATGGCTGGAATTCACCACCCTTGTAGCCACTAGTCCCTCTGATATTAGCAACGCCGAGCACGAGAAAAATCTATCCCATTTACAGAGTCTCTTATAATGAGGGCCTATTGTCATGCAATGCAGTTGTATGATTATGTGACTATAACACAGTGTAAAATGGTACATTCGAAATTCTGTCCCAGAAGAAATAAAACAAATGTTTAAATGTTGTAAATGAAGATACAATGGGAATCACTGTTATTGTGGAGTAAACATTGCATTATATTACCATGTAATAAAATTAAGATCCCATCAACATTATTACTATGATATTCAAAGTTGTAATCATTCGAAGCCACTGTGCTCCAGATCAGATTGTTTCTCAATATTCTGTGGCATTGTCTGATAAAATGGGCAATAAAGAAATATTTCAGTATGCTAGCATAAACCTCAATGTGCAGTGTGATACATAAATATCCTTCAAGAACTATTAGGGTGCTGGATAGTATGCGTAGTTACTAGTACTAACATTAAGGTGCTCTCTGTTTATATGTTCTGGAGAACTATTTTGAATGCAGGTGTGATTCCCAGTACATTGACGCTGGCTTTATTTCATACTGCTTCAGAAAATATGGCAGGTGCATTTTTCATATTATGAGCTGTGGTTCATTTCGAGGATTTTTATGTGGTCCCCTGGCTTCATATACCTCCCAATACTCAGGCAAAGTTCCCTGCCTGTATTATTCACTGAATTATGTTTTTCTGTTCTTCTTCTAGCGAAGGAATACGTATAATTTTCACCAAGCAGACTATGTCATATCAATATAATTGTCTCCTGTACACATTATACAGCATTTTTAAGGTGGGAGGAGAGGTTTACACGCTAGCCACTAAAAATACTGAGCTGCAGACTATGTCAAATCAATATAATTGTCTCCTTTACACATTATGCAGCCTTTTTAAAGTGGGAGGAGAGGTTTCCATGCTATCCACTAAAAATACTAAGCGGCCTATACAGAAATGCATTCAGTGCAAATCGGCACTAAGAATTTGCGATTGTGCAAAGTCACACATAGTGGCGAAAAGAGGTTCAAAGTCTTGAGAGGGTATTTACTTTTAAGCATAGGTGATTTGCATTGAAAAAAATCTTTTTCTCTAGAGCTTTGTGCTTCTTTGTGCCAAATAGCATGACGAGGGCAATACACTGGATTGAAAAGTGCAGATCGTTGGAAACACACATGGGCCCATATTTATGGGATTTTGGTGCAGGGAAGATCAGCAAGTCAACTTGCTTGCTGCCCTGCATCAAAGGTAATGGGCAGGAATGTGCCATATCAAAGGCATATTGCACAGTCCTTTCCTTTCTCCCTGTGCTGGCACCATTTCAGCAGTCTAGCACGAATGCATTCATACTTGCACCATGGTGCATGACTGCATTTCATGCAGGATTCTTGTTGTGCAGGAAGGTGTACATTCCTGCACAAATACAATCCCGGAAGGCTTTTTCCTCATCCTATGCGTGCTGCAGAATGGAGCCCACATGCAAAGAGGAAAAACGAGGAAAAATATTGATATTTCTCTTGTTGCGCATGTTTTTTGCATATCCCCAGGTTTACAAGGTCTTGTAAATCCAGACATGTGCCAAAATCCATGGGTATTGCATGGGAACACCCTTCCCCAATCCCCATGGAACAAATCTCTAATGCAGAGTAAGGCAAAACAGCGATTTGTGCTGCCATGCCTTACTCCATATCTATGAGGCCATTAGAAGCCACCAAAGTTCCTTTGGGTGGCCTCATAAATATGATTTAAAGGTTTTCGCTGCTGTTGCATCAACAAAAGTGAAGCAACAGCAGTGCAAGCGGCTCATAGATATGCCCCATGGTTTTTGCTGCAAAGCCCAATTTACTACAATAGTCAGACTGGGCTTTGAGCAAAAAATAAGGACTTCTTGAAGCAGGGGCGAAATTTGGGGAATGATTATAGTTCTCTAAACATTTCGAATATTGTTTTTGTGCTCAACTAAACAGCACACATCTAAATAGTGGAATGCATTTCAATGTGTGTAGGCATTTGGTTTTGTATTGGAAGATTATACTTCCAATACAATTTCTATGCTAGACATCTCCCACACACCTCTGCGCCATGGTGCAAGGATTGTGCATGGTGTTAGATAGCCTGGTTGTGCACAGGTGCTGAAGATGACAGCTGCAGCAGGACATTTTTAATAAATATTGGTCAGCACTGCTGTCCTTCTCAGCAACTTTGGTTGTTGTGCTGCATTGCATTGAAAAGGGAAATCATGAAGGAATGGGTCTGGCAAATGTGGGACCCTTGTGTGGGGCCACATTCTGTCTGGAAATAACGATCATAATAGCATAGTGGAAGGTAATAGTTACTGTTTGAAATTGGTCATTTTTGCCCTTGTATTTTGAACCCCATCCCAAACTCCGCACCTCGTAATCAAGGTTTATGTCTATTATATGTGAATCCAGTCCTCCAGTACGGCTGGGCTGCACACCCCACTGTTACTACTCATGCTGGCTTGGAGATGGTAGAGGACACTTTTAGCCTGTATGTGTATTAGGTATAGAGCGTAGACCCTGGAAATATGGGGGCGAGGGTACTGCAGTGCGCCCAAAATAACAATAATGAAGTTTAGAAGATGAATGAGCAATAAACATGTATTTACATTTTGTTTTCATCTTGCCGCATTTGTTGTTCCTTCAAAGACATAAGTCAAAAGTCAGGCTACTCTTCAGAAAAAATTGTTGCTTGCGCTTTTAAATTGAAACCAAAATGTGCTTTTCTTTCTCTGAGGGCAAAATGAGAAGATTGTGTAAATTGATCTATGAGACAATCTTTCTGGAAGGTGGAATTTGAAACGAAAGGCTGTAGATTGTCAATTATTTCCTAAACAGAAAATTTAAATATCAGTAAATGAATTGCAAAACGTGAGCACATTTTTTGTAATATTGAAATATGATGGAAACAAAACATAATTGTTGGAGTGATATATAGTTTTATCTGTAAATCTGCATGCCTGTGCAAATTTAGTGGCTTTAATAATGGAAAACGTGGTCTCTGTAAAGGACATAGCACACCTTGCTTTAGTAATATATTTACGACTCTGTTTACCACCCCTCACTACTCTCCTGCTCATTAGGCATTAGTCACGTGATATGCTTATTCTTTGTGTGACACAAGGATTTTTCACAATTGCAGTGACTTAATTGGTGACTTAATTGATGTAACATTGATGGCAGCCCCACTACTTAAAAATTGCTCCCTCTCCACTGCTATAGGGAGCAAATATACCCTTATCTCCTACAATCCTGTTGTGAGAGATGTGTATACAGTGCTTAATTTGTGCTGGTGTCTTCCGGTGCGGCACACCGGCGTTTACTTTTGAGGGTCGGCATTTATTTTTCTGCCTCAAGCATTCACTGCGAGTGAAAGACTCATTTGGAAAGACTGAGGAAGAGAAAAACGAAAATGGGTCACAAAGGGCGAAAGTAGAAATCAGCAAGAGTGATCTGAAGGGATAGGGAGTGGTCGTAAACGGATTAAAGAGGCCCGAGATGGCCTCAGGATTACGATGCCTCAGTATTCTGTGCTCGCACATTTCATTGCAGCAGCCGCGGGTTTCAGAGAAGTGTTCGACACCACCACGTTTTTATTCACAAATTAAGCACTGTGGGCCGTATTTATACTTTTTGGCGCACAACTGCGCCAACGCAGCTGTGCTTTTAAAAAATTTAACGCCGGCTAAAGCCATTCCAAAGCGCCATGCGGGCACCTTATTTATGGAATGACGTTAGCCGGCGGAGCTGCCTGGTGTGCGTAAAAAAAAATGACTTACACCAGGCAGCGCCGGCGTAGGGGAAAATGGAGCTTGGGCGTCAAAGAATGGGGCAAGTCGGTCTGAGGCAAAAAATCTGCCTCAACCCGATTTGCGCCATTTTTTTTTACTCCCACCCTCCATTGATATGACTCCTGTCTTAGCAAAGACAGGAGTCATGCCCCCTTGCCCAATGGCCATGCCCAGGGGACTTCTGTCCCCTGGACATGGTCATTGGGCATAGTGGCATGTAGGGGGGCACAAATCAGGCCCCCCTATGCCACAAAAAAAATAATAATAATACTTACCTGAACTTACCTTAAGTTCCCTGGGATGGGTCCCTCCATCCTTGGGCGTCCTCCTGGGGTGGGCAAGGGTGGCAGGGGGTGTCCCTGGGGGCATGGGAGGGCACCTCTGGGCTCCTTCCGAGCCCACAGGTCCCTTAACGCCTGCCCTGACCAGGTGCTAAAAAATGGCGCTAAAGCGGCTGGACGTCATTTTTTTGGACCCGCCCACTCCCGGGCGTCATTTTTGCCCGGGAGTATAAATACGGCGCACATGCCTCGGAGTCATTTTTTTAGACGGGAACGCCTACCTTGCATATCATTAACGCAAGGAAGGTGTCCACGCTAAAAAATGACGCAAATTCCAAGATCTTTGGCGCTAGACGGGTCTAACGCCAAAGTATAAATATGGAGTTAGTTTTGCGTCTGATTTGCGTTAAAAAAAATTACACAAATCCGGCGCAAACAGAGTATAAATATGCCCCTGTGTGTATAGTGTATAGAGGTTTTCTGCAGGGAGCAGACAAACCTCTTAAACAGTCATTAACTGCTCCATGTCTACTGTGGTGACAAAATGCCTACCATGGTGGGTGGGGTGCCAAATGTGATTTTAGATTAAACAGCAAGACACTGGGCTTTGACATGTAAGTAGGGGGGGTACACTTGTGCCCCGCTCAATAAAACTGTTAAAAGGCATATATAAGCTGAATTAATGGAGCTCCCCTATCTGGAGCAATGGTTAAGGAACACAAGGGGAGCACATGCTCAGTCCAGCTCCAGGTAGATACACCAGACTCATTAGTTGAGTGTACATTTCAAATAAAATATTTAAAAGCATATACATGTCCTTTTTGCGACTGATTTTCTTTCTGTTTTCTGACTGTGTAACCTTCACCCACATCTGTTACTTGGGCATGTTTCTGAAATATAGAACATGACATCTCTTCAAAGCAAGTTTTCGGATTTCTGTAACTAAGCAACACGGCATGTTAGAGCTGTTAACACGCTCCCACAGACTCGAGTAGATAAGAATGTCTGCAGCTATATTATGTGCAGACAGGGAAAGTAAAAAAAAATCCCAGTATTGGTACTGCTTAAGCTTCATACATCACACTGATTTATTTCTCCAAATCCATTGACCCAATTATTTAGGAATTAATTTTCGTTTTTGACCATACTAATTTAAATTTTCCTTTTTGACCATACTAATTGTTTTCTGAAACTCACAGTTACTCTAAACTTGATAGGCGGGAAATCATTTACATCTTGTCGAAGAAAACAGTCCACAAGAAAAACAATATTGCAGTAACAAATTTTCTATTCTTTGTATTTAAAATTTCAGTCAGGGTCTAAGTGTATTTGATACTTTACATTCAAAACGAAAATATGTAGCGCAAACTCCAACAACACCAGCAGAGCTGTGCAAGAGGTAAGGGATATTTTCAATAAATCTTGTGTAAGCTGTGTTGAAGAAACCAGCATGAATAGTCAAACTCAATAGAAAGGAATTGCCATGAAAACTCATTATTAGTTTCATGCCCAAATATTTTTGTTTTCTATAACATGTTTATAGCCATAGGGCATTTTCCTCAATCTGTTATCCTCTTTTCCCATATCTTCTCTTTCAAGTGTATCTTTACAAACATAATATGACTATACATAATTAATTTCGGTGAGGAGTGTCACATTTTCTTTTTTACAAATAGTCAATTTAAGCATCAACACCCCTTCTGCACAGACGCCAGGTAATAACGTTCCGATTGCTTACTGGCAATCCTCATTCATTTCCCTTCATACTCTTGTGGTACTCAAAGAACAGCATACCTCTATCTGCAAATTTACTTTTGGACTAAAAGAAGTATTCCAATTTGCAAACCAGGGATGTGCAATTTTCACCTCGACTAATTTATGAATGCAAATTTGCGATAGAACCTATGTACTATTATGTCACACTCCAATTTTCTACAATTGCAGAGGGTCATAACACAACCTGCTTAATGAAAATTAATGAGCAGGTCCCAGTTATCTTCTCAAGTTGATTGTCGGCAAATGCAGTGATAGAGGCTTGCAGGAGACATCAGACATCCATCTATATATTTGCATTTCCACGCTGGAATTTTTTTTTAATAAAACAGTCATTGTCAATGAAAGGTAGAGATGCTGCTTTAAAAGTAATGTTTCCTATTAGAGGGCACATTATGGGAAGCAGGAAGGGGGTCCTTGAAGGAACCAGTGTGCCTCTCGACTGCTGCCTGCTCCTCCTGAGACCCCCAAAGCAATCCCCAAAGGATCTGTCTATAGGGAACAGCTGTGTGACTGCACAACACCTTTGCACATCAGGCCCGGTTTTCGGTCCGTGCATGCCCTCCCACTATGGTCCTACCATCCATGCCAACTCAAGATACTAGGGCACAGAACATACCTCCTGTGTGTCAGCAATCAGAAACCCATTTTTAAGTGCCACAACTATCTCATCCCACAAGGTACTTTGAGGGAATCTGTTGAGAAAGTGACAAGGAAGAGAACATATTAACCTAATGAGAAGTTATTGTCAATAATCGGGTCATCACCCTTTTCAACTCTTTTTTGCATTTCTTGATCTTGAGGATGTGACAAAGCAACCAATCAAACTGATCGTCAATATCTAAAGAACAAATTGATCCCTCATATTACCAATTACATCTTCTCAGTGACAAGTGTATACCAATCTAATACTTGACAGTGTAAATTACACTCCAGTCATAGCTTGATAGCCATAAGCAGACTGTAGTGATTAACAATAGTTGATGGGGAAGCCTGTTTTGCCATTCTGCCAATTTTCAATTAGGGCACACCTTCTGCTACTGTCCACAATGTCACTACTAGTTCTTACAACAATATTGGGGTTCAGTATACATCTGCCAGTAAATAGACCCTAGAAATGTGCAAACTGATCCAATAATCCAGGTACTTAATTTAAAAGCCGCAATTTGAAACATAGGTTGCAATAACTAGCTCTCACTCTGTATGAAATTAGAAAGAAAGGACATGCCAAGGTTTGACATTACAACTTCCAAAAGTGCTTTGAGAAAGTGTTCAGACCACGCTAGGGACCGTGCAACCCCCCATCTTCATACAAACATCATGAGCACTACCAAAATAGTATTTGATTAGTAGATCAATGGCAATGCGTTCCAGAGGCTAAGATGAAGCTGCCTGCAATAGTCTGAGGATCATGAAAGCAACACCACCAATCTTTAACGAACATAAATCATAAGTAATGCGAAATGCAGCATTTCTATCCTTCCCAAGTTGGTAAAAAATATTCAATGCAAAAAAACTGTTGTATGTCACTTTACAGTGGTCAAAATATTGACCTGCCAACATTTTGCATCCACAAACTCCACTACTACTATGTTATCAAGGTCAGCATATATGGGTAAGTAGAGGTTTATTATTGTTAACTCTATTTCTTTCTTAAGTTAATGATATAAAGGTGGAAAATATCGTAGATGAGATATTTTTTAGAAATCAACATTTATAGAGGTAGAATATTAAAGCGAATGCACTTTTAAATGTGCTACAGAAAGCCCCTTCCTATACACGTCCAAATTAAAATCCAAAATCTTGTGAGGAGAACACAAGATAGGTTGCATTGCCCTGCTTGTATACCCAGGTTTGATGATTATACAAAGATGGCAGTACAAAGGGCAGTACAAAGGGTCACTTGGACCTGTCTTCAAAGCATCTGTTTCCTCTCAGTACGTAAAGCTGTTGAAGCTCTACTCTCTTAAACCACAAAATGGATTAATTTTGATAGCACATCTGGCTTACAAATAGACTGGGATTTCACAAATGTGGTGGGACATATCCCAAAATTTACTCCATGGCCGAGAGCCTCACTTAGAGCTATGGAAACCAAGAACCTTTCAACCAGAGTGCTACAATTACATTCTTTGACCTTTTTTTCTTCATTCCTGCCAGTAAAATGCAATCAGCAGTGATCTGGAGGGCATATAGTAGCCCACTTGGCCATGCAATTATGAGTGCATCAACCTCTTTTGTAGATAGATAAGGATTCCAGGAGTATGTTGATTACAGGATTTTGTTGTCTTTAAAAGTGAAACGATTTATCACCACATCAATCAAACTTTTCCTGAATAACTCTTTGGTTAGAACAAATTCTTGTGCAGGATGAACATTGACACTTCTCTGTCTGTCGAAGCCACTTAAGTATTATTAACAAGGATAAACTGTAGTTCTTGGCTGATCAGGTGACTTGATATGCTAGCAATGCTAATCAGTCAATTACAATCTTTATATAGCACCAAAGAACAAAGAGGCAACATAAAGGTATCTCCCTCAGCTCCCTCTGCAATAATATTTAAATGTGTGTTGTTGTAGTGCTTTTTTTAATGGGAAGAGTTAAGGAATAGAGCACAGATCAACAAGAAGAACATTCTACAGCTGAAAAGCAATCACTAGAAGGTATTTTCCTGCCACCTTTTTCTGACACTCGAATGGAGAAATCATTATTTACTTGCTGGCTGGTCTCAGAGGTTTATTTAGACAATGGAGAGAAATGAATTGCTTCAGTTTATGAGGGAAATTGACATATTGATTGAGTTACCAAGGCCAGCGTTTAGAATTTAATTTGTACAGCAACAGGTAGGCAGTGCAGTTTCTGCAGATTGGAGGATACATGTGTGCCCATTGGTCTTTGAAGTACCTATAACAATTTTCCAAGAGTTTCTTTTTTCAATTCACCTGTAGCTAAAATATCTACATCACCTACACAAAAAAAATTATGAGGGTCTTAGATTTTTAGCCAGTGACCAGAACAAATGAGTAGAAAACTCTGGGCCCCTTCAGCAATTGTCAGATCCAGTACACTGCCACAAATTGGTGGATGTATCAATTGCAATATTTAGAGTGTTTTTGGCAGATGTCCTGTCCGTACCAAACTGCTCTTCCTCGAGTAGCACTTAAGCTAACCAACATTTATTCATCTAATCTTGGATCACAGAAAAACTTCAAATAGCCTCTTTCTGTGAACACTAAAGTGCGGTAACAGATGAAACACAGCTTGGATGCCATCAGTATAATTTTGGATGAAGACACCAAAATCCACTGATTCCATTTGAAGAGGTTGAACATACATATTAAATGGAAGTGGTGAAAGGCAGGATCCATGTGGCACTCTTCAGCAAACTGTAATAGTCTTATCTGTTTCCTGAACAATAGTTACTACAGAACATCTGCATATAAGAAAGGACTCTGCCCATCTTAGTACTAGGCCTGGTTGCTACACAAACCTAGCCTATTCTTCAAAGTCAGATCATCAAGGGGAAAAAGAGTTGCAGAGAAGTCCAGTAACACCAATATACACTGGCTGGTAGAAAACACTAATACATTTGGGACTTATTTAAGGAGTTAGAGACTTCTTAGAGGGCTTTGAAAAATATTTTTGCATGAAGAGACTCAAGTAAAAATAACTGAAACTTAAGAGAACTGTGATACAGCTTGATGATATAGTTGCATCCTACTTTAGTCCACATTTTGGTTGAGGCTGAAATATAAACCGCACTTGAATTATACCAGACACATTACACAACAGCATACAATTTTGGAGATGTGAATTGTTGAATGTTAAACATTTATTAGAATATATATTTTAACTTTTAGTGTCCTTTCATGGAGCACAACAACCAACCCCTTTCTTATTAAGCAGGATGTTCAATTTCAATTCATAAGTTAGTCAATTCCAGTGAAAGACCCTCATGTATAAAATTACCTATAACTTAAGACGGATATTCTGATAAAAGATGTCAATTAATTAAAAAGCCAGAAGATTCAAGAGGGAAATAATATCTTAACGTTTCATAACATGAGAAACCAACAGAGGATGATCAACCTTTTAGTTTCAGAACTGGAAAGGGGGTTAGAGGGAATAGATCATATAGAAGCAACTGAAAATATTGTTTTGGTCAGAAAATGCTGTAGCAAAGGACAACTACTCTATCAAGATGCCAAGAAACAGGTTTCTTTTCAGGGACAACATAAAGAACTCAAAAGATTACAAAATACGTAAAAAAATGTTGGGATGATGGAACTAATAGAAATTTCAGCTAGCATGAGATTATTTGTACTGCACATACAATTTTGTTTGAAGCAATATTATTGATCAGATTACTTATCAGTAATCTTCATTACTCAGTGTCTTTGTCTTCTCCTCACACTCCTTACAGCATAAGCTTTGCATTACCACAGTTAAAGCTTTCAACTATCCTAATAAAAATACAAATACCTTCAAACGTTCCTAGTAAGTATATTTCTTGGAAGTCTCTTTCCTGTTATCATAAATGAGAGACTAATGATTATTGCTTCTGGCATCTAAGTAAGAACTGTTTCCTAATCATTTTTTACTACCCCCTTTACTAATTAAAATATTTCTTCCCTGGGTGGGAAGAGAAGTAAAATAGGACTGTGTTGATGAAGTCTAGGACTCGGATTAATGAAAATTAACAGAATTATCTTATCTTCCTCACTCAAATCATTATGTCTTGCGGACATACTCAAGCCACAGCAAAAATTGTATCAAATTGCACAACAAAAAAAGCCCATAAAACTTTTTATGCAATTTTCAGCTACATCTTTGTTATAATATTAGTTGTCTTGTAAAAAAATACTATTCTGCTGCACCATCTCACCTGTAACACCAACCAACAACAAAACATATCCACCACACCCCCACACACACAGTCAATCAACAAACCCACAGACCCTGCACACCAATAGAATCCTTACTTCTCAACACCCGTTCCCTCAGCAGGCACACCCTGGAGACCTGGGACCTGATGGAAAACACCACCCCAGACCTCTTCGTCCTTACAGAAACATTGTTGAGCACAGCTTCAATGCCAGCCATCACCACTGCCACCCCTGCTGGATATAAAATCTCCAGGCAAGACTGCCAAAACAGGCCTGGAGAAGGAATCACCATTGTCTACAAAAACACCTTCATCTGTGCTTCCTCACCCAAAGCCAGAACAAACTACATAGAGCACCTCAACTTAAAATTACAAACAAAAGAATTTCACCCTTGGTGGGACCCTAATCTGCCACCCTCTCAGAACCCTGAGCCAACTTTGTAAACAACAACACAGACCTAATTGTCCTCTAGTCCTCAAATCCAGTGCTTTTATCCTAAGAGAACTCAGTTTCCATCTTGAAGACTGGACCGACCCCCAACTCAACTGCCCTCCTTGACAACCTTCTAAACATGGAACTAACCCAATGCTTCAAGGAGCTCACCCATGCAGCCGGAAACATCCTATTACCCATCTTCACCTCTTTCAACAACTTCCAATCAACACCCCAAGAAAACGCACCTGGACAGACCAGGCCATAGTCAGTTTTACAATTGACATCCGTCAGCCTAGAATAGCTTACAGAGCTGGATCAGCACATCAACAACAGAGCAACAGAGACAGACTGGAAGACTACTCTACACAAGAACAAACTAGAACCCACAGGCATACTAGCATACAGCATCAATAACTTAAACAAATGGATCACCAACTGCACCAACATTCTGGTCCCAAAAAGACAATGCAGCTCCCCAGAAACCAGAACGCAAGCCAGCTGATACATAGAAGATCTCAAAATGGCCATGTGACACTGCAACTGAAATGGAAATAAAGAACCAGCAAAGTGGAAGTGACAAAAAGATACCTTAAAAGCAGCCCAGAGGAGGTACGACCACCTCATCGAAGAAACCAAGAGGAAGGCCCTAGTCGAATGAATGAATTCCAGCCACAATAGCTGCAAGGAATATTTGCTAACTTTAAAGATTTCACCACACCTGTCACTGGAAACATCAACCCATCACAAGATCTGTGCAACAACTGCTCACAGTTCTTTTGCAGCAAACTCACAACCATATGGGCGTTGGAACTTCACTCAGCCTGAGCCTTAGAAAGCGTTGCTTAATTTTCCGTAAATAGGGGCAGCCTTAAGTGATGATTCTTTGAGAGTTTTATACGATTTGAGAATCAACCAGCCATGCGACCTTTTGGTCAGAGCCTCCCTGTCTTTTAACCAGCTATGTAGTTTACTTGACTTATTGACTGCTTTGTTAAAAGCCGGTGTGGGAAGCGACTGATCCTATACCTCACCTAGGTTCAAGAGGCTTATACTCTTTTCCAGATACCTTTTATAGTTTCCATTCCCTCTTTCTAAGGTGATTTCCTGCCAGACTAGATTGGCTAAAGACCCTTTTTGGGCGCGACTCAGTTTGTAACAACATTTGATGAATGCCGCAGGGCAAGCCAGCGACTGCTTAACCAACATAAATTCTAGTCTGACCTGGGCTGCGGAGGCATGCCTTGGTAACCGAAAGACACACTTGTATGTCTTTATCAAAAGCTTCTCCAAGTTAGCTACCTCCATACCCCTCATTATTTCTGCCCCGTATGAGAGGGTTTGCAATAATTTAGCTCTCATTGTGGCTGTCAAGGGGTTCAAGGCATGGCCACAGATTGAATTAGAAAGCTTGCAAAAGGCATAAGCAAGTGTCTACGCCTTATTTTTTATTGCTCATTTTTGTGGTGCGAAGTTGCACCTGGCATCAACCACGCCTCCTAGGTATCTATAAGAGCTTACTTCCTCCAAAGTCATTTCATTTAGGTACCATTTATGCTGGCTGGTGGGTCTGCGATTTATAGTAATCATTTTAGATTTGTTGTGGTTGATTTCTAATTCATTTATCCTTGCAAACTCTTCTAATTTGTTTAGCAGTTTTTGCATGCCTATTCTGGTGTTGCTAATTAGTAATAGGTCATCTGCATATAACTTATTAGATAGTTGCTGGCTGCCCAGAGAGGGGGAATGGGATGATTCCACGTTTAAAGACAGGTTAAAGAGTGTTGGGGCCAATACACAGCCTTGTTTAACACCAACTGTTGTTTTAAACGCCCTGGATAAATGTGAGCCGCCCCCTAGTTTTACCTTCATCCATGTATCAGAATAAATCATTTTGATAGCTTTTAAAATAGAAACTGGTAGCCCCCAAAGCTGTAGTTAGCCCACAGTTTACTACGGGGGACAGAATCAAAGGCAGCTTTAAAGTCAACAAAACACAGATAGGTGAGAGTCCTGGTTGCTTTTGCTCTGTTGGTAATAAGTCCCAGTGCCATGAGGTTTGTTAGTGTTCCTTGATGTTTAGTAAAACCGCTTTGATTGAACTGCAGAATGGTTTTGTCTGTAATCCAAGTCTCTAGGTGGTTTAACACACAAGATGAAAAATACTTAAGGTTGACATCTAGGAGAGCTTTAAGTCTGTAATTACTTGGAGAAGCTGCGTTCCCTCCTTTGTAGGTGGGGTGAATTATTGAGCCTCTCCACATTGCCGGGACAATTCCCGTTGTGAGCACACCGTTGAACATCGCTGCCAGGAACTTGGCCCATCTTTCTGTTTCCTGTTTAAACAGTGCCTGTGGTAAACTGTTAGGCCCTGGAGCACAATCAGTTCATGACATCCCAACGATATTTATTAATTCCAATGCTGAGATCTTCAGGCTTTCTACAACCTCGGGTTCCTGGATTTTCAAAAACCCCTGGGTTTACGGCACGATTTTGGTGTCCAGCTCCTTTAGATGCGACCTTAAATGCCACACCCATGCTTCCTCTGATATATTTGCATTATTAGCTTCCATTGAACACTTGTCCATTGTATTAATGATTTTCCAGAATCTTTTGGAATCAGATGATCTAGATGCATAATGTAGTGTGGCCCAGAGTGTCTCCTGCAGTTTGTTTTTAAAGGACCATAATTCGCCTTTTAATAGTTTCCTTTGCTTTTGCAAGGCAGCCAATAGTGATCCATTGTCTGGGAATTTACGCTTTTGCCTTAGTAGTTTACCTACAGTTGCTTTCCTTCTCCGAACAGGCTGTGGTAGATGTAAACGTTTTTGGTGGATCAATTGTGCTCCCTTTCTTATGTTTCCTACGGTGTCTTTATTAATAAGGTCGAAGGCAATGTTCTCCCAGATCATTGTCAAATTCGCCCTGCACGTGGCCATTGATTCTAGAACTAGCAGAGCCCCTTCAATGGTGATGACCATTTAAGTCGTTTTAGGTTTTCGGTGCCAATTACCTCTTCCAGGGCTACCGCTTTCTCTGGCTTGTATGGTGATGAACAGGTCCTGATTACCTGTGGCTTGTGATCACTTTCCCTCAGTCCAAAATGCTGAAGTTACTCACTAATGTATACAGGGCAGGAGTTACCAGTGTATAGTCAAGGTGGGAGACTGTTTTCCCGGAGGATCTTGCCATGCTGGTGGGATGTCAGGCAACTTTCGACCATTTAATGCAAAACAGCCTACAGCTTCACAGGTGCGTATAAAACTCTCACCTAATTTGTCTTTCCTGCTTTTTGTTGGGAGGGTGTTGGTGGGCACTGTTGCCACTGTTTGGATGTGATTTTCACCAAGAATGTGGAATAGGTTCAGGTGGAAATCACCTGATATTAGCCAATATGCTGATTGTACCGTACTTTTCATCCTTATCAGTTGGTTTAATAACTTATTTACTTCAATTGTTTTGTTTTTTGGATTGACTAAGATCAGTGGTTCCTGTATATTCTTTCCCCATCCATCAAGCCTGACTAGTTGAAAGGGTAGATCTTCCTCCTTGTGCTCTGAGATATTTGCTAGGATGCTCGTGCTAATATATATCACTAGGCCTCCCTTTGGCCGGCCGGGCCTGTTCGTTTTTGTTGCTGGAGTGAGATATTCTATAAATCCTACTAATGGTTTTGATTCCATCACCCAGGATTCCAGTAGGCGTATAGTATCAAAGCCGCAAAAAAACTTTGTTACCTCTGGATCCCCCATTATTGCCAGCAGGCCGCCTATGTTCCACGAGCCGATGTTCAATACGCCTTGTGGGGATGATTCTTCAGCTGTTCAGCTGTTACCCCTCGCTCCGGGGGGGAGGAGCCAATGCTACTCATTCCCTTCCGTGGGGGGATCTCTGACCTCAAACCAGTCTTTTCCTGCCTTCTTCTTTCCATATTTGGACTTTCAATGGGGATTTGGGAAGTCTTCTCTTGCTAATCGTTTCTTCAGAGGCTCTGCTGTAAGGGGTGGCTGAGCATGCTCCATGCAAGACAGACCACGTGCCTTTGGGCGTTTCCAGATGTTGAGAGTCTAATAGTGGGGGTGGATATCGTTCACCTTTGTAGATGACCACCTCAATACCCCAGGCTTTCAAAAGGTCCCTTCTCTCCATAATCTGTTTGGGTAGGACCGGCTCTGCAAAGATACTAAGCGTTGGGTCCGTGTGTTGGCTTGGATACATTTAATTGCAGCGATATCATCTGAGGCCACGTGCTGTAGATCTGGGAGTGCCTTTGTGAGTCTTAGAATAGTAGAGCGATTGAGAACATCTGTGGAGGATCTTGAGGTGAATTCCGGAACCCAGAGCAGCTGGAGGTTTGGTTCGTCATTTTGGGTACCTGCTTGAGGGACCAGGATTTGCTCTGCATGCTCGATATGTTCCATGTAGACCACTTCACCCACAATTGTGCCATGGACATTCCTCTTGCTGCTTGAATTTGCTTGTGATGGTTGTCTGAATTGTCCAAGCATAGTGGTTTTTGACTTTGTGCTCTACAGGTCCCTTTGGTAATTTGTACAATTGTCCATATGTTTGCCAAGTACAACGGGGGGCCTCAACGGGGACTTTGTTAGCTGGACGACACCTATTGGGTCAGAAGGGGTCTCTAATCCAGCTTTTGTGTTGGTGCTAGTACTTGCTGGAACGTGGATATCGCTGTTTTGCCTTCCACTTGGTGCCATGTGCTCATTTAAAATAATTTTGGAGATTTTTAAGATGGATAGTTGGAGTGATCGTACAGACCTCCTTCCTTTTCTTACCCGTTTGCGTTCTCTTTTTGATAGAACCAGTGATGAAGGTTTCTCAGAGTTCCCAGGTTTGGCGGTAGCTTGCGATGAAAAGTGATTCTCCATAATTTCCATTCTGAAGCTTTCTGAAGCATTACTTTCTGCCTGAATTCTTTTCTCTCTTATGGTCGACGGTGCAGTTGTTTGAGGGGAGCGGAGCCTCTCCTCTTGTTTTTACACAAACGGGGCAGATGGTAGGGAGGGGAGTTCTATGTGTGTGTTCATCATTCCGGACGGAATTCCTTCTAGGATTTGCGGCAGTTTAGAAAATTTATCTACCACCTCCTTGCAGGAGCAGATGGTAAAGTCATTGGCTTGTTAAGCTTGCGTCCTTGTTATTAAGGCGTTTAACTCTCCCTGCTTGCTGTCGATACCGGAGACAAATCTTGCCATTGTATTTAACAAGTCTATTTGAGTGAAACTGCAGAGCCATAAGCGTTGCTTGCATTGAGTTTAGGATTGCAGCCCACATGTCATCTCCCCTTATAACATCCGGGGGTCGTGGTTGTGATTGTGGTTGCAAGTTAGATTTGTAATCCCCGCTTAGGGTACCTTCAGTTTTAGTTGCTTTATGGGCATGGTTCTGAGCGACTATCGCTATTTCTTCTTTGGGTGATCTAGTTGGACAACCCTGTTCCGTAATCCAGAGCTCTAATTCCTCACTTTCACATCCAGACATTGTGAAGGAATGGAGTTTGGGGCTTTGGCACAGGGAGCTGCCTTGCCGGGGGTCTTGTTCTAGGATTTCCGCAGTAGCTACCATCGAGTCCAAAATCGATTGGCTTACTGAGCTGGATGTTAGACGGAACTTAGCAGGATCTGAGCTGGCGCTCCTTATGGTTTTCTCTTGCCCAAGAGGGGGGGACGCTCCTGGTGCCTGAGTGCGGGGCACTTGAGCTGTGTGCGGGGCATCTAATTTCAGAGGCTGCTTTCTAATGATAACTATTGTTGTTGAAAGAGGGACGGGGACAGGTGAATTCACTCTTGACTCTCTCCGTAACTTCCTTACATTTGCAAATCGAAAATGGGTGATAGGCCACCCCTTATGGATCGTTTGCTTGGTGCCGGTGATCTAGTCCTTTTTCTGGCACCATAAGTTGTTACAGCAGCGAAGTAGTCAGTTATCTTGAGGTGATTGGGTGGAGGGCTCCCAACTTCCTGAGCATCCGGTTTGCCCCAGTTTGTTTCTTCCATACTAGAGAATTGTTCAACCGGCCCCCTGCCTCAGCCATTGACTGGGGAGAGTCTCCTGCATGGAACGGGGTGATCCAAGTCACTGCTTGCTCTCCTTTTTACTGCTACTCCATCCGTAGCTGGTTCTCTTTTCCTTTTCCTCTTTGTTTGATTTGTGGGTTGACCGGTGGCATTACTTCGTGCTCCTTCCCCTGTTGGTCAATCTGTTTGCTATTTTGCTAGTGGGAGGGTGTTCTACTCGATGAGACCTTCAGAAGGCTTTCAGTTGGGAGTGGTTGTTAATAGGCAATATGAGTATTCGCTGGCTCTTTTTCTCGCAGTGAAGAGTTGCCCCAGAGTACACTCCAACTACTGCTGGCTGCTGACTGGCGCAACCTCCTTATTGGAATTGTGGGTGATATGACACTTTGCTTGCTATTCAAAATCTACATAAGACCACTGGCTTATATAACGCAAGTTGACAACATAAACATCCTCACTCACATGGACCACATGAAACTAATACTGTCCCTTTTGCACAAAACACCTAACACCAGAAACAAGTTCACCACATTCATAACAGAAGTAGCCACTTGGATGAAAACCAGTTGTTTAAAATTGAACTCAGACAAGACCGAGGTGGTAGTCTTTGGGAAGAATACTACACCACAGTACTCCACCTTGTGTCCTACAGACTTTGGACCCACCCCCACACCTTGCTCTCAAGCGAGAAACCTCAGAATTATAACTGTCAAAGTAAACACAGGGGTCTCAGCCTGCTCCAACTCACTAAGAATGCTAAAAAGAAATTTCAAGTGGCTACCAGACAACACTTGGAAAACGATTACCCAAGACCTCGTCACCAGTTGACTAGACTATGGAAGCAACCTGTACACAGGGATTACCAACCAGCACACAAGAAAACAGCAAACCATTTAAAATGCAGTAGCCAAATTAGTCCTCAACCTTCCACGCCAAGCCGACATCACACTTCACCAGACCTTAGGGAACGCCACTGGCTCCAGATATACAAGTGTGGACAAGTGTGGACAATTTAAACTCCTCACCTACACCTACAAAACTTTCCACAACACTGGCCCTGTCTACTTGAACAACCACATTCACTTCCACCAACCTTTCAGACACCTCCATTCTGCTGTCTCTCACTAGAACACACCCCACGTGTACACAAAAGCAGAGCAGGAGCCACACCTTCTCACACCTGGCTCCTAAAGCCTGGCACATCCTCTAACAACACATTAGAGACTCCTCTTCTCTTCTTGACTTTCGCAAAATGCTGAAGACTTGGCTTTTTGAGTAAGTCCCCTGGGCTAGCGTTACACACCAGTTAAGAGCATCTCAATACAATTGCAGGTGATTAGCATGCCATAAAAATCACCAATAACATAACCTAACTAGAGAAAATGGATGAAACCACATACCAATATGCAGCTGATAGTGAGAGGTAAAAGTATGTACAAAGGCTCAAGTGAATGGAGCTTAAATGCCTTTAATTAAAGTCCCTATAAAAGTCACTCTTGAATAGGAGATACTTCTAGTTGAGTGACCGTAGACTAAGAATGGTGGTGGGCACACCTACCTTCTGATAAGCAACAGAGAATAGTTCACCGAATGGATCTATTTAGAGCATCTGTGGAAGGTGGTGTGAGAAAGTAGCCTCTTTCTAGCACACTTACCCCTATTTTGGCCTGTTTTTCAGTGTTTGTCAATGCGTTTTTATTGTCTCACTGGGATCTGCTAGTCAGGACTCCAGTGCTCATAGTTTGTGGCTTACATGTCAGTATGTTTCACTGCTTTGTCAGTATGCTTGACTGTGTCACTGGAGAACTTCTCACCAGAACGCCAGTGCTTATGCTCTCTCTGATTCCAAATTTGTACTTGTAACCCAGTATTCCACTGGCATACTGGACCCCCCTTATAAGCCTCTAGTATAACGGTCCCAGGCACCCAGGGCATTGGGGCTCCAGGAGAGGGGCTGCAGCATTTCTTTTGCCACTCATAAGGAGCTCATACAAACACTTCTTCGGGGCTGCATTGCAGCCTGAGTGAAATAGTGCAAGCACTATTTCACAGCCATTTTCACTGCACCAGGTAACTTATAAGTCACCTATATGTCTAGTCTTCAGTTCATGAAGTCTAGGTGCAAAGCTACTGTATGTGAGAACACCCCTGCACCAGCAGAGGTGCCCCAACATTGTCCAGGACCAATTTCCCATACTTCGTGAGTGTGGGGATGCCATTATAAGTGTTCACTACATATAGGTCAATACATATATGTAGCTTCACCATGGTAATTCTTAATATGGGTATATGAGGTGTCTAGGATTGGGAAATTGTAACCACAATCTGATTCTGGTATGGGGGGGCAATTCCATGCATCCTGGGGGCTCCACCATGGACTCCCAGTACTGCCATGCCAGCCTTCTGAGGTATTCCACTGCCGCTCCAGCTGTGGCCACTGCACAGACAGGCTTCTGCCCTCTTGGGGCTTGAGCAGATCAATCCTAGGAAGGCAGAATAATGCATTTCCTTTAGGAGAAGGGTGTTACACCCTCTCCCTTTGAAAATAGGTGTTACAGCCATGGGAGGGGTTTCCTCCCAGAGCCTCTAGAAGTGCTTTGAAGGGCACAGATGGTGCCCTCCTTGCATAATCCAGTCTACACCGGTTCAGGGACCCCCAGTCCCTGCTCTGGCACATATCTGGACAAAGGAAAGGGGGGTGACCACTTCCCTGTCCATCACCACCCCAGAGGTGGTGCCCAGAGCTCCTCCAGAGTGTCCCTGGGTTCTGCCATCTTGTTTTCAGGATGGTCAGGGAACTCTGGGAGCATCTCAGTGGCCAGTGCCAGCAGGTGCAGTCAGAGACCCCTCCAGATAGGTCCATACCTGGTTAGGTGACCCATTCCCCCTCTGAGGGCTATTTAGGATCTCTCCTGTAGGTGTTTCCTCAGATTCGGTTTTGCGAGATTCCAGCAGGACTCATCTGCAACCTCTGCTTCACCTTCTACCATCGGATCAACCGCAGGACTACTCTGGGAACTCTACAACTGCAACAAAGTATCCAAGAAGACTACTGCAACTCTGTAACTCCAGCTCCTGTCAGCAACTGCAACAGTTTCCATGTTGTGCATGCTCTGAGGACTGCCTGTCTTCATCCTGCACTAGAAGGACCGAAGGAATCTCCTGTGGAGTGACCGAGTCACTTCCCTGCTTCAGCAGGCACCTCTCTGCAGCGACAACCGGTACTCTGGGACTCCTCTCCTGTCGACGAGCGTGATCCCTGGAACACAGGTGAACCATAGTGATACTGACTGTCCAAAGGTACACCTGTCCAAATTTGGTGGAGTTTGGTCTTGCCTCCCCGAGCCAGACAGTACCCCTGTGCATCGCATGTTTTGCAGCTCCTAGGGTTTCTGTGCACTTCTTCCAGACATCCTTAATGCACAACATATTCCAGGTCCTCCGCACTCTATCCTGTGACACGAAGCTCCCTGAGTTGTTCTCTGGCAGTGTGGGATCCCTTTGTTTAGTGCTGCAATGACCGCATTTTGCAACTCCTTTGTCCCCATGTCCTGGGATTCCTGTGGGTGCTGTCTGGTCTTCTGAGGGCTCTCTAAAGTGCTGAGAGCCCATTCTGTCTCCTCAGTCTGAGTAGAGAGCCCCAGGTCCCTCCTGGGCCCGGGTAGCACCTTTTCCCACCAACTCCAACATTTGTGTGAGCCAAGGCTTGTTGGCAGAATCCAACAATGAAAACCAGCTTGAATCCAACGACTGAACGTGGGACATCTCTTACACCAGGCAGGAACCCAAAAGCCGTCTTCTTTGGTGCATTTCTGACTTTTTCTTCCAACTGGAGAATGCACTTTTGCACCTTCATCAGGGTTAGCAGGGGCTACTGTTCTTCCTGGACTCTTCATCAGTTCTTGGACTAGATCTCCTCTCTGCACAGGTCTTCAGGTCTAGGAATCCATTGTTGGTGTCTTCCACTCTTGCTGGGTTTTTGCACAATCCTTTACCACGACTCCCAGTGTGTTCTGAGGCAACTTGCTGTACTTTACTCCTGTTTTTCTGGGCTCTGGGGTGGGGTACTTTACTTACCTTTGGTGTTTCCTTACACTCCCAGCGCCCCTCTACACATTACTCTTGACTAGGTGGGGAACCGACTTTCGCATTCCACTATTTCAATAAATGGTTTGTGTTGCCCCTAGGCCCATTCTAGCCTATGGAGATTTCCACTATTTGCACTATTTTATGATTGTGTACTTACCTGATTTTGGTTACTAGTGTATATTTTATGTGTATTACTTACCTCCTAAGGGAGTATAGCCTTTAAGATATTTTTGGCCTTGGGTCACTAAAATAAAGTACTATTATTTTTGGTAACACTGAGTATTTTCTTTCTTGTGTGTGAGTACTGTGTGACTACAGTGGTATTGCAAGACCTTTGCATTTCTCATAGTTCTGCCTTGGCTGCTCTGCCTACAGCTACCTCTAGACAGCCTGGCTTCTAGACACTGCCTACATTTCACTAATAAAGAATAAATGGACCTGGTATAAGGTGTAAGTACCTGTGGTACCCACTACAAACCAGGCTACACTCCTACATGTGGGAGACATTTGTTGTCCAAATCAGAGGTAACAAAATAAAAATCTACCTGGTGGAAGACAATGCTCTATAAAGGTCAATGGAATTCATAGACTTTTCTGCATCCAGAAGCAGGAAGCAGCAAATGAAGGAAGGACAGGATTCTGAAAACAAATACAAGAAGGGAGTACCTTAGGCCTGAAGCTTACCACAACCATGTCAAGAGAAATCCTAATAAAAGGTATTTAGAAAAAAAAGACTCTGATTACCCAAAATCTATGATGTGTGGCGATAGCCACCAGAAAGAAATTATTTAAAGGGAGAATCCTCACAGGGGTCTAACATACCAGATGGACAGCTTCCAAACTGTTTGAAAATACAGAATCACAGATTATCAAATTATCCAGATTCAGTAAATCGTTTGAGAATGAAGGTTAGCCACCAGAGGAGCCATTTGTTTCTAAAAACTAAAATCCATAAAAAAAAATAACAGCAAATAATCTGGTTCCAACTGTTCCTCAGGGGTATTTGCGTCCTGTTCAGGGGAGAATCAGGTCGAGTTTTATTTGAGAAAGGGGCCATCTTTGGCTTGAAACATTGCCTGCACTGCTTTATTCATTAGGGTTTGTAAAGCTTCCATAAGGGGTAAGCTTTCTCTGTTGTCCTTGGGATAACATAATACTGCTTTTCTAGGGAAACTTGCTTCAATATGCTGGAACATCTTCTCTGTTCCTTGGTGTCCATGATGCTTGCAGCCTTTGCTTAGGTGTGGGGAACTCTTCCTGCTTCCCTGTTACCCAGTCAATGAAACAGGTCAACCTCCACAAGTGTTGCAGAACGACTGCCTAGCTGGAGTCATAAAAAGTGGTACCTCATCTTAAAAACTTGTTCATGCTCCTAATTACTTACCCCCGGAGAATGGGTTGACTTAATCTCCCTGAAACCCCTGTGACCTTGCAAATATGGACCAGACAGAAGAATCAAACATCTCAACCGAAACCCGGTAGTTGTGTGATTGAATATGTACTGGAAAACTGCAGGACAAGGTCACTAGAGCAGATGTAGCTCCTATTTGATTCCAAACTTACATTAATATCTAAAAAGCTAAAGACCAGCATTTACCTTAAAAGCAAAGGTAAAGCAGAACTTGTATAACTTGCAGACAGAAAAAACAGACATTGGTATGTGTTAGATGTTATTGATATGAAGAGGAAGGACTACTAAGATCCAACTTTATTTGAACAATTTAAAGGAATTTTTATTTTAAAAAAGGATAGATGAACCTTTATGTGGGTTGAGGCTAAGCTCACAACATAACGACCCATCCACACCCATGAGCGGTGGTAATGGGTGTGGATGGGTCATATTATAGCATCCCGGATAACAGTGAGCTGAGTGACCCAGAGAATCTGAGTTTAGCCTCAATATAAATGCGTTAGAGAGAAAATTAGTCCACCACAGTTATTTGTTTTAAAATCATATTAGGAACACATTCATCACTGATGCTCAAGCAAAACAGGGAGTCTATAAGCAATATTCCTACATTGCTTCAGTAGGATTGGATTGTACTGTGCTTTCTTTCTATTTGTGGACCCCTCTAGAGCCATTGAGCGAAAGGGTTAAAACATTCCTGCTAAAGGAGGGTACCAGAAATGTCAAGAAGACTGTGATACTAAGTAGATCAACTAAATGTTGCAGTCTGGCAGCACTGTATACAACACTGAAGAATAACCTGCTACTAACTGTAGTCCCTCTTAAAACTTTGCAAAATGATTGGGTTGGGGAGATAGATAGTGACTTGTAGACCTAGGGTTGATGCGTAGTTTATTATATATCAATGCATCATTTCATTATGTAAGCATGTTTTAGAATACACTGTTATTATCGGATGAAGATTTATTTACATTAACATTTTAGGAGAGTTACGAAACTATTGTAGTCAGAAAATGGGCTAACACATATTATGTCCTTGGTATCGTCAACAAAAACGTTTTGGAGTAAATAAAGTCTACACCAAAGGGTTGATATTTTTGTAAATTATATTTAGCACACAATATTTATGTCACATGAGATTACTGTGTATGATATTTCTACATACAACCATGTTATAATATTTTGTTTCTATTTAGATTTTTCATATGTATATGTGTTTCAATTTTCAACACGACGTGTTTCACAGCTAGAACATGTTTGTCGTCGATATTTGGGAGCTACACAAAGCTGAGGTGTAGAGGAGCGCCCGTAAACACAAGAAGAATATATAGAATTAACATGGCTAAACATACATCTGAGTAATATGGAGAAAAAAAAATGGATTTGCTCTAAATCTGATAATTCCATGCACATAATCAACATTATGGGCCTCATTCCAACTTTGGAGGAGGTGTTATTCTGTCCCAAATGTGACGGATATACCACCAGCCTTATTACGAGTTCCATAGGATATAATGGACTCGTAATACGGCTGGTGGTATATCCGTCACTTTACCGTCACTTTTGGGACGGATTAACACCTCCTCCAAAGTTGGAATCAGGCCCAATGTGTCTCATATTTTGTTCTTTAGTGGCTTGGAGGACAAAATTACTTTTTTTAAATTGATTATAATTGTTTCAGCTGGTGGAAGATCTCGGGTGATTGGCATATTATTTCCAGGTTTCGGCTGAAGAGAAAAAAAATGAAGATCCTAAAATTGGCCACTGACTGCCCAGTTTGAGTGCTTTGGTAGTATTGTTCAGATCTAAGGGTAAAATATGACTTCCCTTGTTCATGTGGTCATTGCGTATGTCCAATAACACTTGCTAGTTTTGCAGAATTGCCGTGTGAGATTCTGCCAATGATTTTGGAATGTCGAAATTCAGCTTTAAGAAGTGAACAGTTATTACTATGTCAAGTCAGTGAGATAAGCACTGAGATGCGGATAGACTCTGTGGGATTACTGGTGGAGTATAGTTTGATGTAATTCCCATATTGACACATGGTGATTCCTTGTCACTTGGTGATCACTCCATTAGGATACATGGGCATCAAAAAAAATCGGGACTAAAGAAATAATTGATAGATTAGCATGGATATTTAACAAGGGCAAAGATGTATGCAGCCTTGGGAATACAGGATGCACTGGGACTTAACTTCTAGATGCAATTAGCACGAGTGTAAACTGTGGTTTCAAGGCCTGACAACAGATACAGCATCACAAGCTGGACATTCTCCCTTGTGCTAAGGGTCGTTAACAGGACAATGAGTCTAACGCACACTGACAGGTTTGAAGACTATTTCACTGAGGATACTGTCTTTGCACTGACTGTATTCAGAAATACTGCTCTCGGTCCTGATTAACAGATGACTTGTAACAATTAGCCTGCATCCAGTTAAGTGATAGGGAGACACTGTTTTGGTCTATAGACAGAATGGATTAATACAAAAATGTCCAGACACTGGTCACGATTCAAAAAGATTCTATGATGATTTACTCTGATAATATTCTTGAATTGGAGGGGTAAATCAGGAGTCAAAAGTAGTATCCCTGGCCTACTCCTGAAATTCGTGAGTAAACCAGGAGGGCCACAAGAGCAGTCACACCTTTTCATACATTAGCCTTTGCGAATCTGGCCTATTCCTTTAGACACAATCAGAAATTTAATTTATTAGTGATATTCACTACAAATTTAATAATGTTTAATGTTAAGCAGATTTTTACAGCAACATCAAATATTTGATAGGAAGCACGGGTGTTCCATTAATTGAGAAAGAAGCATAACGAAACTTAAGGGGGCCCTACTGCGAAGTACATGGAGCCCCCACCCCCTCGAGCTCATTCGGATCACGCAGGCCAGGGTACTGTGCCCAGTACGCCGGCCCCTCTTCCCCCCTCTCGCCCACCCTCACTGCGGGGGCTTCCGGGGCCTTGTTTTCTTTGTTACGCCACTGAACTGAGAGCGAGCTGGGTAATATTCTCTCCTAATGAAAGGGAGGAGTATAGATTTACAGATCCCTCCTCGTTGGTGGACAATACACTGCAGTAAATCGGGGCTGTTAAAAGACCAGTTTTTCATGTTTATTATTGGGAAAAAACGCGCATAGACGCATTGCTAATGAGTACCTTCTGAGATAAACATGAGATAAACATTTGGATATCCCATGGTCATGGCTCCAATAATTTAATGCCGGTGTGTTTAATTGTGCCTCTGCGGTCAATACAACCCACAGTCTTCCCTTGATAAATGATACAGGGTCAGTAAAAGGACATTTTACTTTGCGATGATAGCTTACTGAGGGCAAATTAAAGAGACGCTATCGATACAAGTTCATGAGCATTGAAGTGAAAAACGATTTAAATCAGTCCATGTAATTTAGGGATTGTATCATGAGATTAAAGGTGTTCCTTCTTTACAGAGGTATTCAAGTAGCAGATGAGTTTCCCAAAGCCCACAAGTAACCCAGGAACCATTGTTACTAATTAATTAGTTTAAATCGTTTATCTTCTCTCTTCTCCAATCATCATTATTATTGTTATTATTATTGTTAGTATTGTTATTATTTTGATGATGATTAAGGTGATTATTAATGTTACTATTATTAGTTTTATTATCAGTAGAACGGTGGTCATTATTACAATTAATAATATCACTAATAATAATATTCTATTTGTTTTCAGACTTTCGAGACTGTATAAGTATGGAATTTACAAAAATAACTTTAGCCTCCGAAGTAAAGTGGAAGGGCAGCTCTACATTTTAAAGCTAAAAAGGTAACAGATGTCTCGGATTCAAATCATTTTAAAAAAAACAAATCTTATTTGAGGAGAATCGCAACCTCGGCCCTAATAATGAATTAATTTCCTTTGCACTTCTTCCTCAGTCACCAAATTAGTAAAACCATAAGTCAATTTTTCATTGAGAATGTATTGCTGTTGACAGGGAAGAAGGGTCCTCTTACTAAAATCACTGAATTAAAGTAATAACGTTCTCCAAAGTAGAAATCCATATATTTTTTGGCGAAATGAACAGTTGCTACCAATTGCAAAAATATATAGAACAGGTAATATTCATAAGAGCAATGATACAGATTATCAGTTTGTTAAATTGTATTTCAGTCTTGTACCACGCAGTCTGCCATGGGAATGGATGGCTACAG